>NC_134827.1:31077048-31677048 GCF_004210375.1 Tachypleus tridentatus
CCATGGTTGTTTTGTTCTTTGAGTACAAGTAGTTTTCAGAAAAAGATGAAGCTACGATCTCTGCAAATCTGTATCAGTCATGGAGGTCTTTTTTTTTCAGTTTCTTTAAACCTATCAAATTGAATAAAACTAATAATTTCACGAAACTATGCTTTTTATGCACATGCAAGTTTCATTTCGTAAAATAGTCCTGTAATAACGTGAATAGGTGTAACGCTAAAGTTTATCTCTACTGATTGGTAAAGGATTTTTAACATAAAATTGGAGTCATAAAAGTTGTACAGACACTTAAGAGCATGTAGTGTTTACAATTTTATCTTTTACATAAGGAAAGAAATCCAAAACTAAATACAATACTCCAAACCAACGACCTATAAAATGAAAATTTTAACAACCATCTACTTTCTCCCATCAAGCCACTCTTCTATACAATTTGCTAACTTACCCCTCCATACACGTATAGAGATAATGTTTCCACAAATCTTTTATGTGTATTTTGTCAAATGCTTTCTACAAATCCAGATACACCAAATCTACGCACTTACCTTTATCTACATAAGCAGTAACCTTTTCAAAAAAACGTAAAAAGATTTGTAACGAAAGATTTACCCTTATTGAAACTATGTTGACTATACAATAAAATTCTGAACGTTTTTAAATGACTTTGCAAACTATCTTTTATCATACTTTCCAAAATTTTCCCCACAACTGATATAAAACTATGTCTGTAATTGCTGAGACATTTTTATGACATCCCTTGAAACGAGGAGTTACATTGGCTAACTTCCAAATTCTGGCACCTGTCCACTATTCAAGGACTGGTAAAATATAGCACTAAGTGGCTCACATATATAATCTTTAATTTCCATCGGCACTCTTGCCCCTAGTGGCTGTGCGATATGTCTCCAGACTGACGCCGCTAAAAGCCAGTTATCCGTTGTGGGCAGAGCACAGATAGCCCATTCTGTAGCTTTGTGCTTAATTCAAAAACAAAAATCAATAACCTTCAACACCCTTGTGGAAATATCTGTCCCAGGAGCTTATTGTTCTTTAAAGTTCCCAGTGTTTCTTATCCAACTCAGAATTAATTCAGTAATCTTGTTCGATCATGCTTACATCTATCAAATGTTCTTCGTTATTAAAAACAAATTTGTTTGTTTTTGGAATTTCGCAAAACTACATGAGGGCTATCTGCTCTAACCGTCCTTAATTTAGCAATGTAAGACAAGAGGGAAAGCAGCTAGTGATCATCACCCACCGCCAACTCTTGGGCTACTCTTTTACCAACGAATAGTGGGATTGACCGCCACATTATAAAGTCCCCACGGCTGAAAGGGCTAGCATGTTTGGAGCTACGGGGATTCGAACCCGCGACCCTCGGGTTACGAGTCGAGCGCCTTAATCCACCTGGCCATGCCGGGCCCCAAAAACAAAAGAAAAAGTAAAATGTAATAATCCTCCTATCTTAAAATCAACAGATACAAGATTTCCGTTGTCACCCTTTAAGGTTCCTGTTCCAATTATAACATTTTATTCATCCTTACAGAAATCCTTGTCGTTAATTTCTTACATTTTCAGCCAACCTTTTCTGGTACATCATTTTTGTTTTCTCAGTTTTCTCTTTCACCAGCTTTCTTTGTCTTCTAACCCTTCTATCATATCAGTCAGTTTAAATTTCTTAAATTTATCATACTTTGATTTATTTTTATAATTGCAGCTACCTCTTTCTTTTGTAAAGAAAATGTTTACCTTGGATATTTAAAAATTTTCCTAATCTGATTACGGCCCGGCATGGCCAGATGGGTTAAGGCGTTCGACTCGTAATCTTAGGGTCGCGGGTTCGAATCCCGTCGCACCAAACATGCTCGCCCTTTCAGTCGTGGAGGTGTTATAATGTGACGGTCAATCCCACTATTCGTTGGTAAAAGAGTAGTCCAAGAGTTGGCGGTGAGTGGTGATGACTAGCTGCCTTCCCTCTAGTCTTACACTGTTAAATTAGGAACGGTTAGCGGAGATAGTCCTCGAGTAGCTTTGTGCGAAATTCCAAAAAACAAACAAACATAATCTGATCAGCTTCTCAATTCACAACAGATAATTCTTGTCGCATTTCTCTAAACTTGCCTTTTTGGATTTATTGATAACGTATAAATATGGTCAGTAAAGTCAAAATTGAAGAACATCCGAGTGAAAGTGATCATTGCTCAATTAGATTTTGTGTTTTGCTCCATGTGGAGCTGAGGAATATTAATATGTTGGTTTCAAATTTAAAAAAAAACTAATTTGGAAGAGTTGATGAAATAATTACCTGTTGTTGACTGGAAACTGAATTAGCTGTAATTACTGGTCAAATAGGCAAAGGTTTAAAAATAAATGTGTGAATGTTCAAACTACAAACAAATGAAACTGACCATTCTTGGTGGCAAAGCTTTAATTGTATGACCTCAGTAAACAACTCTTAATTAATGTCAGTGGATAATAAGTATTTCAGGGTGTTTGTTATTAAACACAGTTATACTGTGGGCTATCTACGCACAGCCCAATACGTACCAATCCTTAGAGGACTTACCACTGAGCCTCTCAGCAGCTAACACAGACATGAGGATTAACAAAATGCCGTAGTTCTTGTCAGTTCTAAATCTAATCACGTTTACTTGGTAGCAGTAAATATTAACATTCGTTTTAGTGATGTTTATGTAGATTAACTTTTAACATTTTCAATTTTTTAAATATATATACGACGCCAAAAATCGTGTTTCGATACATCCGTGGTCCATGATGGATAGAGTGCAAATAGCCCATTGTGTAACACTACGCTTAACAACACTCAAACCAAAACAATTTAATCTTAATTTTACTCGCTGAAATAATTGTTCCCGTGGTTAAAAAATGATTAACACAATTTTATTATAAATGTGAATGATGTGGTTACAAAGTCGCTTTACTATTACTCAGCATCTATGTTTTACCAATATAAAAGTTGTTCAGGACAATTCTGTAGCCGAGTGAATTTATACTTGGTTCGACCTGCTATCAAAGAAAGTAGTACGATTTCACTTCTCCAAAGTGGAGGTGGATCTTCACAACAGTTCTGTATTAAAAGTTTCATGTTTGAAACCACCAGGAAAGAATGTATCACCAGTAAAATGTTTGTTGTTTAATTATAGGCCCAAATTAACACACGTCTATAAAAACATTCGTGATTTTTTCACAATATTTTAATGGTTGTGTTTCTTCAAAGATGCCCCCCGCTAGTACAGCGGTAAGTCTACAGATTTACAAGGTTAAAATCAGGGGTTCGATTCCCCTCGGTGGGCTCAGCAGATAGCCCGATGTACCTTTGCTATAAGACAAACACACACACACACACTTCTTCAAAGAATATTTCCGTATTTATAAGTTGTTTAATCAGTTAGAACTTGTAATATTGCAAGTTATAATAAGCTAACTTGAAAATTTCAAGCCTTGAAAAACGTCTCTGTAATACATTAAGTACATGTAGAAAATATTAATTATGTTGGATCAGAATTGGATTAAAATGCCATAATACGTATCTATCAGTTTGGGCCTGGGATTCGAATCTCTGTCCTACCAAATATGCTCGTTCTTTCAGGCAGGTTATAATGTTAAAGTACAAATTCCACTATTATTTGATAAAAGAGTAACCCAAGAATTGGCGGTGGGTGGTGATCACAAGCTTCCTTCCTCTAGTCTGTCACTATTAAATTAGGGACAGCACAGCATAGATAGCCCTCATGTTGTTTCGCGCAAAATTCAAAATAAATCAAAGAAACAATACCAATAGATCAAGACTGTACCTGACCTTTCCAGGTCCACTAAAGGACCTAAACAACAACACTTATAAACGGCGAATCAGAAAGAGGAAAAGCAATGACAGTGAATGAAAATACGGGACAACACGTGACCTGGAAACTTGAGGTGTTACTCGCCATGTAACGTCTGATTACAGAATGCTACGATTCTATATTTTCAAAATCATTCTAGTACTTTCTCAACAACTACTATAACATACAAATTACCTCCTTCATTTTTATTACCAATCACATATTGCATCGTAAGTTTGTTGGTTTTCTTGACTTTACGACATTGTAAGAACCTACCCAAAATAAATTACTTATTATCAGACATGTATAAGGATCACAGCAGTGACTGGTGAGACTTATTGTGGTATTTTTTGTGGTTCCTGTATGATATTTGCGACATTCGTGTGTATGTTTGCATATTATTAATAGGAACTTTGTAAACACATCGTTACACAAAATATTTGATGCTAAGTATTATGATTTTGCACTTTTAAGTT
Source organism: Tachypleus tridentatus (assembly GCF_004210375.1). Classification (NCBI taxonomy): domain Eukaryota; kingdom Metazoa; phylum Arthropoda; class Merostomata; order Xiphosura; family Limulidae; genus Tachypleus; species Tachypleus tridentatus. The sequence continues at coordinate 31,081,367 of NC_134827.1, forward strand.
GTTCTATATATAAAATTTGAGGATTGATGCCTTCGATTTAACAGAGGGTATCTGAGAATGTTCATCCTCGTGCTTAACTAACACTGTGTAAGCAAGTTAGTAACTTTCGTTCAAATCAATCGTCCTGTAAAACGTCTATAACATCTAACTTACTTGTTACAGTGCTACAGAAGCAATGCTATATTCTGAAATAATACGTACACACTATAAGGTCTATATTAATCCAATGAGCAGCATCTGTGTATGCAAGCCACTTTTATAGCCTGCTGAGACAGTGTCAAGCTGGCTCCGGCCTGCCCAGGCATGCCCGGGCTGCATACTTCCACAGAACAGCTTCCAACCTGGCCTGATTTCATGCCTGGACATGCCCAGACTGCACAAAACATTGTTCATAGGTCTCTTACAGAGATGAAAATTTTTGGACACAAATATAAGAAAAAAAAAACATGAGAAAATTGAAGATTTCGATGAAACAATACGTTATGGGCAAATCTGGATGTGATTTTCGTGATCAGGAGCCAAAAATCTATAAGGAACACTCAACAGTGTTCAAGAAGCAAAAACTTTGTTGTGCAGTGTAATTAGTTAAGACGCACGTAAGCGAATCAGTTATGATAAGACATTTCCAAAAAGCTACCAGGTCAAATTCATTAAAGGAAGTTTATTTCTAGTATCAGAGGTTGTAGGACCTTATGGATGAGATTTTATGTTCCATTCGATCTAAGTTAAATTTATTTATTTTTAACTTTGATTCTCTGTTATATAAAGGCAACCCATCACTGTCAGCTTAAAACACTTCTGAAATAAATCATTTAATCTGCTTTTACAAGTTGGCGTTGATTGAAAGCGATTTTGCCTTTCAATTTCGTGCTTTTATTCGTTTTATCTGGATTAGTTTCTAGAAAGTTACATTATGTTTACTTTACGAACGCATGCTTTAGAAATGTACAGCATACATCAAAAGTGTCGATCGCAGGGGGTCACTAATCCTCAACAGATATTACCAACTATAATGACTTGATTTGTAAACAGACGAAGCATGTTGTATTTAATTTCTGTTAGTTATACAGAATTATTGATTTTTACGTAATAATAAGTAATCAATAAATAATTATTAAAAGCTAGTTTAAAAACTCTCACAGCCTATGGTTCCTGAGAATCTTGACTATGCAGAAGGGTGAAGAGTACTGAAATCTGAGTTGTTAAAAGTTTCCAGTTGATTTATTGGGTGAAGAGAAAGGTATACTTTTAGTTTACAAAATTATGACCCGACTTCATCAGGGCAGTAAGAGTAGGCCATGACCCCAGAGTGATTCTTATTTATCATCTGAGTTCACTGTATGCTACGAAGCTGAGTAATGTGAAAAGTAATGGTATGGTGCTCACGACAAGAATATCATAAGATATATATTTATACGTTATTGTTGTTAGTTTCTGAATTATGCATCCATATAGTATGTATACTTCTAGTAAAGTGAATTTTGGTATCTACAGGTTATTATATATTAATGAAATATTTCATTTCACGAGCAGTTTCTACACTTACTGACTACTTTATTAAGTCATTTTCTAAACCGTTCCTCACCAAGATAATAGTTTGGATTTGGAGTAGTACTGACTCTACAAGATAGGAAGATGTATCTTTTATGATTGTAATCCATTCCTCGAGCAGTGTGGTCGACACTTACTTCACATGTTTTGACAGAAACGTACGGAGATAAATTTAATATTTATTTCCATACCCTAGGTACAGACTCGAATTGAAACTGTGCTGATCGAAACGGTGGCTGAAACAACTATGTTGCGGTGTATTCTGCATTATCTTCCTGCAAGAACTTCTGCCCTTTTAAGTAGAAATACATCACTGAGGGGGGAACACAGTTGGCAACGTTCTTATGGCTCACTCTGAATGTTATTCGTCATTCTAAAGGACTATAAAGGACAATTCCTGCAGTGAGACCCTTCTGCACATCATTACACTACGTACAATAGACTTTGAAAAATACAAACAACAACAAGTACTTCGTGGGATATTTTGCATATTTTCACTCTCAAAACCACGATTTTCTGTTTGCTTGTTTCTTTCTGAATTTCGCACAAAGCTACTCGAGGGTTATCTGTGCTAGCCGTCCCTAATTTTGCAGTGTAAGACTAGAGAGAAGGCAGCTAGTCATCACCATCCACCGCCAACTCTTGGGCTACTCTTTTACCAACGAATAGTGGGATTGACCGTCACATTATAACGCCCCCACGGCTAAAAGGGCGAGCATGTTTGGCGCGATGGGGATGCGAACCCGCGACCCTCGGATCACGAGTCGCACGCCTTAACGCGCTTGGCCATGCCGGGCCTCACGATTTTCTATCTGACGCTAGTTGTCTTCGGAGTAGCTATTAACTATCAGTGGAAGATTGTGTGATGCTCTGTATTTCTTATGGTTTAGCATGACCAAGTTCTTGCCACCGTCTAACGAATGGGTTAAGTAAGAAAGATTATGACACATATTTTATTTCATCAGGTTACTCATTTTTCTTTTTATCTCATGTGACAATTACCAGCAGTAGATGACTTAGTTTTTGTTTCAAGCAGTACACACTTCATTTGGTAGGCATTAGGGACAAATGTTTACGAATACCTCTTGAAAGAAACGACACTTCCTGGACCGGTGCTCATGATCTTTAGAACGTTCAAAAGGTCATCACCTGTACCAACTGGATATGGCCCGGCATAGCCAAGCGTGTTAAGGCGTGCGACTCGTAATCCGAGGGTCGCGGGTTCGCATCCCCGTCGCGCCAAACATGCTCGCCCTTTCAGCCGTGGGGGCGTTATAATGTGACGGTCAATCCCACTATTCGTTGGTAAAAGAGTAGCGGTGGGTGGTCTAGTCTTACACTGCTAAATTAAGGACGGCTAGCATAGATAGCCCTCGAGTAGCTTCGTGCGAAATTCAAAAACAAACAAACAAAACCAACCGGATTGCAGAAAAAGTGTGAAACAACTACATTTCTGTATAATTACATGGCTTAAACAGTCACTTGTCCAGTCATATAGCATATTTTGTAAACATGGGTAAATGGGTATTCTATGCATTTGTGTGAAGACCTAATAATGTGGAGCACACAGAGCTATCTAAACCATTTTTTCTCTATTGGTGAAAAACTAATGTTTTGAAACACTGACCGTGTATTTTGTAACGTTAAGCCTGAAAAAACTTTAGGTTTTAAATTGGATAAAAACTTGCTACACGTTTCCCACTTACTTAAAACACTTCAACGTCTTCAAAGTTATTTTATTTTCACTATGGTATTGCTCACTAGCTATCTTGTGGTACACAGTCACCAGAGACGTTTTTTTCAAATTCAGATAAAAAGAAAGTTCAGTTGAAAAGTTATAGACGTGAATTTTTTATTACACGTTACATAAAAAGACAGGACAATTTAAACGGCAGTGAAAGTAATTATCTCCTACAATAGAAACGTTTTTTCCTTCCCATGTGATAACTGAATTATGTGTCTTATCGGCCAACACCGTTATAGTAAAGCATGTACAGGTGTGCGCCGATCAATGAAACATTTCTAATGAAGGAGAGATAGTAAAGTGTTGTAGTTCCCAGTTATTTATAGTAAACTGACAAGTTAATTAAATATTTAGACAGGGTAAGTTGAAGAAGAGACGGTTGTGATGTGGAAACACATTTCACTTTATCGCAGAATTGAGTTATACTGACAGGGTGATTGTTTTCTACTGGCTTACCATGTAAGTTATTTCATTACGTAACATTAGACCATGTTAGTCCTTTACGATAACATCTCTCAGGAAACTAGGGTAACGAACTACTGGATATTTTGTACGTTAACGCTGCTTATTGTCAGACTTTGTTCTCTTCTCATAGATAACATTTTGTCGAGAATGTGAAGCCCCTCCCCCAGTGGCTCAGCGGTATGTCTGCGGACTTACAACGCTAAAAACCGGGTTTAGAAAACCCGTAGTGGGCAGAGCACAGATAGCCCAGTGAGTAGCTTTGAGCTTAATTCAAGACAACAACAACAGCGAAAGTAGAGGGCATTGTTTGTCTTAACTACAAGGTGTGTTGACATTTTGATAGTAACAGACGCTAATAAGCATCGGGATTTTTTCATACCCTACCCGTTGTATAACAAACTGAAGTTGAAAATATGGAAGATATCGCTTGTACTAGAAGATATGTTTCTTTTTTTTTTCTTTGCTAAAACTAACTACACGTGCGTGTTTCAATTTATTATGAAATATTTGAAAAGGATGGATCTCTTAACATATCTGTAAGTGTTTAAGATAACACGGTGAGGAGTGGGTTCATGATATGTTACGTACAAGAACATTACAGGGCAATGTGTTTGTGCCCCAGGAAGTGAGGGTTTTAGGGAACGTGTTGTTCTGTCGGTTGATACCAAATTGTTGGTATGCACAGAAAGAAGCGTGATTAATTTATAAATAAAATGTGCAGATATAGATGAAAGATTGTTTGGGTTGAATTTCGCGCGGGACTATCTGCGTCGGCCGTTTCTAATTTACCAGTGAAAGACTAGATAGAAGGCAGCTAGTCATCACCACCCACCGCCAAGTCGTGGGTTACTCTTTTACCGATGAATAATTGAACTGACTGTCACATTATAACCTCTTCTTCCTCCATGGCTGAAAGAGCAAGCATGTCTGATAGGACAGGGATTCAAATCCGCGACCCGCAGATTGCGATTCGAGTGCCTTAATCACCTAGTCAGGCCTGACTTAGAATAAAGAAGTCTAAGTTATTTTTAGTCATGCCAGACTTAGAATAAAGAAGTCTAAGTTATTTTTAGTCATGCCAGACTTAGAATAAAGAAGTCTAAGCTATTTTTACTCATTCCAGAATTAGAATAAAGAAGTCTAAGCTATTTTTACTCATTCCAGACTTAGAATAAAGAAGTCTAAGTTATTTTTAGTCATTCCACACTTAGAATAAAGAAGTCTAAGTTATTTTTAGTCATGCCAGACTTAGAATAAAGAAGTCTAAGTTATTTTTACTCATGCCAGACTTAGAATAAAGAAGTCTAAGGTATTTTTAGTCATTCCAGACTTAGAATAAAGAAGTCTAAGTTATTTTTACTCATTCCAGACTTATAATAAAGAAGTATAAGGTATTTTTACTCATGCCAGACTGAGAATAAAGAAGTCTAAGTTATTTTTACTCATGCCAGACTTAGAATAAAGAAGTCTAAGCTATTTTTACTCATGCCAGACTTAGAATAAAGAAGTCTTAAGTTATTTTTACTCATTCTAGACTTATAATAAAGAAGTCTAAGGTATTTTTAGTCATTCCAGACTTAGAATGAAGTCTAAGTTATTTTTACTCATTCCAGACTTAGAATAAAGAAGTCTAAGCTATTTTTACTCATGCCAGACTTAGAATAAAGAAGTCTAAGCTATTTTTACTCATGCCAGACTTAGAATAAAGAAGTCTAAGCTATTTTTACTCATGCCAGACTTAGAATAAAGAAGTCTAAGTTATTTTTAGTCATGGCAGACTTAGAATAAAAAAGTCTAAGCTATTTTTACTCATGCCAGAATTAGAATAAAGAAGTCTAAGCTATTTTTACTAATTCCAGACTTAGAATAAAGAAGTATAAGCTATTTTTACTCATTCCAGACTTAGAATAAAGAAGTCTAAGCTATTTTTACTCATTCCAGACTTAGAATAAAAAAGTCTAAGCTATTTTTACTCATTCCAGACTTAGAATAAAGAAGTCTAAGCTATTTTTACTCATTCCAGACTTATAATAAAGAAGTCTAAGCTATTTTTAGTCATGGCAGACTTAGAATAAAGAAGTCTAAGCTATTTTTGCTCATGCCAGAATTAGAATAAAGAAGTCTAATCTATTTTTACTCATTCCAGACTTAGAATAAAGAAGTCTAAGCTATTTTTACTCATTTCAGACTTAGAATAAAGAAGTCTAAGCTATTTTTACTCATTCCAGACTTAGAATAAAAAAGTCTAAGCTATTTTTACTCATTCCAGACTTAGAATAAAGAAGTCTAAGCTATTTTTAGTCATGCCAGACTTAGAATAAAGAAGTCTAAGCTATTTTTACTCATGCCAGACTTAGAATAAAGAAGTCTAAGCTATTTTTGCTCATGCCAGAATTAGAATAAAGAAGTCTAAGCTATTTTTACTCATTCCAGACTTAGAATAAAGAAGTCTAAGCTATTTTTACTCATTCCAGACTTAGAATAAAGAAGTCTAAGCTATTTTTACTCATTCCAGACTTAGAATAAAAAAGTCTAAGCTATTTTTACTCATTCCAGACTTAGAATAAAGAAGTCTAAGCTATTTTTAGTCATGCCAGACTTAGAATAAAGAAGTCTAAGCTATTTTTACTCATGCCAGACTTAGAATAAAGAAGTCTAAGTTATTTTTACTCATTCCAGACTTAGAATAAAGAAGTCTAAGTTATTTTTACTCATGCCAGACTTAGAATAAAGAAGTCTAAGCTATTTTTACTCATGCCAGACTTAGAATAAAGAAGTCTAAGCTATTTTTACTCATTCCAGACTTAGAATAAAGAAGTCTAAGTTATTTTTACTCATGCCAGACTTAGAATAAAGAAGTCTAAGCTATTTTTACTCATGCCTGACTTAGAATAAAGAAATCTAAGTTATTTTTACTCATGCCAGACTTACAATGAAGAAGTCTAAGCTATTTTTACTCATTCCAGACTTAGAATAAAGAAGTCTAAGCTATGTTTAGTCATGGCAGACTTAGAATAAAGAAATCTAAGCTATTTTAGTAGTCTTTTTTGTAATTTTAGGTGTGCACTAAAAAATAATCGGACCTCGTGAAGGTGACCATACATCCTTAATAATCAGCCTCATACAGATGTGTAAATACCGATGAACGACAACTCGTGAGAACTGCGAACGAGACTTGCTATTTGTCGTAGAAAATAAATGCTTTGAATCCTTTTTTTTAAATAATTTCATGAATATGGTATTGCCATATGAAACGTGATTCAAAGCTTACACCGGAATTGTTTCTGGTATTTGAGAAGGAAAGGAAGGGGCTAGATACCAAGGGTTAAAGGGCAATTTGACTTTAGAAATTTTTGAATTGTTTTTAATTGATTGAAAAACTATTCCTTGTGTTTCTCTTGAGTTTTTGCGAATACGCCAATTTTTACACCAGTCGGTCATTTTGTTCACTGTAGTTTGAACTTTATTGATGTAAATGGACCACATTACAACACCGTCTACGCGTGTGCAAAGGTCCGGAAGAATCTGGCTTAGGACAGCATCTTGTGATACGCCGGCTACTAATTCACATCCATACGAGCATCATATTTGTATTTTTTTTTTGTCTTAAAAACAGGTGTTAGAATTGGGGAAGTTAAATATTTTGAGTTTGAGTTTCAAACGCTTTTGCCAAACTAAGTCGAATGCAAATCTACTCAAAGACTATTGTTCGCTCTAATCTACTCAAGGACTATTATTTGCGCAAATATATTCAATAACTGTCTGCACGCTATATGGATACACTCTAGAGAAGACGGCAGCTAGTAAATAGCACCTACCGCCAACTGTTGAGATACTCTTATCTGACCAAGTAATGGAATTTTAAGTTTTCCACAGCCCCGAAATGCAGAGTGCGATTTTTTTTTCGGTAATGGAATGTTAACAATTAGTTTCCAACTCTACGCACCAGAGCAGTAAATCTGAGGTTTGCTCAGACCACACTAAACGGATTACAAAGAAAAAGTGTTACATTCTTCGAAATTTTACATACCAAACATCCCTTAACGTATTTAACATCTATGATGTAATAAAACCAATGACTTTCTGTGAAAAAAAAGGAACCTGACATACAAGGATGCACCCTAAACTATTACACGATACAAAGTTCAAAAACCAAAATTGTTAAAAAGAGTATCTGCTTACGTTACACTGTATATTCAGCTAAAGTTTGTAGTTAGTTCAATTGTTTGTTTTAAAATCCAATATTTAGGCCTCTCTTTCCCGAAAGGCAAATTTTATGCGCTACAATACAGTACGGCTGTGTAGAAACTAAATGGTTTGTTCGCGAAGACTACACGTTTCGGGTGCACATGTTTTATTATTGATTGTCATGTAGACGGGGTTACACAACATTTTACTCGATTCTATAGTCTTAGTATCGCTTTAGAAACTCATTCAACACAAAACGTTTCCAGAAAATAACTTTTATTCTGAGAAAAATCCAATGTTCGGTGCATGTTCGTGTCTGTTCGTATGAAACTACTTACTTTACTGCTTCACGACGCATACAAGAATACAGTATTTCACATTCATAAGACAACCTCTCTATAGTTCATTTCTACCCATCGATAACACAGTCTTTATTGTTATACCCAAAACCAAATTGGTAGAGTTTTCTTTAACCCCAATCTTTCTTCCACTTCTGATAAAAAGACTATAATACTTTTTATGCCTTTTGTTATATCGTGGGTATATAACGTAGATAACTGTATTTCAGTGTTTTCACCTCTAGAAACTTAGTAGTAGAAGATAAAGAAAAGACTTTTACATTACTGTTATCGGAGGTGATACATTCGAAAACAAATTACTCTGCAAGACGCAAGAAAAAAATGTTGCACTACATATAAAAATGCTACATTATTATTTTATTCGTTATGTTATTTTCAAAAAGACATTATAGTACTTATGATCTCAGCCACCATCACTGATATTTCTGAACGAATTGATACGTGTAACGTATATAAAACTATACAGTTGTAATATATTGCTTTGGAAGATAGACCAAGTCGATATAACACGCGTACGACCTAAACGTCGCTGCAGAAAAAAAGACAACCGGTAAATTTAAGATAGCATTTTAATTGTCAAAAAAAAACAGCAAAACTGTACAAGTGAAGCAAACGTCTTTAAACTTGAATCGATGGTGTAATTTTTAAATAGAGACAATGCACAACAGTTCACGACGAGTCGAATAATATTGGAAGAATAGTTTCTAGGCAAACTGATTTATGTGTATATATTTAAGTTGGATCATTTGAAGTAAATTTACATTTTAAATTAATATTTATTTATTTTATACAGTAAAAAAAGATGCACAACATTCCTGAAGAATAGATCATAAATAAATATTATATTAACTCTCAAATTCAATATGAAGTGGTGTATATCTTTCCACTCTTTCTTTAATCTAGCGGTAAGTGTAGGCTTATAACACAAAACTCTGTGAGCTGAATCCCTGTGAACTGCACAGCAGAGATAGGCCAGAGTGTACATTTGTGTTTAATAATAAAAAGAAACACTTACTCTTCCCAAAATAGTGGAGCAGTTAATGCGAAAAAAATAATTTAAAAAAACAATACGTATGAACATGACGAATTATAATAGTTAGCAACTGTTCAAGGAAATGCAAATACGGTTATCACAGGAAAAAATATTGAACCTCGAATGTTTTATAGCTGGAAGCTAGAAGACAACTAGAATAAGCTTCTGAGAGAATAAGTCAGGAAAAGCTAGCTGATTGGAAAAAGACCTCCTAAAGAAAAGTGGTACACCTTCGACCTTCTGAATCAGTTAAAATGTCTTACGATTAAAAATATCGTGGAACGTACAAAAGAGCATATATGTGTTAATAATAGCATAAAATATAGAAATATTATTATATGTTAAATGTAGTTTCAAAATAATTTAATATATTAATTAGGAATAATAATACAGTGTTTCATTAGATGCAGTTTAATAACATTAACAGAGTGAAACTGTAAAAACAGTGAGCCCTTTCAGGCGTAGGGTCGTTATAATGTGACGGTCAATCCCACCATTCCTTGTTAAAAAAAAAAAAAGAGTAGCCCAAGAGTTAGCGGTGTGTGGTGATGACTAACTGCCTTCCCTGTAGTCTTACACTAACAGCTAGCGCAGATAGCCATCGTGTATAACTAAGACTTTAGCAACTAGAACAGACAAAAACAAGGTTTATTGTAGTATGTTTTTCTTCAGTATGTACTTCTCTATACTAGTCATGTATGTGACTTTTCACAGGTATTATTCATAAGACACTTTCTAACATTAAATATTACGTCTAAAAATAGTGAAATAAGACTTCGAAACCAGGGTTTAAACACAAACCTTTCCATGAAATATGTGATGTTAAAATTGGCCATTCATGAATTCCCAACAGAATTTTAAAATAAATGTACATCAGTCGTAGACTTCGTATAATTTGGCTGAGTTGCGGTAAATCAACCCAGTAATTTCTTGATCATAAGGATATTTGATAATCGTGTTCATACTAAGAAGGCTATAAGTAAATATTAACATAGAGGGCGTGTATTCTTAGGTGGGTGATTGCTTTGTTTTGAATTTCGCGCAAAGCTACACGAGGGCTATCTGCGCTAGTCGTATCTAATTTAGCAGTGTAAGACTAGAGGGAAGACACTAGTCATCACCACCCACCGCCAGCTCTTGGGTTACTCTTTTACCAACGCATAATGGGATTGACCGTAACATTATAACGTTTCCACGGCTGAAAGGGCGAGCATGTTTGGTATGACAGGGATTCGAACCGACGACTCTTAGATTACGAGTCGAGTGCCTTATCCACCTAGCCATGCTGGGCCAGATCATTAGTAGTGACCTTGTAAACCATAGCGTCCAAGTCCATGTTCCAGAATATCGTTTCAGTTATTCGCTTTCCATTCCTTTGCAAGCATAGGAAACATTGACTCTCGTCCAGGATTATCACCATGTCGGTATTAAATGGTGGCTCGTTAAACACAAGTAAAACAATTTTATTGTATTCATCTAACCTTTTGTGAGTAAATTTTTTTGAATTAAATATTTAAAATTGCCTTGGAAAATTATTTATAATTTCGATATTTTGTTCATAGTGGGCCTTATTAGTCCTATAACAAATAGCCGGTTTGGTGAAATAAACCAAGTATGTCGGTTTTTATAATTACTGTAAGTTTTAAAACTCTAATATACTTTTTTCAAGGTTAATTAAATAAATTAAGGGAATGACATCTAAACGTAAACAAATTTATATCGAATGTTGATAGTATTAAGTACAGTAGATTTTAGCCCTAACTAATCTTTTGATCAAATATGGGTCGTACTTCATAGAGGCTTAACTAATGATAGGCCTAAGAAAAGTAGACATGTAGATTTTGGTGTCTGCGCTTAAAATTCATTTGTATTATTCCAGAAATTCTACATTAAAAGAAGTATTGTCTCAATAGCGATAAAAGAACTAATAAATATAGTGCTATAAACTTACCTTTACAGAGGGGTCTCCGCAAACAAATAGAAAAATATATTATCTCTAGATAATGTACGACCGTTCTTACACGTATACTACAGTTCGTAGGCTTAAGTTAACATCAACTGAAGCTGCTTTGAAATTCAGCATGCACGTCGTTAGGTCATAGCTAACCCGTGAATTAGTCGAACTAATTGTTTAAAGGTTGCTAAAATAATTTATGCAAGTCTGTAATAAATATTATAGCGCAAAGAAACTTATGCTAGATATACAGAGTATATATTTTAAGCTTTCTACTCTTTAGGAAATAAGTAAATCTGGAATTTATTTTTTACTTGTATAATTAACCAGCATTAATGTTATTATTAATAATAATTGTAAGATTATAAAAGTCCTGTGGCTGTTTAGTACAGTGGGAATTTTTTTATATTTAAAATGTGTAAAAGTTAGATTTATATCCAACGTCAGTACCAATCCTTTCTGTAAGTGTCAAAGATAAACCAAATATACTTGTAGTTGGGAGCTAGTGGATAAGCTAAATGCTTTAACTGTTCAAAGCCTACTTCGATACACACCGAGAAACTTCTCTGCACAAGAGACACGAAACTTATTCTTGTCATGTGCAGCAATAAATATTTTCAAGAGCACATAATCAAAGGTGTGTATTATTTATATCAATGGAGTTGAGTATATTCAGATGCCTTTCCTCTGTCCATTGCCTCAGAAGCAAGGAAAGTATCGAATAATGAATGTAAATGATTTTCCAGAATTTAACCTTTCATGTGATTGTTATTTATCTTGCTGAAGAAGTGATTCTGAAATCAAACTTATTTTTTCCAGTAAAGGTTAAATAACGACTGACATTTTCATTAAGAAGTGGAATGTGACTCATACTAAATGTCATCAGCTTATGTCATCCTTCCAAAGTAATGTATCTCAGGACGGCTGGTATGGGTATTAACGCTTTTGCTAAGAAAGCAGAGAATAACGTTTCGACCTGAAGATGACTTAAGGAGGTCGAAACGTTGTTTTCTGCTTTATTTGTATAGCAAAAATGTTAATAATCATACCAGCCATCCTGAGATACATTTTTACTTCAAGTGGGTTTCTCGTCGTCACGAATTACCTTCCGAACTAAGCAGATGGGATATCACTGTGAAGCCAACGGTGTCTTTGAAAGATTTGCAAAGTTCCGTGTTTTAGATTTTATATGTAATTTGTGATAGAGCATGTAAATGTTGCAGACATTTGGCAGAAGATTTTGTGATCAGATGAAAGAAGACCCGGTATGGCCAGGTGGTTAAAAAACTCAACTCATAATCCGAGGAATTCCCGTCACACTAAACATGTTCGCCCCTTTAGCCGTGGGGGTGTTATAATGTGACGGTCAATCCCACTATTCGTTGGTAAAAGAATAACCCAAGAGTTGACGGTGGGTGGTGATGACCAGCTGCCTTCCCTCTAGTCTTACACTGCTAAATTAGGGACGGCTAGCACAGATAGCTTTGTGCGAAATTCAAAAACAAACAAACCTTCCAGGGTATTCCACATAATTACCCAAATACCAACACAGAAAGCTCAGCTCACAAACCAAAACAATATACCACCCAGTCAGTATTATCTGAACTGATAATGATGGTAACAGCAACATCCTATTATGGAATTGCTTCTCATCAATAGACACTGGGAAGCTTGTAAGGATTGAGGGGAATATGGATGGTGCAATATGCAGGTGAATACTAAAGGAAAACCTGCTCGAATAATTTGATTGCAGTTCATCATGCGACGAATTTACTATTATATATATATTAATACCGATGTTGAAGATAAGTTTTTAGAAATACATATAACTTATTCTGTTAAATCAGTATTGCAAAATTCCCGCTTATTCACTAACGTTGTAGAATATTCTGGAGCGTAAGAATCAACAACATATAAGTGTATGTAAACACTAGCGTATTGTCAGTATTGTCGTGCATGCAGACTGAAATTTCTCGAAAATCTCATCACGCCTATAAATATATAACCAACGAAGCGCGCCAAGACACAGTATGTTGCTATAGCTGGTATACTATAAACCTAAGAAGCTATAATGATTAACATTTATTAACCGTGAACTTTACATATTTGACCAGGAAAATGTATAAAATTCGAACATTACCAACTATTTCACTTCAGCGGATTTGCATCGAAAATTAGTATTTTTACGAAGATATTTTATAACTTCTGCGCTGAAAAACTTAACGTGTGATTAACAAAGAATGCAGAGCTAGCTTGTTTGTTTGTTTTTGAATTTCGCACAAAGCTACTCGAGGGCTATCTGTGCTAGCCATCCCTAATTTAGCAGTGTAAGACTAGAGGGAAGGCAGCTAGTCATCACCACCCACCGCCAACCCCTGGGCTACTCTTTTACCAACGAATAGTGGGATTGATGGTCATATTATAACGCCTCCACGGCTGGGAGGGCGAGCATGTTTGGCGCGACAGGGATGCGAACCCGCGACTCTCAGATTACGAGTCGCACGCCTTAACACGCTTGGCCATGCCGGGCCGACAGAGCTACTTAGCTAGCTAAACTAAACTAAACTAACGTGGCAGGGGTTCAGTTTAGAGAGAGAGAAATCCGAAGAGTTCTCTCTCCAACTGGGGTGTTCAGGAACTTTGTAGTTCCTCTTCGTCCCCTTTCGTGGATTGTTATTAGGATTAAGTGGTGTTTTTTTTTTATTATTATTTTAATAAGTTAATTATCGTTATTATTCTTGACTTTTTGGGTGGGGAATGTCTCACTAAATGGTCTTTTGGGTGGAGGCAAAGGTGGCAGTGGAAAGAAGGAAAGGTCGGGACCTGTCTCGAAAAGAAAAGTTGGTAGATGTGAACATGAATGTAATTCATTCAAGTTCAGATCAAATCAAACGGCCCGATTCTGGGTCTGGCAAAAGGTTGCCTGGGCTGGGATCTAGAAATCCAATGCCTGAAGATTTTGATGTGGGGAAACGGGTGTGCCCGCGAAAACCACTTTCACACGACAGGCGCCGAAAGTTTTGCCTGTCGTGTGCCCTGTACCTGAAAAAAAAGGAATTCATGTTAATAACATAGTTTTTATGTATTTAAACTCTTTGTTGAGTGGATTGTGATTCTTGAAATATGTTGTATGGTGATATGTATTTTGTTGGTGCACTTGATAATTTGTGTAGTGATGCCGTTAGTTTGTTTCTGTTTTCTGCTTTTCGATAATATTTCAGAGAAAGTTCTGTTATTCTATCTCTTATAGTTGGTAAATTACTAATTTGGTGTAGATAATTTGTTGGTGTAAAAGATGGTAAACTGAATGCGGATTTTAATATTTTGTTTTGTTGCACTTGGATTTTTTGGAGTGTGTTGTTTGACATGTTGTATGTTACTTGACATCCGTACTCTATTAGTGGACGGATGTGTTCTGTATATTTGTATAATGGTGTTCGGTGCGCATTTTGATTGTTTACCAGTTATAGTCTTTAGATATGAAATCCTTTTCTTATTGATGAGTGTATATTGTTTATGTGTTTTTCCATGTTAGTTTTGTGTCGAAAGTGACGCCAAGGAATGTGATGTTTTTGCTCATGTTGATGGTTGTGTTTCCAAGTGATAGATTTATTTTTCCTAGATTTTTTCTTTGCTTCTTTAGTTTTCTATAGAAGGTGTGGGAAACTTCGGAGGGAACCAGCTACTAGATGGTTCGATTGTGCTAGCTCCTTTTTAGGTAAATTGTACCTCCATCAACTCGAAGTTAGCTCGCTTATCGTAAACCCTCGATAAGACATCAAGGAAGCTGTAGACTCGATATGTTTTGTACATAACGTTTGTGGATAAAACGTTATTTATAATAACTATTATTTAAATTGTATTATTGTTTATATATTAAAATATATTTTTATGTAAAAAACGGCTCGTTTGGGTTGAGAAATTTTTTTACGTTTCGACCTTCTTCGGTCATCGTCAGGTTCATAAGGAAAGGAAGAGGTAACTGACAGGAAGCTGACCACATGTTTGAAAGGGGTTGTGTAACTGAGTGTTGGAATGTAGAGGGCATGCTTAGATGTTTGATTATATTTATTAATATAGGTATAAAGGTGTTCCTTTATATTGGTTTATTTTGGGTTTGAGTTGTTGTATAAGTAAGGCTTCTTTAATTTTGCGTTTGTTTATGTTTGTTTCTTTATTTAGTATTTGAGTGTTTTCTATGGTTATGCTGTGTTTATTTGACTTGCAATGTTCGAAAACGTGTGAAGGTGACTTTTTATGTTCTTTGAATCTGGTTTCCATTTTTCTACTCGTTTCTCCAATATAGAAGTTGTGGCAGTTATCACATTGTATTTTATAAATAATGTTGGTGTGGTGTTTGTCAGTGTAGTTTTTACATAGTATGGACCTCAGTTTTATACCTGGTTTTTGAATAAATTTTATATTAACTGGAATGTCATATTTTGTTACTAGTTTTTGCCAAATGTTGGTTATTTTTCTGCTGATGTCGGGAATATATGGTATGCAGCAGTATATGGTTTCGTGATTTTTTGATTCGTGAGCTGTATTTACTTTAGTTGGTTGATTTTGCTTTCTGTCTAGGTGTGTGCGTATAATGTTTTCTACGGTTTGTGGAGGAAACTTATTGATGTTGATGAAGTATTGTTTTATTTTGTCTAATTCATCGTTAATTTTATCTGGTGAGCATAGTTTTATGGCTATGTTTATTTGGTTTCTTAGTATGTTGAGTTTTTGTTTTGTTTCATGTGCTAAGTCCCAAGGAATGTATAATCCAGTATGGGTGATTTTTCGGTGGATTTCAACCTTAGAAATTAAAACATGTTTAGAAGATCTTGCCAGGAGACTTGTGATACTTTCTACAGAGAAGAAAAACAAGGAAACAACCAAAAACAACCAACAGAAAGAAGACAACTTAGATAATTTTATTGACATCCAACAGCCAAACTTCCCGTGTAAAATTACAAATTTATATTTTCCAGAAAGACTGAAAAACAACATCTTAAACGATTTTTCCAAAGAATTTTCTCACAAAACCATCAACAAAATTTCACAAAACAGAAAGCTAAAAAACAATCTTACAAAAAGAGATTAATTCCATTAAAAACCTAAAACAAGACAAAAACATAAAAATTTTAAAATCAGATAAAGAAAACGCTATAGTCATAATAAACACGAATGAATACATCCAAAAAATGAAGAACATCCTATCAGACACTAACTAATTTAAACCAATACATCCAAATCTAACAAACACACACGAAACACAACTAAACAAAATACTACTAAAAATGAAAAAAGCCAACACAATTTCACAAACATTATATTCCTACCTGCGCAAAACTGACTCACGCACACCGCAAATATACGGCATCCCCAAACCTCATAAACCAAATTGTCCATTACGACCAATAATGTTCATATATGAATCGTTTAATTACAATCTTGGTAAATACATAGCATGGGTATTCTCCAAATATGTAACATCAGCCAGCTCATTCATCAAAGACTCTTTTAATTTCAAGTATAATCTTAATCAACTTAATCATAAAGCCTTAATGGCCAGTTTCAATGTTATATCCCTCTTTACAGAAGTTACAACCGCTGAAGCTTGCAAAATAGCTTGAGAACTCTATATCCGAGACCTTAACCCATCTATAGACATTCCCAGCAACCAATTAGCAACCCTCATAGAATTCACCAATATGAAGACAAACTTCATATTCAATAGCCACAACTATATACAAACAAATGGCCTAAGTATGTGCAACCCAGTATAACCAGTTCTAGCCAATATTTTTTATGAGACAAGTTGAAACACAAGCAAATAACACAGCATTACATCCACCACTGTACTGGTACAGATATGTAGATGACACGGTTGCGGGATTCACATCTACAGAACACACACTTAATTTTTTCAATCACATTAACGCGATACATCCCAACATTAACTTCACATCTGAACAGGAAGAAAGCAATCAAATATCATTTCTTAACCTCAAAATTACAAAAACCGACACACAATTTAAAACAGAAATCCACCGAAAAATCACCCATATTGGATTATACATTCCTTGGGACTAAGCACATGAAACAAAAACTCAACATACTAAGAAACCAAATAAACATAGCCATAAAACTATGCTCACCAGATAAAATTAACGATGAATTAGACAAAATAAAACAATACTTCATCAACATCAATAAGTTTCCTCCACAAACCGTAGAAAACATTATACGCACACACCTAGACAGAAAGCAAAATCAACCAACTAAAGTAAATACAGCTCACGAATCAAAAAATCACGAAACCATATACTGCTGCATACCATATATTCCCGACATCAGCAGAAAAATAACCAACATTTGGCAAAAACTAGTAACAAAATATGACATTCCAGTTAATATAAAATTTATTCAAAAACCAGGTATAAAACTGAGGTCCATACTATGTAAAAACTACACTGACAAACACCACACCAACATTATTTATAAAATACAATGTGATAACTGCCACAACTTCTATATTGGAAAAACGAGTAGAAAAATGGAAACCAGATTCAAAGAACATAAAAAGTCACCTTCACACGTTTTCGAACATTGCAAGTCAAATAAACACAGCATAACCATAGAAAACACTCAAATACTAAATAAAGAAACAAACATAAACAAATGCAAAATTAAAGAAGCTTTACTTATACAACAACTCAAGCCCAAAATAAACCAATAGAAAGGAGCACCTTTATACCTATATTAAAATAATATAATAAATAATAATAATAAAATAAATAATATAAAATTATATTGGAAGTCTTACTTCCAAAACGTTTCAGTTGTTGGAGGTCTTGCTTCCAAAACGTTTCAGTTGTTCACGCACAAAAAGCTTCGTATTGTGTAACAATCCAACGTTTATAAATTTACTCTACTGAACAGGAAGAAGAGATGATATACGTGTGCTTAATATCAGATACCATGTTATGAAGATAAATCGTAGAGGTGAAACTGTATATCTGCATTTTTTTGCCTTTTAAAAAACAGCATGGAAGATTATACACGTGGTTGCTCCACGCTTTTCATTTTCCAATTAAATTAGATTTCTTCCTTTCAGTTCTTTGCTTCTTGGAGATTTACAATCCTATTATAATGCTCCCACGAGTGTTCCATGATAAAATTCTAACCCGCGACCAGCAAATTGTGAGTCTAGCACCATGAAAATTAACAGTTATTTGTTTGTTTATTTTAGAGAAAAGCTACGAAATGGGCTTTCTTTACTCCGCCCACCAGAAACAATCGAATCCCGAATTTTAACATTGTGGATTTGTAAACTTCCTGCTGATCCATTGGAGAATAGCTCGAATTGATCTCCCAGAGGAGAATTATATAGCACTACTCTGAATATAAAGTTCGTTTCAAACATTGATATATTTTACTTTTTTATGATATTTATAAATAGCGTGTTGGTCAACTAATACATCATAGGTAGTGAGTAGCTTTTATGTTACGTTATTTTAATTGTGTTGAGTAAAATATAACTTGATATTTACAAATAACCACTATAATAGACCTATTCTTGGTCTTTTGTTTTCATCACTAGTCAAATGACCAGCAGATTAGATTTAATATTTATTTGTAGTTATAATTTTCATTCAGCTATCTCTAACAATGCCCCTCGGTGTGGATTCCTGTACATGATGAGGGGACCTCCCCTAAGAAGGTTCTGTTCTTTCAGTTTACCTCTTCTGGGATCTAAACATCCACCCATGTGTTTTCTGTGCGTGGTTACCCGTAAAGGGGAGGAGAGGATCCAGGTGGTTGAGGGGTCCAACCCTAACACACCACTTTGGCCTTGAATTCCTGTAGACGGGCGGCCTTGGAGTGGCCCCCCTTCGATCAATCGGCTGGTCCACTTGAGCTACGATCAACCAAGTACCAGTGTTGGAAGTTCTCAACAGGTGTTGTGGACATTGTGTCTGATGCTGGTGTTTGGGTATAGTGCTCACGAAACCCTGGCGTTGCTGCATTGCCCTTGCATGACTTTGTAGGGTTCCATGGTGGGTGGAGTCAGTGGGCACCGAAATTTTCCTTTTCTTTGTTATGGATTCTCCAAATAAAAACTTAAATAAAATAGTGAAAAAACAGTCCATATGTAAACGACCACATCTTGAAGATTCTGAGCAGCAATATTCAGCATTGTAGCATCTGCTGTACTTCATTTACTTATGCTGCATTCTCTTACAGACAAACCTTTAGTGTAGATGTCTCCCTTTTTCATTCAGAAGGGACTGGAGGGACTTGCTGGCTCTCCAAAGTCAGTAAAGAAGTTTTGATCTGGTGACATAATGGTGGAAACATCCACATCTCAACATAGTGAACTCCTGTTGTATTCAAAGGCAATTGGGGATATACCTATCGAGGTTACACCTCATGCTACTTTGAATTCATTACGAGGAGTTATTGTTGAGAGGGGTTTGAAGAACATCGAGTCAGATATTCTCGCTCGTTTCTCCACTCAGGGAGTTTCTGCAGAGAGGCGTATCTCCTCTCGCAAAGATGGAATTACGATGCTGACCAATATCCTCGTTCTGACATTTACATCACCACGTCCACCTGCGACCATCAAGGCAGGTTTTCTTAATTTCAGAGTTCAGCCATACATTCCGAACCTTCTCAGGTGTTTCCAATGTCAACGGTTCGGTCACTCGAAGACGTCATGTTGTGGTTCCTTGACATGTGCTCGTTGCAGTGGCAAGGACCATGATGCCTACAAGTGTGAAACAGACCCTCATTGCATCAATTGCAATGGCTCTCACCCGTCCTACTTTCGTTCTTACCATAAGTGGTTGGAAGAAAAAGAGGTGCATCATTTGAAAACGATTCATAACATTACTTATCCTGAGGCTTAAAAGTTGCTGTCCACCATTTCTTCTCGGACGTATGCTACTGCACTTCTTTCCACAACTACAGTGGGAGTGCAGACATATCTCTCTGTGCCTCCAAAAGAATCGTTCTCAAAACAAATGAAAAATCTATTAACCTCTGGTTAAAAAGTTGATGAATCAACTTCAACACCAATCTCTGTCCCTTATATACATTCCAACAAACCCAAAGATTCACATCCTTTGGTTCTGGGTACAGGCATTTCCTCGGATACGTCTTCTTCTCCCACCCCAAGATGTAAAACAATCATTCGTTCACGTTCTCAGTCATTGGAATTCCCTTCCAACAGCAAAGACCTGCCCAATCGACCCAGGGCAGAATCCATGGAAGTCGATAGGCCTCCCCCAAATAAGAACAGTAAGGACAAAAAGACGTGGTCGTAAACAGAAGGGATCTCCACCCAATTCGCCTACACGTAAATAAAAATGGCCATCTTGATATAATGGAACTGTCGAGGTTTACGTTCTAATCTGGATGACATCAAAACACTGATTGCTTCCTACCATCCTGTATGTCTTCCCTTACAGGAAACATTTCTGAAATCTGCCAATACAGTCACCTTTTGGAAGTTTTTTTGTACAGAAATGACAGGCTGTGTCAAACTCAAACTGGCCCATCATTGGTCTGGTAGTACGTCGGTTGAACCTGATAATGTACACAATGACATACTGCGCCATCTATCTCCTGCTTCTCTTGCTATTTTTCTGATTGTTTTAAACCAGATCTGGCATGAGAATGTTTTTCCTGATGCCTGGCGCTAGGCTATTGTCCTACCTTTCTCTAAGCCTGGGAAGGATCCCAAGATTCCTTCAAACTTCCATCAAATTGCTTTGACGAGCTGTATCTGTAAGACCTTAGACAGGATGGGTAATGCTCGTTTTCTTTGGTTCCTCGAATCAAACAATCTATCTCGCCCACCAAGTGTGGGTTCCTACGACAGCACTCAACCATGGACATCCTGATTCGACTTGAAACGTCAATCAGAGAAGCCTTTCTCAAACGACAACATTTTGTATTAATATTGTTTGACATTGAGAAGGCTTATGATACAACATGGAGGTATGGCATTTTGCAAGACCTCCATCTATATGGGTTACGTGGCCAATTGCCCATTTTTATTTTGAAAAAATTTAATGGACGGGAAATTCCAAGTTCGTGTGGGTTCGACACTTTCTCGTTATTTTAAACAGGACCTTGGAGTCCTTCAGGGCTGTGTTCTGAGTGTCACACTTTTCAGTATAAAAATTAATGCCATCACTGAACAACTCCCTCTCACTGTTGTAAATGGGCTCTATGCCGACGACATTTCACATCTCATGTCAGTCATCGAACATGAGGTATGTTGAGCGGCAGCTACAAACTGCCCTCAATCGTTTACTGAAGTGAATCACAGCAAACGTTTTAAATTTCTCTCTCTCTAAAACCGTTTGCATGCACTTTTGCCACCAACGGGGTATTCACCTTGATTTTAAATTCTGTATCGGTAAAGTTGTGCTGCCTGTGGTCCCCGAGACAAAGTTCTTGGAGCTTATTGTTGACTGTAAGCTGACCTTTATACCACACATCAAGCAGCTACATTTCAAATGCACAAGAGCACTGAATATCCTCTGTATCCTCTCTTCCGCCACTTGGGGAGTGGATCGATATTCTATGCTAAAGATATATCGTGCTCTTATTCTATCGAAACTTGACTATGAATCACTGGTCTATGGCTCTGCCAGACCCTCGGCCTTAAAGATGCTGCACTCAATTCATCATCAAAGGCTTCGGCTCTGCACTGGGGCTTTCTGCACTTCCCCAGTTTAGAGCTTATACATAGAGTCTCGTGAACCTGCTTTGTACCTCCGCCATTTGCAACTGTCTTTACTATATGCTTCGAAACTTCGTTCCTTATCAAAGCATCCCACCTGGGGTTGTGTTTTTCTTCCTCGGTGGGCCACACAATTTCAGACCAGACGGTCTGCCATTGCTCCTTTTGGCCTTCATATCCAGGCACAGTTGGATAATTTGGATCTGTCCTTAGATAACATTGCTGTATCCACTGGTCAGCCCATCCCACCATGTCTTCTTACAGTCCATAAATGTGATCTATCTTTAAGTCATCTGAGAAAAGCAGACACACCTGATTGGAAATACTGTCTGCTATTTGCTGAACATCTTTTGAACTATCCTTCCATTCCTGTTTATACAGATGGTTTGAAATCAGGTTACTGTGAGGGCTCTGCCATGGTTTGTTGTGGTTCGGTGGTTGTGTGCAGAATCCCCTCTACAGCTTCTATCTTCACTGCTGAACTGTACGTCATTTCTCTTGCCCTGGATCACATAGAAGCTGAGCAGTACTTAAACTGCACTATTTTTACTGACTCACTTTGTTCTCTACAGGCCCTGGAATTGCTTCACATTGGTTCACACCCTGTTCTCCCCGATATTTAAATCTAACTGGCCCATTTCACTTTAACATCTACTTCTATCCAGTTTCTCTGGATACCGGGCCACGTTGGTATTCGCGGGAACGAGCTCGCCGACACCACAGCTAAATCTATCTGCTCTGGCACTATCACCACTGTGTCTGTTCCATACATGGACTATGGTCCTGTATTCAAGGCTTGGCTCAGTGCCAGCTGGCAGTCGACTTGGGGTGAGCAACGTGAAAACAAGCTTTTCCAAATAAAACCCTATATTGGACTTTGGCTTTACGTTGATAGTCGTAACGACGGCACCATTTTAAACATGTTTTGTCCCAATGTTTGTCCATAACGTTAGACAGTGTTATTGGTGATGGTGACACTGTCCACCTTGGTAATGTTTTAGTTTTTTAAAAGCCGTTAATCTTTTTAATGCCATTTAAGTTTTTTAATTTATACATTACACCTTTTTTAATGTGGCTCCCTTTTAAAAATCACAGTTCATCTAGTTCGATTTGAAATTAGAAACTGGCTGTAACATTAAATAACTCAGAACCAGGACTAGAAAGGTCAACTTCAGGTAACTAATGCTGCTGTTTGAACTACCTGTTAGTCATCCTGGCGCGTTATTATTATAATTTTGCTACACATCTTTTAAAACCTTTTTATTACTTTCCTTTTTGAAAATGGCCACAACGTCAAATAACTCAGAACCAGCACTAGAAAGGCCAACTTTCGGTGACTGATGGTGGTTTTTGTACTTACCTGTTAGTCTTCCTGGTGAGTTATGATAATTACAATTATGCTACAAAAAAGTTCTTTACAACTTGTATTACTGTAGTTTTTCTCTTAACGTTGTAGACCAGATGTAAACATTAGTTTTATGTTATGTTGTTTTTTAAACTTTGTTTTGTTTTACTTTAATTTTCTTTTATGAATTTTACTAAATTTACTTTAATTTCCTTTTATGAATTTTACTAAATTTACTTTAATTTTAACTTTTTACCAGATGTTTGGTGCAGATAGGCCTAGCTGTTTTGTGCTACAAAACACCAAATCGACCAACCAACCAACTCTAAGAATGAATAACATTAAAGTATTGTTTTCACCTTCAAACTATATGATACTATTTTATATCGGGGCCTGGTATGGCCTAGCGCGTTAAGGCGTGCACTTCGTAATCTGAGGGTCGCGGGTTCGCGCCAGAGTCGCGCCAAAACATGCTCGCCCTCCCAGCCGTGGGGACGTTAATAATGTGACGGTCAATCCCACTTTTCGTTGGTAAAAGAGTAGCCCAAGCGTTGGCGGTGGGTGGTGATGACTAGCTGCCTTCCCTCTAGTCTTACATTGCTAAATTAGGGACGGCTAGCACAGATAGCCCTCGAGTAGCTTTGTGCGAAATTCCAAAACACACAAACAAACTTTTATATCGCTTACCGCCAGAGGGCTCTGCATATTTCATCATATTTATTATTTTAATATTTTCCCTCTTCCACACTCAATGTATAGAATAAATAAAACAAAATTGTTTAAAGCAATATTTTGTATGTACTTTATGGAATTCTGTGATTTCGTGATTTATTTCGTGATGACGAGAAACCCACTTGAAGTGAAAATGTATTATTAAGACGGCTGGTACGGGTATTAAAACCTTAATTAAAATAAAGTAGATAACAACGTTTCGACCTTCTTAAGTCATCTTCAGGTTAGAAGGTCGAAACGTTGTTATCTACTTTGTTTTAACTAAAGTTTCAATACCCATACCAGCCGTCTCGATGTTGTAGTTGTTTTAATCGTATGAGCGCGTTACGGCGTGCGCTTCGTAATCTGAGGGTCGCGGGTTCGCGCCCTAGACGCGCCAAAACATGCTCGCCCTCCCAGCCGTGGGGGCGTTATAATGTGACGGTCAATCCCACTATGCGTTGGTAAAAGAGTAGCCCAAGAGTTGGCGGTGGGTGGTGATGACTAGCTGCCTTCCCTCTAGTCTTACACTGCTAAATTAGGGACGGCTAGCACAGATAGCTCTCGAGTAGCTTTGTGCGAAATTCCAAAAACCTAACCTAACCTTTAATCGTATGTTATTAGAAACATTGTTGGTGCAAAAATAATTTACAGGGGTGTATTTAAACAAACAAACAAAAAGATTTAAAAGGCTCTACTTGTCAGTTTATAATGTAGTACCCATGGTAGAAACTGTACCGCTCTTCTTGTCAGTATCTGATCCAGTAGTCATGATAGAAACTGTACTTATATGCTTGTCAGTATCTGATCCAGTAGTCATGATAAAAGCTGCACCAGTCCACTTGGCATTATTTAACTTAGTGGTCAGAGTATTTGTACATTTCTAGGCAACACTTTCTATTGAGGCATGATTGTGTTTTAAAAAAATTAAAAATAAAACCGTTATTCACAATTTGATGTGAAATGTAACGGTAAGGAACTTAGGAGATAAATTAGGCTTAAAGACATTTAAATATAAATGAGTCACAAGTCAAAGGCCATGTGATCACGTTTGTTAACTTGCATTCAAAATTTTATTGAATTATTATTTTATGAATTTACCTCAATAAGTTTTAAATCAACTTTTAGATTACAATTCAAATTTTAATGTTATACATTAGTTGATTTCTTTATTTAAAAGTATATATTAAAATAACACACTTAAATATAAATTTCAGTGAGTCACGAGATATGTTGAATGCAGCATTGTTTAAAATTAGTTATTTACGATGTCAAAATACCAAGTCTGTAGTTTCGTACAGATTAGGAACTCAAATTACTAATATTGGCAAGCTAGAATATAAAATGAAAACCTCGAATATTTTTATTTTGCTGAGATATGGCTTATGTACTGAATTAAACACGGCGGACCTGTTCAACCCATTCCACCTTTTGAAGCAGCCTTTTATACACTTGTATGACAGTATGTGACATGTGAATAACCAGCAACAGCTAAGAACGTCCACAGAGTGATTTCCCCAGTCATTGTAATCTGTGAAAAGGCTACCGCGTTTTCTCGATCCAAGTTTTCAACGAGGTAGATTGTGTCAATAGTCTGGTCAAAATTTCATATATTTTTCAAAATCTAAATACATCTTAGTTAATAAGCTTAAGAAATTGTAGTGGAATTTTATGTATCAGTGTAGTTATTTATGATATTTAGGTTATTCAACAGTACATATAAAACTTTAAAAAATTTTGTTTGATATCCTCCACGTGCGAAATTTTAAAAGGCTTAGCAACCTATGTGAAGTAGTGACCGAGTACAGAGATCGTAACGGGAAGAGATAACTGTTTGTTTTACTTCTTAATTTAGCGATCCAAATTTTAAGAAAAATAAGTTTAATAATTTATTTCTAAATAGTAATAATCTATATACATGCATATAATGTATAATAATTGAAATGTGACTGTATGTTACAAAATACTAGGTCACTAAAACTCAGCAAAAACAAGGAATATTAAAGGTCAGTTTTATATTACTGGATACATAACGTGAGTGTGCGTGCACCTCATCAATGCAAGTTGTGTAATGTTAGGTAAGCATGACTGGAAGATCAATGTAATAAAAAATAATAAAGCATTATGAGACTTGGGCTTCTTAGAATCAACATTTGTATACTTGTGTTATAATATGTAGCCATTCTAGAACGAGAAAAAGCATAATTTATATTTATTTCCTAATTTTTTTATTATGATTACGAGGTTGGTTAAGTGACAGTCCTGACATAGTTAAGTATAGAAAATAACATAAAATATAAAGTCTTTCTGAAACAAACGTTTGAAATGTATTTAGGAGGTTTTAGGGATTACACGAATAACACGAGAATTTTAGGACGAGGAATAGCTTTTTTATTCTTAACATGAAATCAATTTGCACTCAGAATAGTAAAGAAACAGACCCTATTTTCACACAAGAAATTTTACTAAAATTGATTTAATAAAAAATTCTGATATTTTGTGTACAATATACTTGTAATCTTTACTAAAAATCTACGAAAGTTTGTGAAAATATACATGTTGTGTCAAAAGTTATAGTGTAAATACCAAACGTGTGCAAATGTGCAGACTATATTGTGTATATTAAACCAAGCCCGTAGCGAAAGGGTTAATACATTTATCTGTCAAAAAAGAAAATTTAAGTTTTGCTTTACGTTTCACATACAGTGGAACCCTTCTGATTCGGTCACCCCTTGAAAGCGGTCATTCAATCACAGTCCCTTTTTTTGTTTACATAATCCCTAATTATGTACAGTGGAACCCCTCTGATCAGGGTTCTCTCTAATCAGGCCAGTTTGTCTCAGTCCCGGAGGTGGCTGCTTTAGAGGGGTTCCACTGTAATTAACTGCAATCAGATTCTATATAGTTTGTTATGATTGCTTTTAGACTTGTGTAAGACAGACCAACTGAGGAAAACGTAGTACCATACCTCTCTCGCACCAAACAAGCTCGTCCTTTCTCCCGTGGGGGGCGTTATAATGTGACGGTCAGTCCCACTATTCGTTGGTAAAAGAGTAGCCCAGAAGTTGGCGGTGGGTGGTGATGACAAGCTGCCTTCCCTCTAGTCTTACACTGCTAAATTAGAGACGGCTAGCGCAGATAGCTCTAGTGTAGCTTTGTGCGAAATTCCAAAAGCAAACAAACTATACCTCTCATGTCGTAACAAGTTAGCATATTGTTCTCCTAAGCCTAGAAATGATTTCTATTATTATAGCATTCTTGATAAATGTGAAACACTTATCACTGTCATATTTTAATTTAAATACTAGCTGTTGATGGCGCTCAATTAAGGTTAGATCGTAATCGTTCGTCCACCGTTTAGAACGTTAGACCATAGATACCTCACGAATATGTGTCAAGGTTATACTTTCTTGAATTGCCCATTTAACATTACTTGTGAATTTCTTACGTCCTTCAGTGTAAATTTACTCTCTACTGGTTTTAAAAGCAACGTATCATACCCTGAACAGAGTATATCGCATCTCCTGTAAGATTTCAAAATGTATTTTTACACCTTGAGAATATCAGATTGTCTTTTTTAGGTACATATGGGGAATTCTGCGTTTTCTTGTTACACACTACTATTGAAGCATTTCAAGCTGTCTTGTTGCAAACTGCACCTGAAGAATACCAGGTTCTCTTGTTATACATTAAACTTAAATAGCTTCAAAACTTGTTACACATAACACCTCTTAAATTTCATATTTTCCTGTTATATAGTACTCCAGGGCATTTTCAGTTTGTCTTCTTACACAACACCTAGAGAATCGTCTTTGATTGTATTGTTACACACAACACTTGAGCAATTCTAGATTGTACTGTTATATATAACACTTGAGGAATTCAAAATTGTCTTGTTACACACAAAACATGAATACTTCTAATTGTTTTGTTGCACACGAAACTTAAATAATTCTAGATTGCCTTGTTACACACAAAATCTGAATAATTCTGAATTATCTTGTATACACAACACCTGAGAAATTTCTGAATGTTTTATAACAACGACACTCAAGAAGTTTTATATTATCTGGTTATAGGGTACGTAAAACGAATTAATAGTATAACAAATTACAAATTTGTTGCGGATATTTGTTATCGAGAGTGCAATGATTTTATTTAACATGTGATACTTAAATACGTTTGTCTGGATTCTGTAGTAACTTATAGTTAACTACAAAATAATATAATATTATAAAACAAAGTCTTTGAACATGGAAACATCGTACATAATTTATATTATGTTCCTTGAACATTAGTTCAAAATATTTTATTTCGCTAAGCGATGTACGTCGTATAAACATCTTTTATTTTATTCATGTTGCTGATTGTTGCTATTGTTTTCATGATTTTTAAATATACATATAGTAGGTAAATAAAAATTTAATTGAAAACGATGAATTTACGACACTAAGCCCATAGTAGCAAGATGCTTATTTCTGTGTGAAGAACTCCGCAAAATAACAAAAGTTAATATTTTTATAAAACGATATTAATACGATAAATATTTCTGGACATTTCAACTTGCAAAGCATGATTGAAATTCAAGTACAGGTATCGTTTAATTATTTATATACAGCGCGATACAAGAGAGCTTATAATTATAATAGACATGAATAAACGCTGCGTCAGAAAAGTGACATCAGTTGTGTTTTTCCTAAAACAATTAGATAAGATCGATTCTGTCTCCTTTATTGCAACACCACGGTGAAGACTACCGGAACATATAATTAGGCTTAACTACGGCGTGTTAACTGTTTTGGTTGTTTTCACCTTTAGTCCTAGTCCTCGTGGTTGATAAGTTAATCGCTGTCGTCCATTGTCTTAGGCTATCTTTTTACCATCGATAGTTGAGAACGTTATAATTTTGGAATTTATTGGTCTCTTCATATTGACTCAACGAAAACAAACACAACACTTGATAAGGAATAACATCCGTAAAACTATAAAACGTGCAACGTGTTAAAATTTTTCAGTAGACGTCGAATCGCCAGCAATCCCATTTCTATCTTCTCAAGAAAAATGTGAAGTTACAGTAAGTACACCGGAGATTGAAACGTTTTGTAATGAAAGTCTGTATTTTTAGTGTGTCAAAATCTTTCATATTGTAGATTGATTTAATTTCAGAAGAAAGGACGAGAATAGGATAGGAAGTGAAGAAGTTAAATAAAACGTAAGTTAATTAGGGTTAACTTCGACTCCTAATTCGCTCTAACTTTTATACTTTCTTGTTTTATTATTATTATGGAGTAATTCTAGTAGAATCTTTAACTGTAATAACGTAATGTATTTAAATTTGCGCTTTATCTAAAGCCTTGATTAATTATTAGTAGCTTGAATTACAAAAAAATTATTTTAAATGATATGGGAACCCTAAGAGAACTTTGTTTTCTGCTTTAATACTGTTAGTTTAATATTAAATTGAAGGCAATAAAAGATAAGTGATGGTTTATCTTACGGGTTTGATTGTCAAGAATCGGCCATCTATACAGGAGTTTCCAGTTGTTAAACTATTAAACAACTAGACAGTTCCAGCTAACATCAACTGTCAAAATGCGTAATGAATCAGGCCCTTCACTGAGCTGTACTAAACATGCATCTATTATTATTATGTGAGTAAAAATAAGAATCACACCCTTTAAAAATCAATTGCCAGACTTATGCATATGTGTAACAAAATATAGATTCGATCGAAGTATTTTTGCTTTAATTTCTGTGCATGAAAAGACACTTATTTTATAACACACAAACAATTGTCTCAAGGTTCTTGACAAACAAGTGACCTGTTTGTGTTATATCTTTGTGTGCACTTCAACAGTTGCCAAATATTACGAAATATGTTTGCTTTTCAGTACATGCATGAATAGAGATGTATTTTAGTGTCGGAATATTTTTGTACGTATTAATTTAGTACGGGGTTTGTTCTCATGTTAACCGTGTAATTGTAAAGTTTGCATTTCTAATGCTGTTATAAAAGTTATTTTTGCTATTGTTGTAGATTGCCAGTTAAAAATAAGTTCTTTTGTCCAAAAAAATATTTTCTGATATTTGTTTGTTTGTGATAGCTTAGCACAAAGCTACACAATGGACTAACCGTGCTGTATCCACCATGGGTACAGAAACCTGGTTCTTAGCAGTATAAGCCTTCAAATTTTCCGCTGTAATACTGGAGTGTGGGGTCGTTTTCTGATCCATAAGTGTGATTTTAAATAGTTTTTCTTATCGCATTCTCAAAGAAAAAAATACCTATTTTGAATGTTTAAAATTGGGGCTTAGATTAACAGTGAAAATTTCTAAAGTACTAACTAATGTGAGATTCGTATAAAAATGTTGTCTCTTTCGGTTTACTTGGACTCCTGTTATCGTTGTTTTTGAAATTCGGAATAACTAAAATGAACCACTGCTCATGTGTAAACCACTTGAGTTAGTGTCAATAAACAGAGCGATAGTAGAGAAAATCGAACTTAGAACCGGAGTAAGTTAGATCGGATAACCACTCTCAGGGTTCTCTAAGACTTACAAGTGTGACACTAGGAGAAAGATGTTAGTTATTGACCTTTGTTTATGGTGCTACTTGAGAACTAACTGCACTGGCTGCCCCTGATTTTCAATGAACAGTTTGTTTGTTTGTTGTAGCTAAGCCTAAAGATACACAGGGAACAATACGTGCTCTCTTGCCACGGGTATCAAAACCCGGTTTCTAACCTTTAAGTCCGTAGAGGTACTGCTGTGCCACTTGGGGAATTGGATTTGTAGATTAGTGGGAGCTAATCGACGACACCTACTGCTAACTTTTGAGGTACTCTAATCGAATAATGGGGTTTAATCGCCACTCTTATAGCGCACCCACGGCTTTAAAGTGTGGCTCGTGAATTTTTATTTGATAGTTGTTTTTCAGTAAAGGAACGCGAACGATGCACACTGTTCAGGACTACAGTCCGGCACACGAACTTCATGGTCACGCCCAGCCATTTTTTAATGAAATATCTAAAAAAACAAAAAAAAAAAATAATTAATTCAACAATTTATAAACTTCAGCGGTTTGTTCGATAGGTCTATGAAAAATTCCTAATAAGCACTGCATTTATGTTTTTAACCCTTGTTGTCATCGGTGGCGTTCCAAAATATCGACAAATTATTACATGGTTTCGGTTTCAAATTCTTAACGTTGATGCATTAATGATGATAAAAGGTAACAATAGCTGGTTCAGGATATTACGTCAGTGTTCAATAATTTTTGGACAAGCTTTCAACTCTTCAAAATCGTAGCGTAGTGCACAATGAAATGTAAACACGTTTAATGAAGATATTAAATGAGAATGATGAAAGGTATTTTTAATTGGCTTTTATTCTCTGTAGCGAACCTATCTCTGCATGGTAGTTGAAGAATATGTACCCTTGCACGGTGTTAGTATATAGCCCACCAGAAGCCCGCTCTTGGTCTTTCAATTTGTTATTATCCATGATTACCGATAAGGGCTGGAATTTCCCCAAAACAGTAGAACTTGGTGACAAGTGGGGAATCACATAGTAAAGTAGGCTTCATATGTACTTTTGTTATATTTAAATAACTTTTATACTGTATAATTTAGAATAATAAATCAGCTGAACCATTGCTACAGACTTCTCATATCCTGTATAAATTCTCGTAGTGTGTTTGTGAATTGGTTTGTCCACGAACTTCTCCCATAGGTCTGGAGCTAGCAACACCAAACATGGCAAGTGTACTCGGTATGACCTAGGGCGGACATATCCTTGAATAGTAAGGTGTTTCTTACTCCCTGAGGATCCTGGAAGCACCATGTTTGAAACTTTTTAAAAAAAAACCGATTCGCAAGAAACCGACGTGAAGTGTGATAGTATCGCAGGATGTGTTTAAAGTAACCTAAAGTAACCTGTAGTGTCTAAAGTAACCTGAAGTAACCTGTAGTGTCTAAAGTAACCTGAAGTAACCTAAGGTAACCTGTAGTGTCCTGTAATTTTTGTTGTTTTTTTCTTTTAGTTTCGGACCTCACGTTTTCAGACATGATCGTTGGGGCGTTGTAATATAACGGTCAATCCCACTGTTTGTTGATAAAAGAGTAGCCCAAGAGTTGGCGGAGGGTGGTGATGTCTAGCTGTCTTACCTCTAGCCTTATACTGCTAAATTTGGGACGGCTAGTGCAGATTGCCTTTGGTTTTGCGCGAAATTCAGAAACAAACAAACGTAAACATGCTAGCTTGTAACCTGGTCAGTTTTTTCAAAGATACATTAACAGATGTCGGCAAGTTCGTTATTGTTTGTGTAATAGATGTGATCAAATGCTATACTTAAACACACTGGCACACATATATTTGAATACATACTACTTAACAATTGCTCACTTTGTGGCAAAACCACAGTTACATCATTTTTCTGATCACGTGATACAATTTGTTATATCAGTACAGAAGGAATAGGAGTTTGTCTTTCGCAGTGTGTAATTATTACGTCAGAATTGTCTACTGTAATAATATGTTTAAGCCTCTTTTTCCACAGCATCCAGGTACATCTACCTTATGTAAACATCTATTATTTGAGTTTCCTTACACTGTTTTACATGGAAGTTTGATTAACATCATCCTTTAGTTTTGTCATCTGAACTTCAATGTT
Source organism: Tachypleus tridentatus (assembly GCF_004210375.1). NCBI lineage: Eukaryota > Metazoa > Arthropoda > Merostomata > Xiphosura > Limulidae > Tachypleus > Tachypleus tridentatus. Next base: position 31,114,135 of record NC_134827.1, read on the forward strand.
GCATTTTTAAAATGAACTGAGGTACTGAGCTTTTAGACTTCAATATTTCTATCAGTACGTTTGGCTGATTACTGGAAAGTACCTTGAATAATACTCTTAGAGGTATAGTACGTTGATGGTAGAAAAGCAGATGTGGAAATCCCATTTTTTCATTCAAATATCTTGAGAGAGAGTAAAAAAGAATTCTTCGGTTTTGTTTGTCTTGGTTTGGTTTGAATTTCGCGCAAAGCTATACGAGAACTATCTGCGCTAGCCGTTCCTAATTTAGCAGCTGAAGAAAAGATGGTTAGTCATTACCATCTACCTCCAACTCTTGGGCTACTATTTTACCAACAATTAGTGATATTGACAGCCACATTATAACGATGGTTAGTCATCACCATCTACCTCCAATTCTTGGGCTACTATTTTACTAACAATTAGTGATATTGACAGCCACCTTATAACGCCCCCATGGCTGAAAAAAGAACACATTTGGGGAAGGAAATTCGAACTCGTGACCCTCAGATTGCGAGTCGAGCGCTCTAAACATCTAGCCCACAAATGCTTCAAACATCCAAAGATCTGCCTTAAATAATTAAACTTTTTGTGTCTGTTTAAATAATTAATTAATTTTGTGTTATTTTTATCTATTTATTTATATTTAAAAATTATTTAGGAAAGTTATTTCAAGGTCCTTTTGTTTTCTAGGTAGGATACAAATTTAAAGATTGTATAGAAGGTTTGAAGGCGAAATTGGTTTTGGTAAATATCTGTCTTGGGTGGACGTTAACTTCCAACACATTCAGAACTAACAGGAAAGAAACTGGGTCTCAGAAATCATTAATACTGAAAAAAGTCTTCAAAGACCGTCCGTCATGGAAACAGATGAAAAGTCTCGTCTACTAGAAGAAAACTCGGTTGAGATTAAAGTGTACAAGTCAACAGAGGAAGATAACCAGGATACGGATACAGAATCTAGCCATAAAGATAAAATCACGAACATTGAACCAAAGAAAAAGGAAAAGTACACGTCTGTACAGTGGCTCACGCTCCTCACCCTCGCTTACGGAAACTTTTGCATTGGTGCTAGCATTTCTCTCCAAGCTCCTTTTTTCCCCCAGGAGGTAAGTTCCTCCTCGGCAACGGTTTGAAATTTGTTTATTATAATATAACATAATTCATGAAAGTCTTGCAGGTTAAATAATTTATTTTAGTTTTGGTTCCAGAAATTCAGCCACATGTGTATTGTGCAACCAAAATTATTTACCAGTGGTAGAAAGCAAAATATAAAGTCTATTTGTTTGTTTGTTTTGGAATTTCGCGCAAGGCTATTCGAGGGCTATCTGCGATAGCCGTCTCTATTTTAGCAGTGTAAGACTATAGGGAAAGCAGCTATCATCACCACCCACCGCCAACTCTTGGGCTACTCTTTTTACCAACGAATAGCGGAATTGACCATCACATTATAACTCCTCCACGGCTGAAAGGGCGAGCATGTTCGGTGCGAGGGGGGTTCGAACCTGCAACCTTCGGATTACGAGTCAAACGCCTTAACCCACCTGTCCATGCCAGACCGAAATATAAAGTCATTTTTAATACGTTATTTTCTCAACAGACAAAATATGTCGATCTAGATAAAACCATAATATATTAACAATACAAAAATCTCCAATAAAATTAATAGTCCAATTAAATCACATAAAATCAATAAGACGTAATATCGATTGCTCTCTTTTATCACACAAATAATACTTTAACAATAGAAAACTTGTTTTGAACTTTTATTGTAGTACTTGAACCATTATCTCTTCAACTAATGAAACGTATTCACAACTAATTTGTATTTTGTATTAACTTTCTTGCGGCTAACAAATGATTATTTTAATTTTTTTTAGTATTTTTTAGTGATTTCAGATGCTTTTCTCGTGGTCTTGGATAAGGGGTACTGAGGGTAATGTCATTTCCAGCTTCTTTTGTTCTATCTGTTCTCCTTATTAACTGTTTGCAAGTGGAGAACTGTTCTCATTAAACGTTTATCACAGTTTCTTGTAATATTTGTTGAATTTATATATAAACCAGATATATATTATGATTAATTACCAATACTTCTTGTTTTTTAATATACAGTGGTTCTTATCTGCAAACAGACAAAATGACCTGTTACTGAGACCGATGTATTGTAAAATTAGTGACGGTTATATCTACTAACTGACCACAAATAAAGCGATGTACCTCGAAGCTTTGAAAATGGATATTAATAAGTAGCTACAATCATCGTGTTTGTACTGAAGTCTAGGCTTGGAAATTATTCAAAATACACGGTTGTGCTAACCTCTAGGGTTTCAGTTTCGTGGTTGTTGGAGAAATTCGTTGTATCTTGGGCAATGAGCTCATTTTGCGATAATTTTTATATTTGTTCAGATGAAACTGGTCAAACTAAATCCACCTGATTTTAGCTATTTAAATTATTGTGTCATTCATTACGTCATATGAAATTAAATTTTGCTTTTTACCAAACCGCTGTACGTCGCTGATAAGATAGATGTCGTTTAATTCGCTTGGATAAAGATACTCATTGTCTGAAAACAAAACATTGTACGGAATTCTAGATACATTTTATCGGCCATTGTTCATTGTCTTGATAACGAAGAGGAATGTGAACGTGTTTTTTGTATTGTTTTAAAAAAACAAACCACAAAGGAACAACAGAAATAAATACGTTCATGATTCCCTTAGGCCTAAGTAACGAACAACAAAAACACTTAGTACTATAGCACCACAGTGCTGATTGTCATGTGACTTGTACATGACCCCAGAAAAAATAACAAAAGATGGAAACTAGTGTTCCGGATGTGCAAGTCATGAACATTTTAAACAGTGCCTCCACGGACCACGCACCCAGAATTTTGCAGAATCAAATTTTAAAGTCATTCCGGGTCGTTTGTTTACTTGGTAACACTTTTATCAAAACCGAATTGGATAAAAAGCGGGCGATTGCTACACCCTTTGTGTAAACCAGATCCACTGCTATACACAAAACCATTATCAGCATTCAGTGAGTAAGTGTGGTGATCTTGTGCTGTTAAAGCAATGTTAATATAGGAAAAAGTGCAAATGGCTTCTAAGTGCAAAGTATGTTTGTGCGGTACTTATAGCAAATGCCCTTAATGTCAGTGTGGATGCAACAGTTTAGATCAAAAGGTCAAAATGTCATGAAAAGCAGATGAGAAACATCCGCAGAGCAAACTACAGGCCCGAAGAAAGAAGTATTAACTATGCTGTATGTTACTCCATTAGAGAGTGATGAAAATGAAATGGACTAATTGTGTTACTCCATTAGAGAGTGATGAAGATGAAATGGACTAATTGTGTTACTCCATTAGAGAGTGATGAAGATGAAATGGACTAATTATGTTACTCCATTAGAGAGTGATGAAGATGAAATGGACTAATTGTGTTACTCCATTAGAGAGTGATGAAGACGAAATGGACTAATTGTGTTACTCCATTAGAGAGTGATGAAGATGAAATGGACTAATTGTGTTACTCCATTAGAGAGTGATGAAGATGAAATGGACTAATTGTGTTACTCCATTAGAGTGATGAAGCTGAAATGGACTAATTGTGTTACTCCATAGAGAGTGATGAAGGAAATGGACTAATTGTGTTACTCCATTAGAGAGTGATGAAGATGAAATGGACTAATTGTGTTACTCCATTAGAGAGTGATGAAGACGAAATGGAATTGTGTTACTCCATTAGAGAGTGATGAAGACGAAATGGACTAATTGTGTTACTCCATTAGAGAGTGATGAAGATGAAATGGACTAATTGTGTTACTCCATTAGAGAGTGATGAAGACGAAATGGACTAATTGTGTTACTCCATTAGAGAGTGATGAAGACGAAATGGACTAATTGTGTTACTCCATTAGAGAGTGATGAAGATGAAATGGACTAATTGTGTTACTCCATTAGAGAGTGATGAAGACGAAATGGACTAATTGTGTTACTCCATTAGAGAGTGATGAAGATGAAATGGACTAATTGTGTTACTCCATTAGAGAGTGATGAAGACGAAATGGACTAATTGTGTTACTCCATTAGAGAGTGATGAAGATGAAATGGACTAATTGTGTTACTCCATTAGAGAGTGATGAAGATGAAATGGACTAATTGTGTTACTCCATTAGAGAGTGATGAAGATGAAATGGACTAATTGTGTTACTCCATTAGAGAGTGATGAAGACGAAATGGACTAATTGTGTTACTCCATTAGAGAGTGATGAAGACGAAATGGACTAATTGTGTTACTCCATTAGAGAGTGATGAAGACGAAATGGACTAATTGTGTTACTCCATTAGAGAGTGATGAAGACGAAATGGACTAATTGTGTTACTCCATTAGAGAGTGATGAAGATGAAATGGACTAATTGTGTTACTCCATTAGAGAGTGATGAAGACGAAATGGACTAATTGTGTTACTCCATTAGAGAGTGATGAAGATGAAATGGACTAATTGTGTTACTCCATTAGAGAGTGATGAAGACGAAATGGACTAATTGTGTTACTCCATTAGAGAGTGATGAAGATGAAATGGACTAATTGTGTTACTCCATTAGAGAGTGATGAAGACGAAATGGACTAATTGTGTTACTCCATTAGAGAGTGATGAAGATGAAATGGACTAATTGTGTTACTCCATTAGAGAGTGATGAAGATGAAATGGACTAATTGTGTTACTCCATTAGAGAGTGATGAAGATGAAATGGACTAATTGTGTTACTCCATTAGAGAGTGATGAAGATGAAATGGACTAATTGTGTTACTCCATTAGAGAGTGATGAAGATGAAATGGACTAATTGTGTTACTCCATTAGAGAGTGATGAAGATGAAATGGACTAATTGTGTTACTCCATTAGAGAGTGATGAAGGTGAAATGGACTAATTGTGTTACTCCATTAGAGAGTGATGAAGACGAAATGGACTAATTGTGTTACTCCATTAGAGAGTGATGAAGACGAAATGGACTAATTGTGTTACTCCATTAGAGAGTGATGAAGATGAAATGGACTAATTGTGTTACTCCATTAGAGAGTGATGAAGATGAAATGGACTAATTGTGTTACTCCATTAGAGAGTGATGAAGATGAAATGGACTAATTGTGTTACTCCATTAGAGAGTGATGAAGATGAAATGGACTAATTGTGTTACTCCATTAGAGAGTGATGAAGATGAAATGGATTAATTGTGTTATTCCATTAGAGAGTGATGAAGATGAAATGGACTAATTGTGTTACTTCATTAGAGAGTGATGAAGATGAAATGGACTAATTGTGTTACTCCATTAGAGAGTGATGAAGATGAAATGGATTAATTGTGTTATTCCATTAGAGAGTGATGAAGATGAAATGGACTAATTGTGTTACTCCATTAGAGAGTGATGAAGACGAAATGGACTAATTGTGTTACTCCATTAGAGAGTGATGAAGATGAAATGGACTAATTGTGTTACTCCATTAGAGAGTGATGAAGACGAAATGGACTAATTGTGTTACTCCATTAGAGAGTGATGAAGACGAAATGGACTAATTGTGTTATTCCATTAGAGAGTGATGAAGATGAAATGGACTAATTGTGTTACTCCATTAGAGAGTGATGAAGACGAAATGGACTAATTGTGTTACTCCATTAGAGAGTGATGAAGACGAAATGGACTAATTGTGTTACTCCATTAGAGAGTGATGAAGACGAAATGGACTAATTGTGTTACTCCATTAGAGAGTGATGAAGACGAAATGGACTAATTGTGTTACTCCATTAGAGAGTGATGAAGACGAAATGGACTAATTGTGTTACTCCATTAGAGAGTGATGAAGACGAAATGGACTAATTGTGTTACTCCATTAGAGAGTGATGAAGACGAAATGGACTAATTGTGTTACTCCATTAGAGAGTGATGAAGACGAAATGGACTAATTGTGTTACTCCGTTAGAGAGTGATGAAGACGAAATGGACTAATTGTGTTACTCCATTAGAGAGTGATGAAGACGAAATGGACTAATTGTGTTACTCCGTTAGAGAGTGATGAAGACGAAATGGACTAATTGTGTTACTCCGTTAGAGAGTGATGAAGACGAAATGGACTAATTGTGTTACTCCGTTAGAGAGTGATGAAGACGAAATGGACTAATTGTGTTACTCCGTTAGAGAGTGATGAAGACGAAATGGACTAATTGTGTTACTCCATTAGAGAGTGATGAAGACGAAATGGACTAATTGTGTTACTCCATTAGAGAGTGATGAAGATGAAATGGATTAATTGTGTTATTCCATTAGAGAGTGATGAAGATGAAATGGACTAATTGTGTTACTCCATTAGAGAGTGATGAAGACGAAATGGACTAATTGTGTTACTCCATTAGAGAGTGATGAAGACGAAATGGACTAATTGTGTTACTCCATTAGAGAGTGATGAAGACGAAATGGACTAATTGTGTTACTCCATTAGAGAGTGATGAAGACGAAATGGACTAATTGTGTTACTCCATTAGAGAGTGATGAAGATGAAATGGACTAATTGTGTTACTCCATTAGAGAGTGATGAAGATGAAATGGACTAATTGTGTTACTCCATTAGAGAGTGATGAAGATGAAATGGACTAATTGTGTTACTCCATTAGAGAGTGATGAAGATGAAATGGACTAATTGTGTTACTCCATTAGAGAGTGATGAAGATGAAATGGACTAATTGTGTTACTCCATTAGAGAGTGATGAAGATGAAATGGACTAATTGTGTTACTCCATTAGAGAGTGATGAAGACGAAATGGACTAATTGTGTTACTCCATTAGAGAGTGATGAAGACGAAATGGACTAATTGTGTTACTCCATTAGAGAGTGATGAAGACGAAATGGACTAATTGTGTTACTCCATTAGAGAGTGATGAAGACGAAATGGACTAATTGTGTTACTCCATTAGAGAGTGATGAAGACGAAATGGACTAATTGTGTTACTCCATTAGAGAGTGATGAAGACGAAATGGACTAATTGTGTTACTCCATTGGAAAGTGATGAAGATGAAATGTCTAGCAATACTTCTGAGGATCCCTTGGATTTTGTGTCACCATTCGTGGCATGGTTGTATCACTCCAAGAAGTTGTTGGAATAACATCCATTCAATTCAACAGTCCTTTGGTATCAAGTACACAGCGACGTCAAACATGACGGAAGACATCGAGTTTCAGTGTACTTGACAAAAACAATCTATTTCTTGCGTCCTACATGATTATATTAAGGTTTCTGCTTACCATGTTACTTACTCCCGAAAGATTCAGATGGTTCATGAACGTGATTGGAAGCGACATCTATAAAAAAAATATAATGATACAAAACTTTTCTCATCAACCAACGATATACAAAAAACTATGCCAGAGAAAAGCTGTACTTTCACCGCTGTGTTAGTAGATGTCATTCAAAGAAGTTAAAGCGAAGTTAAACATTGTAGAACAAGTTTTTGAAACAGCTAGATGGCGCTTTCGTCGATTGAAGTCTGGGTCTCGGCTAGCACCTGCAGTACGATCTGTTCGGCATAGCTGCAAGCGAGCTTCACTGAAAACAGTCGAGTGCCATTGATCAAGGTGGTGAGAATTATCACACTGACCCCGAGGTGATGACCTTTGTACCTACTCCGAAAAGAAAGAGCAATAATGTGAAAAAATATCTAAGAACACAACAATCTATACTTGATCTTAGAGCCTAAAAACTGAGAGGGTAAGTGAACAACACACTTTTAATTTACTGCTGTGTACTATTGGAGTGAAAATCTTGGAATATCGTCACTGCGAATGTATTTGGAAAACTTTTGTGAAATTGCAGTTCAACCTGAAAAATAGTTTTAGCCCATTCCGGAATGATGTTATTTATTAAAGTTGCCTCAGAACCCAAATTCTGGATGACTGATCCACGGAAGCATGGTTGAAATGATAAATAGTATGGAAATAGTTATTTCCGTAGTAATTAAAACACGCTTGTTTGTTTGTTTTTCTTATAGCAAAGCCACATCGGACTATCTGCTCAGCCCACCGAGGGGAATCGAACCCCTGATTTTAGCGTTGTAAATCCGGAGACATACCGCTGTACGAGCGGGGGGGGGCTTAAAACACGCCCAGAAACAGAATTTGTAAATAACTATGGCATTGTGGCATTTTTTATTAGTCCCAATCAAATTTTCGATCAGTAGAAAAAAAAAAAAAACGCGAAGAATCTATAAAATCAAAGCTGTTTTATTTACTGGGTGGTCAGGGTATTCGACTCACAATATATAGGTCGTTCCAATTAAGGTTTAATTGAGTATTAGGCCAGACAGTATTAATAAATAACAGAAATAACACATTCGTTTCTCTATTCTGCTTGTTTTACAGACCTTTTTCCTTAACCTGGTCATGGGATCAGAGCACTTCACCAAACATGGGCATCCCTTCAGCCATGGCGGTGTTATGGTCGATCCCACTATTCGTCGGTAAAGAGCAGCTTAAGAGTTGGCAGTGGATGTTTATGATAGCACTCTTCCCTCTAATCAGTCATTTTAAAATTAATAAATAATTAATTAACTAACGCAAGACACGCGGCTCATCTTGACACGCATTCTGACGCTTCTTATTTCCTTAATTTTTCTATTTGAGACACTTCTGTGAGATATGTTAAGGAACAACTACGCTTTTATTTTGTTTTACGAAAGTCAAAACAATATCCATATAAACAACGTTTGTTTATTTTTGTCTATTTCTGGATATTGTTAATTATATAAACGTCTCAGAAAAGATGCAAGCTTTCCAGATACACTTTTATTGTGTTTTTGTTTTTGTAAATTTCACGCAAAGCTTTACGAGGGCTATCTACGCTAGCCGTCCCTAATTTAGCAGTGTAAAACTAGAGGGAAGGCAAATAGTCATCACCATCCACCGCCAACTCTTGGGCTACTCTTTTACCAACGAGTAGTGGGATTGATCGTCACATTATAACGCCCCCACGTTGAATTTTAGGTTCACTCCAAGTAGGTAGGTTTTCCTAGTCAAAGGTTGAGATTAACCCTGCATTAGTTTTCTGTAAAAAGTCTCCATATTTCCATCATGAAAAAAATTAGATTAAAAATATTCAAACAATAGTAATAAACATTATTTTGAAAACGCTCCCTAATGGCTCAGCGGTATGTCTGCGGACATACAACGCTAAAAACCGGGTTTCGATACCCGTGGTGGGCAGAGCACAGATAGCCCAGTGAGTAGCTTTGTGCTTAATTCAAAAAACTTTTTTTTAAATTTTGAAAACAAAAATTCTTAACACTCAACATATTTTACTTTATTAATACAAAAAAATCAACACCGAATATTACAACTTTTGTTGTTGTTGTTTTTTGCTTCTGTTTTACCACCTAAACGAAATGTAACAATTTTATCTCAAACTAGTTGAACGAAAAAGCTACTGAAAACAACAAACTTGTATGTACTGCCATCTATCAATGGTAATTTGTACAATATATTTGTAATCATTAAAGACTCCGGAAGACAAATTCAAGGCTAATTAATTTGAATGTATATTTTTTAATATTCCGATGTTTAAGTTACATTATTTATTGCTAGGTAGTTTTTTTTTATAAAATATTAGTAAAACTGTTCTTCATGTTATAATTTTCCAACCGGCGCGATTTTTATTGCCCTGAGGGTCGCTGGTTCCAATCCTTGTCACACCAAACATGCTCGCCTTTCCAGCCGTGGGAGCGTTATAATGGTACGGTCAATCCCACTATTCGTTGGTAAAAGAGTACCCCAAGAGTTGACGATGGGTGGTGGTGACTTCCCTCTAGGCTTACACTGCTAAATTAAAGACGGCAAACAGAGTAACGAATCCCTTCCTTTATCCTTACATTGAAGAACAGCCATCGGTACAAACGCTGACACAGTTGTTTCAGTGTAATTTGAAGAGCAAAATGTTTTCATTCACCAACTCAAAAATGTCTTGGCCTTTTGCTGTACTTTTTAAAATCTTTGCAAAATAAGTATTCGTTTACGATTTTTCCATCTTTCATGAATCGAACAAAAGTCAGAACTTGAGCTTTTCCACAAACATCAGTAGATTCATCAACTTGAAGAAACCATAGCAGAGACAATTCATCTTCAGGCGCTTCGAAGTGTTCGCAAACTTGATCTTCAAATCCGACGACAAGTCTACAATTCTGCACGAAATTGTGTCATTGGACAGTGGAACTTGCTTAACCTTTTTGGCGGCATCCGTTCTAAGTATAGTTTCAACGACGAGTAGTAACGCTGGCACAATGACTGATTTGACCTCCGTATGCGCTTTGTCAACAATTGAACAACCTTATAACTTGCAATCAATCCTTTTCGGGCAGCTTCATGTAGTTCACAAGCTTCCTTGATTGTTCATGTTATTGAGCCGCGAGATTCTCGAAGCATTCTTTTGGTTTATCCTTCACATTTGAATGTTTTGTTTCCAAGTGTCTCTTCAGTTTGCTAGGAACAAGCGACTCGTTCGATAAAGCTGAACTGCAGAGTAGGCAGAATGGTAATTGAGAATGTTCCGATTCCAAAGCGATAAAACCATATTTGACGTATTCGTTTTTGTATTTTCGTTTGATTCCTTGCTTTTGATTTTACACATTCTCCTTTGCAGCACCAGACTTACTTAAATATTTTTCCATGGATAAATGATAAAGTTAATTCATACACGATAAGCACGAAGTTCTACAGTTGATATAAAATTCCTACCTACAGCGTAGTAGCTGTAGCTTACCGCAGAATGAGAACGTGTTCCAGAAAGCAGTTTGATTGTTTGATGTATCATTTATGACGTACGAAGCGCTTGTTGCGCCACAATTAAACTAACAGTCGAACCGTTGCAGTCGAGAATAAAACTTAAGTATAAACTTCTCAGTGCTTGAGTTCAATGAAAACCATCGAATGTTTTAAAAGGTTTCAGAGTGTCTCTATAGTAGCTTTTATTAACTGATGTGTTCGACTTGCTTGTAAAATCCCAAGAAAGTTGAATGTGTTTCATAAACACCGCGGCACACCTGCCAATCTCTCGCGGCACACAGGTTGAGAATCACTGCTCTAGTCTTGCACTGCTAAATTAGAGACAGCTAGCGCAGATAGCCCTCGTGTAGCTTTGCGCGAAATTAAAAAAAAAATCGCAAGTTTAATTATGTTAAAAAAATGCCTCAACTCGGCGAGGAAAAATAATAAACAAACACTGGACAAACATCCAAAATGCGAGAATGAAACAAACTAAATAGATAGGTGTTTTTTGTAATACCGATCGTGACGTAGTTAGGGCTGTCTAGATTGTACGATCCTAGTTTAAGTCACATATTCATAGGTTTTATAACTTGCAGTAAGTACAACTATCAGTAAAAGAAACGCCAGATATCACCCTAACGTTTTAATATCAAATATTAATTAATATGTGTGTACATGTAACAGACAAAGTGCACTAGTCTGTGAATTTACTAGATTGCTCGTGGATATATTTTTCCTGTAGGGGGAGCTACACGTCTTATAAGCTTTATTTGAAAATTATTTTCAGTATGTATGTAATATGTCTATTTTAATAATTGTTATATTTTGAAACATTCTACCATGAGACAAAATAATTATAATCGACAAAAATGGCAAATATTTCTCCATATACATAAGAAAAAAATAAAAAAATAATCATTTATATTCGTTTTATATAAGTGTATGGTGTAAGTTTATCTTGTTTTAATTTAATTATATATTTTACTGGAACCAGGCCGAAAGAAAGGGAGCGAGTGCAATCGAATATGGGTTTGTTTTCGGGGTGTACCAGCTTACAATGTTTTTTATTGCACCGATTTGTGGTAAGATGGTGAGTATTTCATTTTTCATACGTAGTTAAGGTTGTCGTCTCCACCCAAGGGTAAAACCACGTTACGCAATTTTAATATACAGTTTTGTCATCAAAAGAAAAAAAAATGTTTAACATTTAATCATATTAATCATCGTTGTGTCATAAACTAAGCTTTATTAGCAGTTTTACAGTCAAGGCCTAGTCTTATCTGACTAATATTTATATCATTTCTAAACCAGACCGTTGGCAGTATAATTAAACATCAAATATTACGTTATGGAACAATGAATCTAAAAATCTCAAGTTAGATCATAAATGACAGCTTTCAACACAATCGGTGTTTGTTTTATCATTATTAATTTGTGAATGGCGTAATGGAAGACACTCGACAAATGGAAAAACAGTTAATCGGGTAACCTAATGTTAGGCCTCCAGATAATGCTAAAACTGTCTTTTCTTCTCGCTTGTGTATGGAATATACAATTACACAAAGGTGGCGCCATCTGTTGCCTAATGTACAGAATGTATAATTATACAAAGGTAGCGTCGTTTGTTGCTTCATGTATAGAATGTATAATTACACAAAGGTGGAGTCGTTTGTTGCCTGATGTATATAATGTATAATTACACAAAGATGACACTACTTGTTTTCTGATCATTCACGATGAGGAACACTGGGATGGTTTGGCCGAGTTAGAACATTTTACATGGAATTCGTTGGCCACGTCACGTGAGGTCACATGATTTTATTTGCACAAGAGTGCAAGTTTGAGCTTTGTTATTATGTACTTCACCAGTGTAACGATCTCAAAAAGCAGTGTTTAATTGGTTGCTTCTTCAGACGTGACCCCCAGTGTCTCAGCGGTGTCTGCGGACTTACAACGCTAAAACCGTGTTTCGATACCTGTGGTGGGCAGAGCACAGATAGCCCATTGTGTAGCTTTGTGCTTAATTTAAAACAACAACAACATCTTCAGACTTTTTTCTTAGTGCTATATAAGAACTGTGAGCAAATACTTATCTCTAATTTGGGGTTGATATACTATAGGAAAAGTTTAGTCAATTTTGTATTTAGTCACTAGCATGTTCCTCCAAACCTTGGGCTACTCTCGTCTGACCGAACAATGAGATTTGGCTGTCACTCTTATATCGCACACACGGCCCAAATTTACAAAGCGTGTGTTTGTAACAACAAAACGCAAGCCACAAATTCTTGAAATATTAACCAGGACACACACAAAGACTAGGCCACCTGTGGCCCAGAGGATGGAAGAGAAACGTAACTTTTATTTTTTTTTTCATTTGACCAGTGACTTTTGTAAATCTTTTTAAACCGTTTATTAACAATATCTTTTCACAAGATCGCAACAGTCAGATTCTGCTAACCTGTGTAATCATAAATTATTTTCCTTTCACAATAACACAACAGTCAGGTTATGCATTACTTATATAACACTATGTAATAAAATTTTTACTTTTTCTTGTTTTTGGACAGAAAGTGTTATTTCCCAATTGCTTATGCGTAAAGTAAATGGTAAAGACCTATTTTTCTCTTCAAACTTTGCTATTGTGATCTGGGAGCGTATAACGAAAACATGATGGGAGATTATGTTTGGGGGCTGATACGTGAAAGTGATTTACATTACAGTCGCAAATTTCGAAAAACTACCCACTTCTAAACATTTTGTATAACTTTAGTATAAATACATGTAAATCTTGATTCATATGTTGTTTTATTCAGACCTTATGTAAATTAAAATGTGCAAATTTGCACTTTTTACATAGAAAATAGGTTAATTTCTAAATTTCATTATCCATGTCACAAAAGCAAAGTTTGAAGGGAATAATGGCCATTTTCTGTACTTTTACAACATAAGCAATTAAAAAATAACACATACTATCCAAGAACAAAATTCGTGTTACATAGTGTTATAATAAACTATTTTCCTTTCACAAGAGCCCCCCGCTAGTACAGCGGTATGTCTCCGGATTTACAACCCTAAAATCAGGGGTTCGATTCCTCTCGGTGGGCTGAGCAGAGTCCGATGTGGCTTTGCTATAAGAAAAAACACACCCTTTCACAAGAACACAACAGTCAGATTCTGCATTACTTATTGTAAAATATGTTGATATATTTATTCCATAAAACATTCACCAGGACATCGCAGGTTAATAATCTTATATAAACATTTTCAGTTCTCTCTCTTTCAAATGGATATTAAGTCTGTAGTTTTTAGGGAAACACTGTTTGTACATCATTAGAAATGATACGATGAGGTTATTTTTATTAATTCTTAACATTTGACGTTAAGTGCGGTAACTTGGATTATGTTAACCTTGTAACAGTTTAAGCAGATGTGTTACAAATAATAACTCTATTTCTGATTAGTGTTTGTGCCATTCATTACTTGTTTTAATATTAGCTTTCATGAACGAACGATTGTATGTTCAACTGTTGATCTCTGCTGTATAATTATAATATATGTGCAAAGGAACAACTTGAAGAAATGTTTTAGCTAGAGTAACAATTTCTACGTAGTTCCAAACAAGTGTCACGTTTAAGTTTGATTGTAAAGAGAAAAAATTACATTTAGTATTGAAATAAAAATTATAATTGTCAAGAAAAGTAAAACGTGTAACTCTGGAGTTTTATTGTAATAATTGTTGTCAAGAAAAGTAAAACGTGTAACTCTGGAGTTTTATTGTAATAATTGTTGTCAAGAAAAGTAAAACGTGTAACTCTGGAGTTTTATTGTAATAATTGTTGTCAAGAAAAGTAAAACGTGTAACTCTGGAGTTTTATTGTGATAATTGTTGTCAAGAAAAGTAAAACGTGTAACTCTGGAGTTTTATTGTGATAATTGTTGTCAAGAAAAGTAAAACGTGTAACTCTGGAGTTTTATTGTGATAATTGTTGTCAAGAAAAGTAAAACGTGTAACTCTGGAGTTTTATTGTGATAATTGTTGTCAAAAAAAGTAAAACGTGTAACTCTGGAGTTTTATTGTAATAATTGTTTTGGTTTTACAGATATCTCATGTAACACCTTCCTTCATGCTAAACTCCGGAATATCTGTTATCGGCGTATCGTCAATATTGTTCGGGTATGTTCACACATTTCTGACAACGTGTTGTCTTAATGACTGACTGTAAAAGCTCTTCGTTATTGGTTGGGTATGTTCACACATTTCTGATGATGTATTCTCTTACTGCATAACCTCTTGTAAATATGTTGGAGAAATAATGACACATCAGTTACTCATGTGACGTAATACCTGTTGCAAATATGAACATTGACACACACACACAATACACCATCCCCAGTGGCACAATGGTATGCCTCTGGATCTACAACATCAGAAACCTGGTTTCAATACCCGGGATTGGCAAAGCACAGATAGCCCATTCTGTAGCATTGTGCTTAACTACCTGTTATATACACATAACAACTACTTTTATACGCTAAAGTTTAAATGTCATGATACCAAAACCACATTTTGCAGCTTTAGACGTTATATCATCAAAACCATTTTATAACTTTAGACATATCACTAAAACCACTCTCAGAACTTGAGATACAATTTCAGGAAAACCAGTTTTAAAGCGCTTGATGCAATAACAACAAAACAAGTTTTAAAACTTTAGATTTAAAAACACCGCATTCGTCTTTATATAATTAGTTTTCCATGATATACGATATCTATGATATACCATCATTATAACTATACCCATGATATACTCTACCCATTCTCAACTTCGGTTCTGATGTGCTACCTAAACAGAATGATATTACTGCTTTTATTCACCGGCAGGTGTCACTGGGATCGCGTAAGAAAATACTTTAGAAAAGAATTACCGTTAGAAGATAGAACTTTTCTCTTTGTGGATTTATTAGGGGAGTATAGAAACACTTGGACATGTGGGTCTTAATTAAAATCAACACACAACTATAGGGCAGCATAGCAATAGTTAGACACGTGATTTTTAATACTAATCTTAAACAGGAAACCATAACCTATTACAAGAAAAAAAAACAAGAACTCTTGGACACGTGATTCTTAACGTCAAACTTAATTAAGAAAACATGATATAATACAGGAGAGCAGAAGAATGCGCAGACACGTGGTTTTTAATACTAGACTTAAGCTAGATAAGATATAACGAAATGACGAACCGGACCTATCATCGAATATCATTGATAGGTATTTCTCCTTTTCTTAGCATCCTAGACCGAGCACCCAATGGAAACCCGTTCGTTTATCTTGCAATATTCGTGAGGATAGCTGAAGGTATTGGATCAGCTGCAGCTAAAACGTCAAGTTATTCTATTATAGCTTTAGAGTTTCCTAACTCCGTGGCAACAACGTTCGTAAGTAGTTCTCACGTTTTAATTTGTTTTTCTTACTTGACAAACAAGAAGGATTGTAACATAATCTCATTGTTAATGTCTAACAAAATTCCTATAGGAAACAGCATTTCTTAAATTTCGTTCTTTTAGTTGTATCTAAGATAATAAGTTTTCTAATAAAACCCAAAACATTATATCAAATTTCTTGAAAGCAATACAATACCAACGCAAAGCGACTGATTTTAAAATTACTTTTATACAAAGTTTTTAAATACATGAATAACCGTAATAAAAAAAGTACAAATTGTATTAGATTGTTTATTCGTTTGTAGTTAAGCGCACAAACCTACGTAAAGAACCTCTGGTGCTCTGCCCACCAAAGGTATCGAAACCAGGTTTCTAGAGTTGTAAGTCCACAGATATACCTCTGTGCCACTGGGGGTTTAGATAATATTTTAGCAAGAAATTATGAAAAGTACCTAATTAAAATAATTAAAAAGTTATCGAAACCAGCTTTCTAGAGCTGTAAGTCCACAGATATACCTCTGTGCCACTGGGGGCTTACATAATAATACTTTTAACAAGAAATTATGAAAAGTACCTAATTAAAATAATTAAAGTACATTGTTGTTGTTTTTTTTAACGAAATCCGAATGTGTTATGTTTTGGAAACGTATTACCACTTGGTGTACCTTCAAGACTTCTTTTGCTAATCCCTAACAAAAGAAGCCACCCCACACACCATTGACATAAAGGTGGCCCATTGTGTGGCTTTCTGCTTAACAGAATACACGCAGAAAATCTCTACGTAGAATTGGTAAAACACGAATTGTTGATGTAGTTTCAGTAATGACATATTAAGACTTATCCCAGTGATTCTGAAGAATAAGGCCCGACATAGCCAGGTGACTAAGGCATTCGACTCGTAGTCCGAGAGACGCAGGTTCGATTCCTCGTCACACCAAACATGTTCGCCCTTTCAGCCTTGGAGGCGTTATAATATGACGTTCAATCACACTGTTCGTTGATAAAAGAGTAGCCCAACAGTTGGCGGTGGGTGGTGAGGACTAGCTGCCTTCCCTCTAGTCTTACACTGCAAAATTAGGGACGGCTAACGCACATAGCCCTCGTGTAGCTTTGCGCGAAATTAAAAACAAACCAAAGCCATATAATAATGATATAGGTAAACTCGGCCCTCTATAGAGTTTTTAAAACAACAAAAATCAAGTAAAGCAAACATTGTATCCTTATTTCATCGTTCAAACATTATATGATTGGTTTTCAGTAAATTCGTAACAATTATTTGTGTTTGTATCAAGTAACTCATAGTTTTAATTATCGATGCTCACTTCCGTATATCCTGTTGTGTAAGAATGTGTTAGTAGCTCTACACCAGAACATGTTTGTCTATATCTATTGTTATCGTATATTCTGTTGTATAAGAATGTGTTAGTAGTTCTACACCAGAACATGTTTGTCTGTATCTATTTTTATCGTATATTCTGTTGTATAAGAATGTGTTAGTAGTTCTACACCAGAACATGTTTGTCTGTATCTATTTTTATCGTATATTCTGTTGTATAAGAATGTGTTAGTAGTTCTACACCAGAACATGTTTGTCTGTATCTATTTTTATCGTATATTCTGTTGTATAAGAATGTGTTAGTAGTCCTACACCAGAACATGTTTGTCTGTATCTATTTTTATCGTATATTCTGTTGTATAAGAATGTGTTAGTAGTTCTACACCAGAACATGTTTGTCTGTATCTATTTTTATCGTATATTCTGTTGTGTAAGAATGTGTTAGTAGTTCTACACCAGAACATGTTTGTCTGTATCTATTTTTATCGTATATTCTGTTGTGTAAGAATGTGTTAGTAGTTCTACACCAGAACATGTTTGTCTGTATCTATTTTTATCGTATATTCTGTTGTGTAAGAATGTGTTAGTAGTTCTACACCAGAACATGTTTGTCTATATCTATTTTTATCGTATATTCTGTTGTGTAAGAATGTGTTAGTAGTTCTACACCAGAACATGTTTGTCTATATCTATTTTTATCGTATATTCTGTTGTGTAAGAATGTGTTAGTAGTTCTACACCAGAACATGTTTGTCTATATCTATTTTTATCGTATATTCTGTTGTGTAAGAATGTGTTAGTAGTTCTACACCAGAACATGTTTGTCTATATCTATTTTTATCGTATATTCTGTTGTGTAAGAATGTGTTAGTAGTTCTACACCAGAACATGTTTGTCTATATCTATTTTTATCGTATATTCTGTTGTGTAAGAATGTGTTAGTAGTTCTACACCAGAACATGTTTGTCTATATCTATTTTTATCGTATATTCTGTTGTGTAAGAATGTGTTAGTAGTTCTACACCAGAACATGTTTGTCTGTATCTATTTTTATCGTATATTCTGTTGTATAAGAATGTGTTAGTAGTTCTACACCAGAACATGTTTGTCTGTATCTATTTTTATCGTATATTCTGTTGTGTAAGAATGTGTTAGTAGTTCTACACCAGAACATGTTTGTCTGTATCTATTTTTATCGTATATTCTGTTGTGTAAGAATGTGTTAGTAGTTCTACACCAGAACATGTTTGTCTATATCTATTTTTATCGTATATTCTGTTGTGTAAGAATGTGTTAGTAGTTCTACACCAGAACATGTTTGTTTATAACTTTTTTTTTTCTTTTTTATATTCAAGTCTTTATTAGAGACATGTTTAGGAATAGGTCTCATTACAGGACCTACCCTTGGCGGCGCACTTTATCAGGTATGTACCATTTGGTTATAGCAGTCAAAACATTGTCCCACTGTTTATAAACCCACAGGAACAGTCTGTACCTCTACTAAGTTGTAGTTTCGTCACTGAGTATTGTTATGCACACACTAAGGTCACAGGTTTCCTAATTACAAATGTTCTTATCAGACATTATTACCATATCTGCCTCTCTCCAGACCGCTCTGCTATTTAAATCAAATATGAATAGAACTGTAATCTATTAGTTTACAACTGTGAAACAGTCTTTGTCCATGCAAGACTAGGACTAAAATATTACTTCATAACTATGAAATATTTTGCTATTTTCTCTCTATCACTATTCTCTCCCCAACTAACATGACCAGAACTACACTATTAGTTCACGACTGCATAATCTTATATGCTCGTGCTTTTAAAATAAAATACTTCAGTGACAAACTGAATTTTATTTTTAAGTATATTTAGAAGATATAAAGCAAGTCACCACACCCATTATATTTGTTTCTATTATTAGTTGAACTATAAACTTTGCAGAACTCGAACACAAGACCACGGGGAATGCCGTTAAATGACGCTTCACTCCTAGTAGGCCCTGTATGGCCAGGTGGATTAAGGAGTTCGACTCGTAATCTGAGGGTCGCGGGTTCGAATCCCCGTCGTACCTAACATGCACGCCTTTTCAGCCGTGGGGGCGATATAATGTGACGGTCAATCCCACTATTCGTTGGTAAAAAGAGTAGCCCAAGAGTTGGCGGTGGGTGGTGATGAATAGCTGCCTTCCCTCTAGTCTTACACTGCCAAATTAGGGACGGCTAGCGCAGATAGCCCTCGGGTAGCTTTGCGCGAATTTCAAAACAAACCAAACCAAATCGCTCCAAGTACTGACACAAGTATGATTTTGTTTCTTTAAAGGTCCCATAGATGTCACTTATCGTGTATTTTATCACCAGTTTTTTTTTTTTTTTTACTTTACCTCTGAATCTTTCAGGTAGGGGGCTATGAACTTCCTTTCATCACAGCAGGGATGGCTCTCCTTGTAGATAGCGTAGTAATATTTTTTGTCCTTCCTGAATTAGGTAATGAAACCTTTGTTTTATGTAAATTATGGAACTTAAGTCGCCACTGAGTTATAGTTAGAAATATTTGACTTGCTTTATCCGCACAACCCTCAACCCTCCCTGAATTTACTATTATCTAATACGTCACATTAAGTGTTTGTGAAACCTGTTAGTGGTGTCTTATACGTAACATTAAGTGTTTGTAACACCTGTTAGTGGTGTCTTATACGTAACATTAAGTGTTTGTAACACCTGTTAGTGGTGTCTTATACGTCACATTAAGTGTTTGTAACACCTGTTAGTGGTGTCTTATACGTAACATTAAGTGTTTGTGAAACCTGTTAGTGGTGTTTAATACGTAACATTAACTGTTTGTAAAACCTGTTAGTAGTGTTTAATACGTCACATTAACTGTTTGTAACACCTGTTAGCTGTGTCTGATACGTCACATTAAGTGTTTGTAACACCTGTTGGCGGTGTTTAATACGTCACATTAAGTGTTTGTAACACCTGTTGGCGGTGTCTGATACGTCACATTAAGTGTTTGTGAAACCTGTTAGCGGTAGGTCTGAGGAAGGTAAGGATAACTGGACGTTTCGTTAATGTTTCGCTAGTGAAGCCACCACCGCCATTACCATCTCCTTTACTGGCGATACCATGGCCGTAACAAACGAAACATTTGTGAAACGTACATTTATTTGTTGTTTACCTCAGTTCCTTAATAATAGAGTTTCAACAAGTGTTGACCATGTTTACTGTTTCGTATACGAAGAATAATGAAGTATGCTTTTATTTCCAGATAGTTCCAGAATGCCCAAGAAAACAGGGGAACTTTTCAAGTTTTACAAAAATATTGGAATCGGTCTTGACTGCCTTGTAGTATTCACGACGTTTAACTGTATTGGATTCAATCACGCAACTTTAGAACCACACCTTCGTCAGGTGGAAACACAAGTTGTTTGTTATATCGCTAGAGACTTTTCACAATTAGAAATCAGAATATGTATATGTATATGGTAGAAATGTTATAACAGTGACTGTGAAAATATAGGGAACTTTTTGTCGTTTTTATTCTTTGTATTCAGTTATAAGTTGAAGTTCTGTTTTGGAATACTGCATAACGTTGTTACGGTTGTTTGGTTTCATTTTTATGATGTAATATTAGACTGTAAAACTATTTAGTTTTTAAATTTTGCATTAGGCTGCGAAACTAGTAATTATTGCTTTTTAATCCGACATTTGGTTTTCAATTTGGTGGTTTATGTTTGGTTTAAAATATGGTTCAAAGCTTTTCGGTAAAGGCGTTAGAAACGTGACTTGCTGAAAATCAATATATTATAACCTAAGAAAACACCTAGTAATACATTAACGACTGAACCAAAATATCGTAGAAAGAATATTACTTTTCAGTTCAAAAATATTCATTTCGAAGCCTAGTAAGGCTACATAGTTATAATGTTCGGTTCTTAATCTGTGGGTCTCGGACATTATTATGTTACGGTCAACCCCAATATTCGTTGGCAAAAGAGTAGTCCAAGAGTTAGTGGTTGGTGGTATTGATTAGATTCTTTCCATATAGCACAGCCCGCCTTGGTCAGGTGGTTAAGGCGCTCGATTCGTTTATTTTCTGAAAACAAAAATGTTTTTTTATTTAAATCAAAGCCATATTGGACTATCTGATGTGTCTATCACGAGAATCAAACTTTGGACTTTCGCTTATTACTTATTCAAATACTTTATTTTATACATAAAGGAAGATTTAAACAAACTTTAACATTTTGTTAATGTTCTAATGAAACGGACAGTTTCTGCTGTTGTTTTATCACGAAACTACACGTTGGGCTACCTGCGCTCTGCCCACCACGGAGGTATGGATAGAACGTATAATTCTAGCAATATAAGATCGGGAATTTACCACTGAGCCACTGGAGAACTTTTTTAAAATATTTTTTAAATATTTTACAAATATATTTAATTTTATTTGTCTGTTTATTGTTAAAAACAAAGCTGTGCAACACTATATTTGCAGTGCCCCCTACCGTGGCACAGTGACATGTCTGCTCTTTATACTGCTATAAACTGGGTTTCGATACCCGTGGTGGGAAAGTATAATTAGCCCTTTTTAAAGCTTTGTGCTTAATAAAAAAAACAAAACTTTTCAATGACCACCACAGACATCGAAGTCTTGTTTTTAGCGTGATAACTCTTCAGGCGTGTCGTTGAAAACTTAAAAAAAAAAAAATGAAACCTTTAAATTTCTCAGTGAAAACGATTCGATACTCCTGAAGAGTTATTACAATAAAGAACATTTCAATGTCTGTGGTGGTCATACATTTATATATATATATATATATATATATATATATATACATGTATATGTATCGAGAATCTAATTTTGTTTTATTTCATTATTTTAGTTCAATCTTACGCCATTTCTCTTGGGCTCAACTTTTATGATCAGCGGATTCGTATATGGTGTATTTGCACCTTTTTGGGGTTGGTTGTGTGATCGGATGGTAAGTGATTTTAAACTGTAAGTTATCATTAAGAGTGAACAAAATGTTAAAATCGAGGTAGAACCCTGGAGGGATGATACAGGATGGCTGTATCTGATTATTATAAGATGTCTGGATTATTAAATTTTGATTTTTCTTCCTTTTTTCATTTATTAACGGAGTCTTAATAATTCTACATCTTACAATAGATGGAAACAAGATCAAATAAAATAACTGCATTGATTCTGAGCTGGTTAAGAAAAAATTTGGGAAGTTTAAATAATGCCCAACTGAGGCCTTGAACTTTCTACAAACTATGAGACACTATAATGTAACAATACTCACTTAAAGCAAACGACAAAAATTCAGAAGGTTTGAGTAACCTGACGTCATTTAACAATAATTGAACCACTTAACACATGATTCGTAACCAGTTACGTAAGTAAGCTTACAATATATTATTACTTATAAAAATATTCAACTTAACTGTTGGTATTTAGTCGATTAGTATATTTAATTTTATCAAAATAATCCAATATCTTAGGTCTTGGTTAACGTCTCTGGTAGTAGATTACTACAGCCTGATGTATACCCATAGACTTGAAGCTATACAATTATGATAAAGGTTATTAAAATCCCTGTGAAAAACATTTTAGGTATGTGTATAAACTTTTTTATTCCAATCTCTATTTTGTCACTCGAAGTAGGACATCGTCTTTTGTTAACTGTGGAAGGACATTAAGAGCTAGATGTTAATAGTGGGTAACACCCACAGCCACTACTTTGGACGCTATCTCTTCCTACAAAGTTATCTTGACAATCATATAACATATGTTATCTTAATGTACCGAAATGTTTCCTGTAATTAACAATATCCTAAATCGTGCATCCAACACCGTTATTTTGGGTACAGACAATTATTTTTTGCAGTGTCCCAAATCGTGCATCCAGCACCATTATTCTGGGTACAGTTTGTTTTGAATTTCGCACAAAGCTACTCGAGGCCTATCTGCGCTAGCCGTCCCTAATTTAGCAGTGTAAGACTAGAGAGAAGGCAGCTAGTCATCACCACCCACCGCCAACTCTTGGGCTACTCTTTTACCAACGAAAAGTGGGATTGACCGAACATTATAACGCCCCCACGGCTGGGAGGGCGAGCATGTTTTGCGCGATTCGGGCGCGAACCCGCAACCCTCAGATTACGAAGCGCTAGGCCATGCCAGGCCTATCTGGGTACAAACATTTATTTTTTTCAGTATCCCAAATCGTGCATCCAACACCGTTATTCTGGGTACAGATATTTATTTTTTGCAGTATCCCAAATCGTGCATCCAACACCGTTATTCTGGGTACTGATTATTTACTAAACTGCGTCGAAATATTTCCAGACTATTGTAACGACGTCAACAAGACTTCATTCATAATTTCGGGTTGTCTTTGATATAAAATCATTTTCTTACCAAGTTTAAACTCGCCTCAGATTTGAAAACTGTAAATTATGTCCCGTAAGAAATTTTATATTTGATTTACTTTGCATTCATTCGAAATTCCTACATTGGAGTAGTTTTGTTGCGAACCAAATAGTAAGTTTCGTTATTTTGATATTTTAATCGTGAATAGAACCAAATAACAAGCTCAGTGACCCGAAATTTCGAGAATAGCCATCTATCCCCGTCGCACCAAACATGCTCGCCCTTTCAGCCGTGGGGGGCGTTATAATGCGACGGTCAATCCCACTATTCGTTGGTAAAAGAGTAGCCTAAGAGTTGGCGGTGGGTGGTTATGACTAGCTCCTTTCCTCTAGTCTCACACTGCTAAATTAGGGACGGCTAGCGCAGATAGCCCTCGAGTAGCTTTGCGCTAAATTCAAAACAAACAAACAATAGCCATCTATAGTTTACAGGAGGAAGAGGTCGAGTGTACCTGACCCTCCTGGGTATACACATAAATATACCCAAATACCAGAGTGAGTGAGTATAGTTTACAACTACTGACTAGACGAGGGAAGGAAACAACTCATCTTTACCACCGACTATGTACCCGCCCATAATCAAATATCAGTATTGGTTCTCACACTTACACCCACACTCAGCTGAATATTCAAAGGGTGTTCAGGAACAAATCGTGGCTCGCAAGCCCCTGTGTCACAACAATCCTGCAGTCAGACAAAAATATTAAGGCTTTGTCTGGTAACAGTAATTTAAAACAAAATAAATTGTTTGTCTATATTGAAGGGATTTAGACAACTTGCCAATAAAGCTAAAGAAAAACAAAACGTCTTTCACGCACGAGTAGAAACTGTAAGAGCGAAACGTTGACTGATGTTACAAAGTTTTTATTACTATTATTTGAAAAGTGAAAATCTTTGTTTCTTTCTCTCTTATTTTACTGCCATAAAAAATTATAAATTCATATTATTTCTGTTACTAAATAAATACTATTGTTAAATATGTTATTGGAAATATTGTAATATTTTACATCCCAAAATAATTGATAAAATCACAGTTTAAAAAAAAATTATATCCATACTGTTTTCCTATACCACGTCTTATTGGAAGAAGTATGAACGTTTTCATTATTATAAGAGGCTTTTCACTTACAAATAGGCCTAAAAAGTATTTTAATAATGTATATCAACAAATTAGGCAAAAAAATTAATTTTTTTAATACTTTGCCAAAAGTAGGTCAAAAACGTTTAATTGAAAATTATTATTTCTAGATAATTAATCAGTCTAATAAACAAATGGAGCAGTAACTACTATTTTAAATTTAAGGCTATGCTTATCAAACATTTAGTGTCACTTGAGGTTCCAACTCTTGTTACGACAGAGCGATGATAAACCAATTTAGTATTTATAAAATTGTCATGTTCTAGGCCTAACTGTAAATCAGCCGCCAAACAGTGTGTGGATCTATAGTTGTCAAACCTGCAGATGACCTTAATATAAGAATATCTGTGAGTGTACTTCGAGGCCTTTCAATTTCTAAATATTCATGAATGTTGTTGCATTTTTATAGAACTTTAATTAATAATACTTGTCATAAAACATTACTATTAGGCCTGATACTGTTGTCGTGTAGTAACTATGATATGTTCCGCCATCTAGGATTAGGTGATCACACCATAAAAATGTTTCGAATTTTATTCATCTTTACGACAATGAATTCATTCTTTCAGTTTAAACACAAATGTAAGAAAATAAAATATTATTTTCTCTAATTTTGATAGACATCAACAAGAATTCTGACAATAATTGGATGCACCTTTATGTGTATTGTTGAGCTGTTCATTGGACCAGCTATGTTCATACCAATAGATACGTAAGTAGGTGATTACCTCAATGCAACTGTAATAATAGTTCCCAGTTTTACTGTTCTTTTAACGATAATTGTCTTACAAGTTTAATTAACTGATTTTTAACAGTTCTATAAACCAAAACATCGCTCACTTTCTCTCTATGTATGAATCCTAGACTCTTTAACAGAATTTCACCTATTAGCTAGTCGAATTATTCATAGCTAAGTGGAGTTGTTTCTGTGTTGTTCCTTCACTACTTCAATATCAAAAATGTAATACAAAGCCGTTTGAGCTTAAGGTATTGTAATTATTTCTACCTATATAATTTATATATATATATATGATTTTGGACCACATATATTAAGCTAAATGAAATGGGTTAGGATAAAATATCAGAGCAGAAAGACATTATTTTGTTTATTCTCTTGACCTTTGTTGGATGAGGCCCGGCATGGCCAAGCGTGTTAAGGCGTTCGACTCGTAATCCGAGGGTTGCGGGTTCGAATCCCCGTCGCACCATACATGCTCGCCCTTTCAGCCGTGGGAGCGTTATAATGTTACGGTCAATTTCACTATTCGTTGGTAAAAGAGCAGCCCAAGAGTTGGCGGTGGGTAGTGATGACTAGCTGCTTTCCCTCTAGTCTTACACTGCTAAATTAGGGACGGCTAGCGCAGATAGCCCTCAAGTAGCTTTGCGCGAAATTAAAAAAAAACAAAAAAAAACAATTTATTTGATGGAACACGTACATTTCCAACCTGAACAAATAAACTTAAGTTTTTTGTGTTTTTTTGTAGTATTAAAGAAAAAAACATCAAATTTCTGTAGTACTCACACAAAGAACTGTTTGCACGAGAAAAAATTAAATCTTTTATTCACGTGGTATACTTACTATCAGTGTATTGTACATATTATCTAAACTAGATTAATAAACCACTTTTAAGTATTTATATAATATTCTACTCTAGGCAGCTTTGGCTTGTCTTGGTCTCTCTTTCTATCTTTGGACTGGCATGTGGCAGTAAACTGGTACCTACGTTCATTGGTGCTTTACGAAACACAGTGTAAGAATTATCAACTTGATTCTAAATTTGAAAGACAGAATATACCATTAAGCGCGAAGAATTAGAAACAAAATAAGTTGCCTAGCTTGCGTTGATGTAATTATAAAAACATGGATTAGTGAAAGCTGTAATTACTTATTAAAATATTATTTTAAAAAGTTTTCTGGATAAAATATGTACACAGCTTAATTTGGAAAATATTTTTCTCTCCAAAAAATCTCCAGGAATTTCTAAAACACCTAATAAGCGTATTTATTTTTCTATGAGATAAATTTATCAACATAAGTTTGTTTGTTTTAATTTTTACATTATTAGAGACCGAGGGTTTCCAAATGATTTGACAACGTATGGTTTGGTATCGTCAATGTTTACTTCTACCATGGCGTTAGGGTAAGTATTGTTTCGTTAAGCCTTTCAATTTCAAGGATTAAGTTTTCTTTCTTTTGGATTTATTACCCCCAACATCCCCATCAACATACACAGTTAACGAAATTTAAGGTATAGAACTACTGGTAGATAAAACCATATAATGTGAGACTATTACATTGAAACGTGTTATGATATAGATAACACTCAAGGTGACAAACGCAGATCGCAAAGAAAAGCATTCTGGGAGACTGCGTGTGCGCCGAATGTTTTCGCAACTAAATTTGTTTTTACAATTTTAATATTCAAGAATCAACTAATGTCTGAGCAGCAATCAAGATGGCGTCATCCGGTGAAAGTTCTCTTTAAAATATATTTCATCGATACTGAAGTCTTTTTATTTTCTGTTATTGTTTTTTCAGTCTTGCTGTCGAAGCTAATCTATCATACGACAATAAAAGGCCTATCTTAAATATTATTCATTTGAAATACCAAAACTGAATGCTTTAATAACTAAGCTGGAATAACAAAAAATATGTTAAAATAAAACAATATATAAGCAAAACCATGTGCTTTTTTTTGATTACGGTTTGATATTTTAAAATAAATAATTACAATATTCCATCGAAAGTTTTTCTTCCCTGTGAATAAAAAACAAGAAAAATATTGTTACTATATGATTCTGTTGCAAAAATAATAATTAATTAATTCCGTGCATTGTTGATAATGCATTAACAATGTGTATATTTACAATACTTTATATTGTTTTACGCAACAACAATAGTGATATTAACACTTATCTTCTTAGTGCGTTTGTTGGACCGACGGTTGGTGGCTACCTGTTAGATGTAATTGGTTTCCGGAAAGGGACAACTCTATTGTTTGGAATCGAGCTGGGCGTGGTAATATGCTTTATTATTATTGTTGTTCCTTTTACATCTTAAAATCGATTGAAAGTGATGTCACAGAAAAGGAATTTGTGGTAATAGGTGTTATTAAAAATTAGTTTATCTAAATTTTTTATGAGTTAAATTAACTCAGTACTGAAGTTTCGCATATTTTAGGATCAACCATATGATATCGTGTGTGTCATTATATTTGTCTTTAAGAAAGTAGAATTTTTGTGTTCGAGTTTTTTTATTTCTCACAAACGTGATTTATTAATGAAACAATCGACTGAAATTTTGAATTTGATATATATTAAAATATCGGTGATATGAAGTTTATGATAAAATGTTTGTTGTTAAACGCAAAGCTACAGAATGGTTATCTGTCTTATCCTACCACGGGTGTCGAAAACCGATTTCAGCGTTATAGACCCACCAAGTTACCTTTAAGTCACTGAGAGGTTGGTAACAACTTCTATATTAAATATATAAAACCCAAAGTTTCCCTAGGACGGATATCGTGTAAAGCTTTAATAACCTGCATGTTGTATTTCAACTAATGAAAATAAATTACATTTTAATGTAATCTTATATTTCTATTTTTATTGTCACTGGTCCTATTTAAAATCTCGGATCGATCTTCCTTCAATGAAATTAGTGGAGAGTTATTGTTCACCATGGCCACAGAGTAGAAACTGAACTTTTTTCGCCTCATAGTAGTTTCTAGATTACAAATGTACAGCCAATGGTTGGCGGCGATTCATTCTTAGGGCGCCCCCTATTGGTCAAGAACCCAAACACTTCAAATATATAAATTTCGTAAAATTTTGGGAAGTGATGCAATCCATTTAATTTATACACAAAGTTAATTTTTCTTTTTCGGCAAATTCTGACTTTAAAAGTACGACCGAAGGGGACGTCCCCCCAGTTGTATGTTTTCGTTTGTTTGTTTTGTTTTTTTGAATTTCGCACAAAGCTACTCGAGGGCTATTTGTGCTAGCCGTCCCCAATTTAGTAGTGTAAGACTAGAGGAAAGGCAGCTAGTCATCACCACCCACCGCCAACTCTTGGGCTACTCCTTTACCAACGAATAGTGGGATTGACCGTCACATCATAACGCCTTCACGGCTGAAAGGGCGAGCATGTTTGGTGCGACGGGGTATGTCTTCGTACTTACAACATTAGAAACTGGGTTTCGATACACGTGGTGAGCAGAGCACAGACAACCCATTGTGTAACTTTGCGCTTAATTACAAACAAACAAACAAACAAAACGTGATTTCAGAAACATATTTCTACTAACTAAACCAACAAAACTTTTAACAGATAATAGATTATGCGAAAGTTTAATTTTCAACTGTAGTTACCATTTTTTGAGTAAAAGTAGTAATATATTTGTTTGACAGATGGCCATTGTGTGCATCTACTATACATCGACCAGGATTAAGCGTGCCGAAACTAAGCCTAAAACAGACAACAGAGAACCTCTTTGGGACTCGCTTAGCACAGCAATAATCGCAGAAGGAGTTCGAACGAAATCCTTTTCTATGTAACCCAGTAGTAACCTGGGTTTCGTGTAAAATTTTAATTATGCTGAAATGAGAAGTTTTGTTTCTTTGTACTAAATTATGAACTGTGTATATACGTATATATTCCTTGGATGTGCTGTTTCAAACCACATTTGTATATAATTAAGTACTGTTACCACTAGAAGTACTTCATATATTACAAGATGATATTCTATAATAATCGGAAATGATTTGTGATCCCACTAACTAATTCTTTACTGGAGTTAGTGAAGGTATTAGTTTCATATTAATAATTTATCCCAAACAAATAAACAATGAATTTCACTAAGCTAATTATCATTTATTTATAAACTGTACGGAAAAGCCAACAAGCATCCCTGACAAAGAGAACGTTATGTAATCCTAAATTACCGAAAATCAATTATGGATATTTTTTGGATCCATCCTGACCTGAGATTCAGAACCAGTTTTCGATTATTTTTTTTTATATCGCGAATAAGCTATAGTTTCAGTACCGTTTCGGTCAACTATTTTACACTTCGCTACCCATGTAACGCTTCAATAGTCTTTACACAACTCACTATTTTCGCCTTTTCCCATCCGTCAAAACTACCTTGCTTTCAGCTAAACACAGATTTTCGCTGTAAATAATTGGTTTGTAAAATCTATTCCCAACTACTGTGTTAAAGTATCTCGTTATGTGAGAGACTGAAATAAAACCGACGAACATTTGAATTTATATAAAATATATGAAAGACACAGCTAATCGGTTTTCACCTATTATCTTTTTTGGTAAACTACAAACTTAGATCTATTAGCATTATCTACAGTCTATATTTAATTCTAAGCGTGTTGTTTTCGTGCTCGGACATCCTCTGCTGATTAAGTAATAATTCTACACTTTAACTACTTAATACTGTTTTGTGTCTTCTTAAGTTACTTTAAAAGCGAGTTATATTTACTTGAGAAAACTTTTCATCGAGTGTTCTAAATGTAAAACATTTTCCTATTTCATTCTTTCGACAATAAGTCATTTAATATGTAACTTTTCTGTGATGAATAAGTGACTAAAATCATATATACCAATTGAAACAGAAAAGTAAAACTCGAGAAAATCCATATAACCTGTTATTTTGTTACCTATAACATTGAGGTATATTTAATATTGGTTATATTTGCTTTTATCTGAAAAATAAACTATTTTTTAACAGAATGCGATGCGTGGTGCATGATGGTTATTTGGAATAACGATACGACGATCGACATTGTAATTACACAAGTGTCACAACTAATATAGTTTGTTTGTTTGTTTGTTAAACACAAAGTACGAGACCCGGCATGGCCAGGTGGTTAAGGCACTCGACTCGTAATCCGAAGGTCACGGATTCGAATCTACGTCACACCAAACATGCTCGCCCGTTTCAGCGGTGGGGGCGTTACAATGTAACGGTCAATCCCACTACTCGTTGGTAAAAGAGTTGACGGTGGGTGGTGATGACTAGTTGCCTTGCCTCTAGTCTTACACTGCCAAGTTAGAGACGGCTAGCGGAGGTAGCCCTCGTGTAGCTTTGCGCGAAATTCAAAACTCACAAAGCCAAACAACAAACTACGCGATAGGTAGTTTGTGTTGTGCCCACTACGGCTATCAAATCATTTTAAGTACGAAGACTTACCGCCGTACTCATAATATAGACAAACTAAATTTAGCCCATACAGCAAAAGAATACATTTTGTGAATAAATATATCAAACGGCACTTGTACACACATTTCATATAAAATATTTAAAAAATAACGGAACTATAAATACAGCCATAAGAAGAAAGACTGTGAATAATCATAAGAAAAATTTAGTTTCTCTCTTTTAGGGCTGTGCCCTGTTTCTAATACATCTTATTTATTATGCAAATATTTGATATTGTGTTATTTTTCATTTTTACTGTATACAATAAGTCTTGAAGTATTTTTCTC
This sequence comes from Tachypleus tridentatus, assembly GCF_004210375.1. Taxonomy (NCBI): domain Eukaryota; kingdom Metazoa; phylum Arthropoda; class Merostomata; order Xiphosura; family Limulidae; genus Tachypleus; species Tachypleus tridentatus. The sequence goes on from NC_134827.1 coordinate 31,145,797, forward strand.
ATTAGATTTACCAAAATCTGAATGCTTTCAACAGACAGAAGCTCAAATTAGAACATAATTTATGCATCAATTGTTGATCACGCTACATAGATTTAAGCGAGTTTTTATTAAGCCTATTTTTTTAACAGTAGCAAAAATTAACTGTTTTTGGTCATCATTTCTAAGTTGGTTTTTATAATTCGATTTACTTCAGTGTATCTATTTTAATTTTGCTGTTTAATTTACTGTCTCTCACTATTTACCGCCATCTATCGACAAGTATTAAACTTTTGAACTTTATGTGTAAATTGTAAGAACATTTTATCAATCATTTCACCTTTTACATTTATTTTCCACTTCTAGCCTTGTTATTGACGTTTGACTTTATAAACTCTTAATTAAATATAGATTTAAGTGATTTATAACTGAATTGATGTTAAATATCATTGAAAGTTTGTAGTTGAAAAAAAAAAACATTTTAGAGCCGTTATGCAGCGGCTAAAAGGAAAAGCACCTCAAAAAGATCGAGCAGTGATTCGTCTATTTATTGAACTCAAGTAAAATAAAACTGTTTCCGTGACACACTGCGACACAACTGTTTGATACCTATATCTAACAGTCTACTGCTGAATGTTTATGGGTGATATACAAAGATGGTAATGGTCCATTTTTGTTAATTTCTTAAAAATTGAAGTTGTATTTCAGAATAGATTATACTAGCATCAGTTTTAACTAAAGCAACGGTTATGTTTCCTTCTTACGGTTTCTCGGAAAATGTTACATAATACACTGGGGATGTCAATGTAATTATGAAATGGGGGGTTTAATGTGTTACAGAATAATGAAGTAAATCATTTACTGATGAAACTTTAAGTGACAGAAACTTTTATCTGAAACACGCATGAAGAATGTTCCCTGGATAAAGAAAATTTGTTTACATTTCGCGCGAAGCTACACGAGGGCTATCTGTGCTAGCCGTCCCTAATTTAGTAGTGTAAGACTAGAGGGAAGGCAGCTAGCCATCACCGCCCACCGCCAACTCTTGGGCTACTCTTTTACCAACGAATATTGGAATTGGCCGAACATTATAACGCCCCCACGGCTGAAAGGGCGAGCATGTTTGGCGCGACGAGGATTCGAACCCGCGACCCTCAGATTAGTCGAGCGCCCTAACCACTGGCCTTCGGAAATAATCTTTGTTAACAGTAAAATGCAATGCTGGGTTTCGCCAATATTGCATCATTCACATATACTAGAGTACGCTACTCTAAATCAATAAATAGATATTTTTAGAGGATATATCCAAATCACTTTTTCAAATAGTTTTGGCTCAACATCATTTTTAACCATTGTCTTAAAAAAAAAGTCAGCTTTCAGAAATTATACTTTTCCTGAAACAAAGAGATATATACGTGGTAAATACATGGCCAAGCGTGTTAAGGCGTTCGACTCGTAATCCGAGGGTCGCGGATAACCCTCGTGTGACGTTGCGCGAAATTCAAAACAAACCAAACCAGACTGACCAGTGCTGACGCCATTGGGTTTGGTTTGGTTTTTTGGAATTTCGCACAAAGCTACTCGAGGGCTATCTGTGCTAGCCTTCCCTAATTTAGCAGTGTAAAACCAGAGGGAAGGCAGCTAGTCATCACCACCCACCGCCAACTCTTGGGCTACTCTTTTACCAACGAATAGTGGGATTGACCGTCACATTATAACGCCCCCACGGCTGAAAGGGCAAGCATGTTTGGTGCGACGGTGATTCGAATCCGCGACCCTCAGATTACGTGTCGAACGCCTTAACACGCTAGGCCGTGCTGGGCCTTATTATCTCCAAAACCTATCTTCATATTCGGTATAAAAGACCAAAGTACAATTAGTTAGAAAGGTATGTCAGTTGGAATAACGTCCGCTATTCTGAGTGATTTCTCCTATAATTTCCTCAGGCTGTTGAGTGACGTTAACTCTACCTTCCTTACAATTTTATCATCCTTGTTTATGATCATTTTGTGGTGTTCCTATCTGGTACGCAGCTAACACATACCTACACTAGGCTTTGGACTTTGTTCATAGACCAATATTTACATTGTTGGTGTAGGGATAAATAGTGTGTTGATTGTTCTCACCACAAACACATCAAATATCTGATGTCGGCTGAAGTGTTATTGTTACATTACGCTATGTAACATAAATTTTGTTCCTGAATAGTATGTGTTATTTCTTAATTGCTTATGTTGTATATATATACAGAAAATGGCCATTATTCCCTTCAAACTTTGCTTTAGTGACCTGGATAATGAAATTTGGAAATTAACCTATTTTCTATGTAAAAACAGGCAAATTTTCACATTTTAATTTACATAAGCTCTGAATAAAACAACATATGAATCAAGATTTACATGTATTTATGCTAAAGTTATACAAAAATTTGTAGGGATTTGCAACTGTAATGTAAATCACTTACACGTATCAGCCCCCAGATATAGTCTTCCATCATGTTTTCATTATACTCTCCCAGGTCACAAAAGCAAAGTTTGAAGAGAAAAAATAGATCTTTTCCATTTACTTTAGGCATAAACAATTGGGGAATAACACTTTCTGACCAGGAACAAGAAAAAGTAAAAATTTTGTTACAAAGTGTTTTGTGATCTAGACTCGCGGCTTTCGCTTCACAGTTGAAAGCGCAGTTCGAGCTTCCCTAATTGTATCAGCTGTTGTTATGTCTTCTTGTGCAACAAGTAGAAAGTTGCCGAGCACCACAATGAAGATTGTGTCCTTTTAACAAACAATCAGTGAAGCAGGAACATCTGATCTCAAGAAATGATCGATATTTATGAAATGTTTTGATAAAATGATTTGACACCAGGAAAAAGAGCACTCGTGAATTTATTAATTAAAGTAGGCACTAGAAATGTGAAATTTTTAAGACGGCTGGTATTGCTGTTAAAACTTTAATTAAAGTACAAAACAACGTTCCGAACTTCTCAGGTCATCTTCTGGTTAATAAAGAGAGTTTGCAACTGACTCTTTCTGGGCACATGTCTTAGGGACGTGAGCGTAAATTGGTGCGAGACTCTAGGGGGCGTTGTAGTTGGATGTTAGGTTATTAATTAATGCAGGTATAAAGGTATTCCTTTATAGTTGTTTAATTTTGATATGACCTATACCAACCGTCTTTAGAATACATTTTTACTTCAAATGGGTTTTTCGTCATCATGAAAAAACTAAAAATTTGTTTAAACAAATATGAAGATTACAAGTATTATCATGGATTATGGTTGTTTCTTATGAAAAATCAAAACAAAATGTTTTCTATAGAAATACACCTAGAACAATCTCTGCTTCATATGAAAGTTTTAGAGTAGTCCTTATTCGCACAGAAAAGTAGGATATAATACCATTAAACCACGAAACACTAATTATTTTTCCATATTTAAAAACTGCACTATGACCTCAATTCGAAATACTTACAAACACCACTGACAGAAGCACAACTAAAGTTAACAACATGTGGATTTAACTGTAATGCCAATTTTGAGGATGAAGTTGATATTGTAGTTCAAATTAATATTCCAAATGGATCTAGAATGTCATAGGTCAAACAAATAGTCCAGATGGATTTGGAATGTCGTTATTTAATAAAACAGTATCATCAGTTGGGAACCTTTAAGTGCTTCTGAGAAACTGCATTAAATATTCCTAAAAAAATAGAGCAAATGTTATATTTACATGATGAGAATTCGTGTTACAAGTATGGTCACAGAAATAGTTGTCCAGTGAAAAATGCTCTCATATCTTTTTAACACATGATTTTTGAACTGAGATCAGTATAAGCTCTAGCCAGTCGTAACAAAGTAAACAAGTTTCACATTAGATCATGAGTGCAATAAGTGAAAATGTTGAGAGAACATGTTCCCCCTCGACGTTTTCATAATTATTTTATGTTCTTTATTAAAATTCAAGTACCCGAGTCGATCTACGTCTTAAGCTACATGGTTTAGTTATTGAATTTTGATGTGGTTGACAAAGTTTTAGTTAGTTATTTATGATTTACATAACGAATGAAAACTTGCAGTGTGTATAACAACTCACAGTGTATATTTAGTGATTCTTCATTTATGGCAAAGCTGCTACGGTTATTTGCCACTGTCCTTAACTGTGAACTGGTGACCACAGAGAAGCCAACCTGAATGATCAATAATATTCACCATCAACTCTTCAGCTAATCTCTACTACGTAGTAACAAAGAGTGGGATTGAATGAAACATTATAACGCTCCTGCGTATAAAAAGATGAACATATTCAACGCCGAGTTCTGATCCTGCATTCCACACATCGGAAGTCGAAAACCCTACCCAGTAGGTTATATTAATCTCCCTCATAATAGACATAAAAGTACATTCCACCTTTTGTCGATAGTACAGCAAAACTAGTTCGTTTTTTGTTGTAAATGGAATCTGCCTTTTCATTTGCTGTGCGCACTCAGTATAAGTTATTTCTATTTTTATTAGGAGCTTTTCTTTATAAAATCATAATCTATCTATTGGTTACTTCAGTTGGTCATGTAACGCTTTGTTTATTTAATAAATTCATTGTACTCATTGTGGTTGGAGCTTTTGCACTCTGGAAACGATTTAAAACAACCTCAGTATTAATGTATTGATACCAACTTCGGTTTAAGGTAAAATTTCACTTTAACAGCCTGATTTTGAAAATTGTAAAATGTGAACTTATTTTAGACTGTACGTACATCTGATTGTTGCGTATATAATTATTAGTTTTGCGACGCTAATCCAACTTTCCAAGAAATTACTGGTATAGTGATCAACGTTTTATTTTTATTTCATATTGCAATCTGATACTTTTTTGTTGTGTGCCCCTGCTAGTACAGCGGTAAGTCGACGGACTTACAACGCTAAAATCATGGGCTCGATTCCCCTCGGTGGACTCAGCAGATAGCCCGATGTGGCTTTACTATAAGAAAAGCGCAAAGCACTTTTTTGTTGTTGTGCGAAAAATGAATTAAAACAGAAAGTAAATATTGTTGTTTTCGTCTTACATATTGTCCCATTTTATTTTATTTGAAGTGTGTAAATGATAAAAAGTATAGCTATTACCACACCAAGCGTAATATAAAGCAATATAGATTTTCAAAGACGGTATTTATTTTTCTTAAATGCATTAAACTCCGACATTAATCGTCAGAAGCCTAATAGTTTATCGCACTTTTAAAGCTTTGTTTCTTTTTGACCCAACGTGAAAAAAGGTTTTTTAGATAGAGCTAAAATAACTTATTGTATTATTTACAAAATTAGTTTAAGCATGTTACTCTGTAATTTGCATCAGTTTACTCTTTTTCCATATTTGATAATAAAAATTAAACACTGAGTTTCACTGATACTAGTGAAACAGCGAAAATGTTAGAACTTTATATAACAAATATTTTTTTTGAATAAACTAAAGTAACTTTAGGCCTTATGTTAGAATAAGTAGCTGATTTTTCAAGAATATTTTAGGATGTTCAGTGTTAGAATTCCAAATCCAAAAAGTTTTCAGTGGAAGCTCTCTTCTTGAAGAGTTAACAAACAAGTTATGTTTTTTAAAGCAATCCAATAGAGGGCATAGAAAGAACACCTGCAAATATGTTAAGTTCCGGTTAACACTAATTGTGATACTAGTAGTATAATACAGTTTTCAACATTTATAGTAGTGTTGTTGTTTTAAAGTAATAAGTTTGTTACTATTTATCTACATCGTCGTTTTTTTTTTTTTAATAGACCAGTAATATACTTTAGTTAGCCTATACTAATTTATTAGTACCTGAGCTAATGTTGTTCGGAATCGGCGAAGTTTGACTTCTTTTTACACTGTGTTGTTAATAATTTGATATTATTTTTATTAATAACAGATTTCAATGGCCAGTAATAGTACTAATGTGTGAGTGAAGCACGAAAACTAGATGTCGTAAGTACAATTAACAACCTACGCTAAGATAAGTAATAACTGATTAATATTATTAGTAATACTAATAGAATAATAGCAAATATAAATGGATATTCAGGATTTTGAGAGTTTCATTTTTTTTTCAGATTTAGTAATATTAATTACTTGCGTGTCAGTAATTGATGTAACTGAATTCGACACCAAGTACCCAGTCTAACTGAATGCAAGTTGTCTCTGGTTAGGTCTCATTAAAATTTGGAGTATTGTGTTCAGTATTGGGTTCCATACTTTTTAAGGACATCGAATTTTAATTTGTAGGAAGTGTTCAGAAGAAGTTAAGTAGGATGATATTGGAGTGTGAGATTGAATGGATTTTCATGCAAGGAAAATGTTTTCTCCAGAAAAAATAATAGTTAGATGACATCTTATTGATGTATTTAAGATATTTATTATTATGGAAATTTACAATGATAGTAGTGTTGCATATTTTTGTTACTTGATCTTTTAACGGTGAGGATGGTAGGACAAAGGGATACTTTGGCATGGTAGAAGTAATTTTAATGGATACAGGTGTATATGTCTAAAGGATGGTTGGCTTTTGTTGTAAGTTCATTCAGTGTGGTTGGTCCAGCATGGTCAAGCGTGTTAAGGCATGCAACTCGTAATCTGAGGGTCGAGGGTTTGCATCCCCATCGTGCCAAACATGCTCGCCCTTTCAGCCGTGGGGGCGTTATAATGTGATGGTCAATCCCACTATTTGTTGGTAAAAGAGTAGCCCAAGAGTTGGTGGTGGGTGGTGATGACTAGCTGCCTTCCCTCTAGTCTTACACTGCTAAATTAGGGATGGCTAACTCAGATAGCCCTCAAGTAGCTTTGTGCGAAATTAAAAACAAACAAACAAACAAACATTCAGTGTGGTATGTGCAGTAGATTTAACTTTTAAGGAAGTAGTTGATCATTTTTAAAATTATAAGTGCTGGCTTTGAGTAATGTTTTTTAAAGTTATATTTCAGTGAATGGGACAACTTTTATGGACCAACATACCAGTTGTGGGGTTTGTGAAATTGTTAAATATTTTGGGCTGAACATAGAATGTGAAACAATTTTTCTGTGTTTCACTCACTGGTGGAATTGCATTCAAAATGTTAGCTTTATGTGCACAACAGATTTCTATAGCATGAGATAAGTACAGCACTTAATCAAACATAGCACTTAGAATGATGTTATAAACATCATATTATTGTAAGCTGTGATTTTTTTTTAAATTTAAGCATATTATTTTATACCGGAGGGAGTTTTCAACATCACATCATATGAGGAGCCTCTGGAAAGTAAGGTTGTTGAAACCATGTAAAATGTTTGTTAGGCAAGACCAGATGAGACTGCTGATTAGTTTTGGGACCATCCATTTCAGTTCAGTACTCAAAGTTTTGAGATAATAAAAGAAATATTTAAGATAGACAAACAAGAAATGTTGGAAGTAACTTAATTGTTGTTAATACATTATTTTTTATGAAGATGCCTCTACCTTTAGTTACAATGAATACAGAATTATTGTATTTCCAAGAGAATAACTTTACAATTTTTTGTTATACACTATTAATATTATGAACAAGAAATCTCAGAAAGTGTAGTGGTGTTTTTAAAAATACAAAACATATATTACATTCTGTGTGGAGAAAATAAGACAAGATTTGTAAAAGATATACAAACATATTGAAATGTATAGTATCTCATATACTGATATCTGTAATGTACAAAAGTTAGTACAGTTGTGTGGCACCAAGACCTTTTGCCTAACTTAGTAAAAGACAGTAGAGAAAAATATATATGTAAAAATGGCTCATTTGGGTTCAGAAACTCTTTTACATAGAGGAGCAAACAACGTTTCAACCTGATGATGACCAACGTAAAACTTTTCTCAACCCAAATAAGCCGTTTTTACATATATTAGTAGAAGACAGTTTTTAAATTTAAAGCAATTCATGCCATAATGTGTATGCTGTAGGATAACCTTTCTTTATCAGTAAATTATGGCTACTAAAGAGCCATGATAATGTAATGGCAAATAATGCAGTAAATTTATCTTCAGTTTTGTTTCTATCTGAATTATTTTGTGTATAAAAACAGAATCCAATGAAAGAAAAATGTTTATTTTGCATAACCAAAATGAACTTGGGGTAAGAAAGATGGCAAAATATTTAAAGTTTTCCTTGTTAAAGTTTGTGAAGTGTGACAAATTGGTGACAAGCTCATGTGTGACAGTGAATATAAATGTTTTCAGCTTCAAAAGATGTTTTATGATGAGTCAGCTGGCCATTACTTAAATCTTGGACATCAGTTTTGGTTTGCTGTAAAAATCAAAGCAGATAAGGCAATCTGAGATCAAGGCTATTAGTTTATCTTTGGTTTCACCCCAGTTTTTCTCAGCAGCCTGCACAAATTGGTAGATGATACACAATACTGTAGAAATGTCAGAAATATGCCACGTGGTGATCAGATCTCATCTGCTAAGTTGCAGTACATCGTACTGTTTGATTAATAATTGTCTATCCACTAATATTAAGACTAATAGTTTTTTTAGCCATAAGTGAAGCAAAAGAACTAAGAATGAACTTCCATAATGATGGAGTTTTGACACACCACATGTCATTCTGAGTTTATAATTAAAACAGGCAAAAATGTGGACATAGTCAACAAAAGTAACAGCAAAATGGAGAAATTCATTACAACTATAACATGTTTATCTTTAACACAGAAAATAAAAATATCTTTGTCTTTTACCATATATTAAGTATGTTATTTCAGCTTTAGCTATCTTGTGTATTGTTTGTAGTTTTTGACTATAGATGGGGTAGTTATTTTACTTTTGCTTGATAATTTAAAATGTACTAAAACCAGAATTATTTTCAATAAACTCTACCCAGAACAGAATTTTTTTTTGTCTTCTCACAGTAGCAGTAAGGAAAGTGCAGATAGAATTACTAAATAGTATCTAGTCTTGAAATGAAAACAACATAATTGGATTTAGTTTTTCTATCAGTTATGTTTAGGTTGTAAAACACTTTTGAATATTAGGAATACTACTTTTCATCTTATGATGAAATGAACTTTCTGGCTTTGATCATGAAGTTCCATTTTATGTACTCAGACAATTTCATGTGAACTAAGATTTTAATAGTTCCATTTTCAGTTTGAGTACCCGTTTATAAGTATTATTTTATGACAAGTTACAGGTTTTATAGTAAGGAAGAATATTAAAACACGTATGGTGTTTCAGTCACTGGTTTGACCATTCTCAAGTATGTAAATTTGAACAGGAAAGAAGAATGCAAAACCTTCTTAGTTAATCCAGAATGATCCCTTGCTGTAAAAGCTGTAGCTTCTAAAATGAGATATTATTTTAGAGGTAATAAAATAATCTCTAATTATTTTACATATTACAGTTGGTAATCTGCAATTTTGTGATTATTTGCACATTTCTGTCAATACTTTATTTTTTAACTCAAATAGTCACTGGCCAGGTGGGTTTGACTTGTAATCTGAGGGTCTCAGGTTCGAATCCCCGTCACGCCAAACCTGCTTGCAATTTCAGCCGTGGCGGCATTATAACGTGACGGTCAATCCCACTATTTGTTGGTAAAAAAGTAGCCCAAAAGTTGGCGGTGGGCAGTGATGACTAGCTGCCTTCCCTTTAGTCTTACACTGCTAAATTAGGGACGGCTAGTGCAGATAGTCCTCATGTAGCTTTGCGTGAAATTCATAAACAAACAGTCACTGCTTCCAGTTATAAATCATAAACAATTTGGTAAAAACAAATACTGTTTAGTAATCTGGATCTCAAATGGCATCACTGTTGCCTTTATCATCCTAGGTAACTATACACTTCACCAAGATCATTTATATCAAACAATATGGCTTTTTTCAGTAAATTTTAATCTAGTATATTTATTAACATTGTTTGAATACAATAAATATAATATTCAGTAGTCAAGGATTTGAGCTATCAAAATTTTGTCAGTGTTTACCATACTTGATAAAAACAAACCTGATGTCTTGTTTTATCACACAAAATTTCTGTAACTTTAAAAAGAGATGTAATTTAACACAGAGACATTTTAACAAATGAAACAATGTCTAAAACAATAAAATAAAAAAAATTCCTTTTCACAAATTTACCAGGATGCCTTTAAGATCCTCGAAAGTTTCAAAATATTCTTGGGGAAGCATTACCATTAGCACTCTTGCACATTTGCTCACAGGTGTTTGTCATGTTTTTGTTTCTTCACACCTTTTTGTCACGTTTGGACCGACAGTTTTTAAAACCTAGTTAGACCAATATAATCAGCACCATTCAATAGGTCAGTAGAATAATTACTCTATGTTTGTGCTTTTAGCTAATGTCTAAATATTTGTTATTTAGCCATTCATAACAAGTGTGTAGAATGCCTGTGAATAATGCAATACATTTTGAATTGGAGACAGTGAAAGCATCTTTGAAAGAGAAGGGATTAAAACTAGATTTTGTGGAATACAAAATAGTTTCATCTTGTATATTTTGTTGGGTCCTTGATTTATAAGTTATTTTGCACAGAACATGGTATTTACTATGGTAGTTTTTAACAATATGTAATAAATTTCAAAGTATATCCAGATTTGCTTTTGCACAATGCAAATTGTTTGATGCTCCATCTTGTAGGTTTTGATGGTAAATACTGTTTTGAGATGAACTCTCCCTTTGCATTTGATGATACTTTTATCAATGGACAGCTCATTTTGTGGGGCATATACTGCAAGGTATTTTTATTCACAGAGATTCATCAGATCCCGAATTTTCCACAGTGGATAATAATTTGGATCTCCACTGTTTGGCCGATCATGCTCATTGTTAACAAAATGCAAAATTGATGTCAGGATTTTGTAACAATCTCGGTGCATTACCTCTGTAAATGGCACACGAGTTAGCCAAAAGGAGTCCCTGTAATCTTCCAGTTCATGTTTATGGCACAACCCCATTGCTGTTTGTAGTGCAATATATGCTTTGAGTTCATTGACATCGGTCTTGATCCATTTCATAAAATAGGAGTAAGATGGCAATTCAGTGGTGCAGTCAAAATACTGCAAAGTGTATCTATTTGTTTCATTACAAATCAGCTCAAATGCTTCATCAGGAAGGAAAAGTTTGAAATACTGAAATGGAGTGAAATTTGCTGTACCAATCAGGACTTGAGTGTGAGTGGTAAAATCTGGCAACCAGTCAGATTCAAAATTATCAGTGTCACTGTAATATTGCCATGGAAAATTTGGATCCTGGTTTTGGTCTTCAGGTTCATTATCACTTTCAGGGGAGCTTTGGGCTGTGCTATACTAGCTACTCTACCTCTCCTCTGACTTGTTTTGTACCTCTAGACCTCCTGAAATATACACTCCTTGATCATGCACAAGGACCATTACTGGAAGTGCTAAGGGCATCTACAAAATAAAAAAAAAAACTTGTACATAGAGATATAGCACTTTGCCGACGTTCCATGTATGTATGTATGCTATATTTATACATTTTCCTATCAACAGTATATGAAAATGCAGAGAACTAGGCTTGGTCAGTCAGTTTATGCAGTAAGTTATATGACCCTAACTACACCATGTGCTTACCTAAAGCGTGGGAAGATTCCAGGTCACAAATGTCTTCATTATCACTCTTGTCTGTTACAAGTAAGCTTTCATTATCATCTGGCTCAAACTTTTTGTCACTCTCTTCATCGTTAAAAATAATATATAATGGTATAAGCTTTTCCTTTTGGTGGTGTAACAACATCACATGTATCAACAGAATATACTAGGAAGGTATCTTCTCAAACAATGAACAGTATGACCTACACAAGTTAGAAAACAAATAAATTGCATAACCTTCACTTTAAATACCTGCTGGGAATCCCAAGTAAACAATGAATACACGTGGTTCTAGCATCAAGTGGGTCTATGAGCCTGTGTGATTATGATAATTAGCCACGAGGGTATGTTTACATCTAGTCGACGAAGATCGCCTGCCGTGCTGAGCCTTTAAGTTGACTGCAGTCGCCATCTGCACCAAAAGGGTTAAAGGAGACACGTGAGTGAGTCTGGCATTGATGTAACAAAATACCATCATATGATGTGAAATTAATATTGGTCAAACAGATCATGAGAAAAAAAAATGTTGCTGTCATCAGTGAAAGTAGCTATTGTCCTGAAAACTGAACAAAGCCACGTTATCAGTGCTTTTCCAGCATGAAGATTCTTATACACTGGTGTTCAGTGAGTACCTGAGGTGATGTTTATGATATAACGAATAAATAGTTGTCTTTACAAACCACTGTTCTTAATACACAGCATCACAGCTTGTATGTCTGAGTGAGTAATACTGACATTATAGAAGACATTACAGTGTGCTTTTAGGAAATATGTGATAAGCACAATGTGATATATTAATGTGAGTGTGGTTTTAAAAGAATGTAAAAAGATGCATAGGTTTATTAAATGTTTTTTGTGACAAGTGGAAGAAAGTTTTATATTCATAACAACACTACTTTAGAACTTGGATGTTTGTAGGAATTAATCGGTAAGGGTATAAAATAATAAATTATAACTTAAAGGTAATACTGTCTTATTTCTCCAAATTATTTAAGTTCTGTAAGTTTGATAAAATTGGTTTATTTGACATTAAAATGTAGTATTTCATAAGAAAACTATTAGAAATAAATAGAAAAAAAGTTTTGAAGTGACTGAGTGATGAAGAATATTTGTAGACGTACGATGTTTCGACAAAAACTGAGGAGGACACAATCTTGTCGAAACATTGCACATGTATAATAAAGTTTCTACGTTGACTAGTCAAGCCATCTCAAAACTTTTATAAAAAGTGGGTTCCTCATTACCAAGAATTAAATAGATATACGTACACTAGACGTACATTACTTGTAAGTTTAATCATTTTTGTAAACTGTGCTGTAAAAACTCCAACTTAGTGTTTTTTACCATTTAACCTTAATAAAATTATTAATTAATCGACCTACTGTTCATTACTTTTTTATTTATAAACATACAACTTCCTACTGCCAATAGTAGGTTAAATTATATAAAAACTTCTGCTCCCAAATAGATATTTATATGCAACGAGATGGCTAAATAGGCTGGATACCAGTGAATATCCGTTATAGTCATAAATATGGAATTAAAAAATATTTTAATAGTTCAACTAAAACTTATAGCTGGGAATAAGTGTGTGTTACAAGTGGTTTGTAGTACCATGACATTTTGGGAATACGGAGTTATAATTATTTGCTTTTACCAAGTTTTCTTCTTGGGTGTAGATAATATGAAAGTAAATTCATAAGAGTACATCACATCGTTCATATTTTAGTATTTTTTTCTTGTCGTTATGTCTTAAGAATCAATTTAATAATTTCTCATGCATTTTTTTATATTTTAAATATTAAATTAATTTGAAGATTTCCAGAATTGTTTTCACTTGATAAAGATAATAGAAGGGATTCGATTGAAGTGTTGATTATTAAGAGAATTGATAGTGTTGGTGTATTGTCTTTTTTTCATTCTTAATGGTGAGAAGAACAAGATTTAAAAACAAATTTCAGCAAGATAGGAATCCTCTTTCAACCAAAATTGTTTTATTTTACAAACATGGTGGTCTGCCTTTGAAATTGATTACATTTAGATGTGATAGATGTAGTTAAGTTTAAGGAAAAGCTTTATAAATACTTAAATGATAAGAGTTATTGTTTATCTTTAAAATTATTTTAGAGTTCAATATAATGGATAGGATAATGTAAATGGGCCAGCAGGTACTTGTTTTTTGTATGTAACCTAATCATATGCAGTGCTACTATTATCATTGTAAATATGAGATTAAAATATCCAAAAGTGTATCAATACATGTATTGTTATAAATCAGAAAACTAAAAATAAGTATATCCAGAAAAACTTAAAACTAAAACACATTATTTTGTCTAGATAATGAAAATAAAATAGTGTGGAATAACACATCATATATATTAGAATGTACATTAATGTTTCTTTTCATAGAACATGTCTCATGGAACTAGTCCAGCTCACCGTTTTTCAGGTAGTTTTGATACATTCTACAACCCAGACTTTACAGCAGAAATCAGTACAAAAATGACAGTTCCACAGAAAATTAGTTTAAGGGAAGAGAACCACACCACCGTCAACCAGTCTGTTGTGCCAGATGAACCAGAAAAACTGTTTATGCATGTGCCTGAAAGGATTCTAGTTGTAGGTAAAAACACAACATAATCCAGTTCACGATCAAATACTGGTTGTCAGTGTATGCGATCAAATACTAGTTATCCTAGTTGTCAGTGTATATCAAATACTAGTTGTCAGTGTACGCAATCAAATACTAGTTGTAGGTCAAATACTAGTTGTCAGTGTATGCGATCAAATACTAGTTGTCAGTGTACGCAATCAAATACTAGTTGTCAGTGTACGCAATCAAATACTAGTTGTCAGTGTACGCAATCAAATACTGGTTGTCAGCGTATGCAATCAAATACTGGTTGTCAGCGTATGCGATCAAATACTAGTTGTCAGTGTACGCAATCAAATACTGGTTGTCAGCGTATGCGATCAAATGCTAGTTGGAAAAACCTATTATACATAACAATTGAAAAACATAATGAATTAGAATACAAGATTTTCCTATTTTGTACTTACCTAAATATTTTATCTGTAATCATAGGTTTGTCTTAAATATTCACCTCTGTTTTAAATTTTATCATTGACATTAAAACCACAGATTTAACTATTGCATTTGTTAAAATAACCTGACGTTTAGGAGGAGATCAGCATGTGGAAGGAAGAGAACCTCTTCCAGAAATGAAACTAGAGTCCAGTGTTCTGGGTGAAGAAAGATGTAATATTCACTTAAATTCACCTCCACACACATTGACTCTACAGGAACATCACTACCCTACTTTATACGAAGAAGGGACGAGCGAAACGGAACAAAAAAATCAGTCTCGGAAAATTGATCTTGAACCTTTACCACAGAAACCAATCGAATCTAGGTATAGCAGTCGTCCAGTAAAAATGTTTGTGATTTCTGTGAAGTTACTTGTTTTTAGCTAAGTAAGTTGTAATGATAAGGTAGATACTTTCTTGATTATACAAACGTGTGGTTTTCATATGCTACGTTTCCTGATTAGTTGTATCACTGCATTCTTGTATTTCTAATGTGTGAGGATGTATTCTAAACATTGGTTTATCTTTGTACATATACTCTTACAATAGGCTTTATAACCTGTACCTTTAAACAGGAATATATGAAAGTATAATACAGCTATGTGTTTATTCTTATTATTAGGGACTTTTTATATTATCAACATGTTTAAAATATTTTGTTTGTTTTCCCCTTCTTCCCAGTCTTGCACTTCCATTTTCACCACCACCTGATGGACTGATAGTGAAGTCGACCGAGGAAGAGGTTGCTCTCCTTCGTAACCAGGTTCATCATTTAAGTCGTCGTATGCTAGCCGTGGAACAAGAGAACCAACAAATACAACACAGAGAAGTAATTCTCTACACCATGAGTGCACTTTATTTCTTGTTAAAAGGAATAATGTGGCTCTATCGGCACTGGTGATCAGTTTATTTCATTTGTTCATTTATGATTTAACTTGAATGTCAGTCATAATAACAAGACCTATTCCTTAAAAATTATGGGAATATGGTTCAAGGATTACTGTATGAAGTGTATGGAGATAATTCTTGACAGATAAAACAAGAATTGTGAAATATAAAGTGTCTATTTTTAATTTCTTAGAAGGTTTTATGGCCTTAGAATTTTCTAGATTTTATTTTCGGGTTTTAAAAGAAACCATTAAAATATTTTTCCTTTATCAAATTTAACTAGAAGTACTTTTAATGCACTTTTACTTTGAGATTTTACCATTAAAAATAAAATTATTTGTGACTGGAGATTTTTATGTACTCAGTAACGTTTAGTACTATTAACAACGTAATGCTAAAATATTTTTTGTTCATATGGTACTTAATGCTTGTAAGATTACTTTTAATTGTCTGTGTTTGTGGTGTATTAATACAGAATATAATAATATTTTAAAGTAATATTTCAACTGTTTGACATAACTGACAGGACACTAACAGAAATCTACCTAAACAATATGACCAGTGAGGCTGACACAAATGTGTATCTACATTAGGTGATTTTATAGAAAAATGAAGAATTTTATTGTTTTAGTAAAATTCAGTCATGGTTATTATATACAAAACAACGTACACTTATGATTAAATTGTAAAATGACTGAAGCATCTTAATACACAGTGTATAACTTGTATACAATGTCACATATTCACCATCTGATTTTTAGTTATGATGCTATGTAAATATCAAACCATATTTGATAAACCGAATAACCTTTAGACTGTATGTAAAGCCATTTTTTATTAGCTCAGCTTTATTAATTACCCATTTTGTTGTACTAATAATTTTGTTTCTGAATAAACTTCAAGGTAAAATACCAAGCATATAAATATTTATCTGAAATATTAAGATTAGCTATTGGCTAAAATGAAATGATTTAAAAGATACATCTGGAAAATAAATGAAACAGCCCAGCAGAGCTTCTTCAAGGAAGCCCGATTTGTCCAGATCTGTGTCAGTAGATAACATGTTTTACACCATCTAAGAGTTTGTATTTTGTTATTTGTAAAAGCCTGTATACCTATTTAAAGGGGTGTTTCTTTATATCTCTACTTACCAAGTGTTAACTTAATCTGGTGAATAACTCACCTTCTACAAATATGCTGTGTAAAGCATCTTCCTTAAAAATATTCCCAGTCAGTGGAATGATATATTTGTGACATTTAGCTATAGCTGATTCTGTATTTCCGATGTATTTATTTTTCAATGTACAAACGTGTGTAACATACAAGTTAGTTTTAAAAAACTTAATATTAGCAGAAACAAAACTTCTTGTAAGTCTATTTCCCACCTTTTGCATATAAAGTTACCCAATTTTTTGAAGTTGGTTTTAATTTAGGTATTTTAGGTAAAATTGAATGTTTTTGAAATGCCTAAGGATAGTCATTTTGTTTTAATATATTTTTAATGCCACTTCCTTCAGTCAACTTTTTAAATAAGGAGTCCATTGCAAATGTTATTTGCTAAGTAATATTAATAGGTAACACTTGCTTTCTTTTTACATCTTAGGTAATGGGAGGAACAATTTGTGTACTTGGCATTTGGGACAACATGGGTCCTATTGGTTCACCTCATCTGTTCTACACTCTAAAATAACTTAAACTTAAACCCAGCATTTATCCTTCATTTACATATACAGCTTTTTCTTAAACTAATTCAAATTTATTGCCTCTACAACATCTGAAGGTAACTTACTCCCAAGACCAACCATCCTGTTAGAAAAATAACTCTCACCTGAAGATGATTTTTACTATACCAAAATTTATATTTGTCTCCTAGTCCTACTGTTCTCACTGTTAAGTTACGAAGAAAGGTGATGCATCAACACTATCAATTCCTTTTACAGTCTCAAACAGATCCACCCTAACTATTCCTTTTTTCAAGATAAAACAGTTTAAGATATTTCATTCACTCCTTGTATGACAACCCTTCCATCCCAGGCACCATTCTCTGTACCATTTCCAAAAATTCAATGTCTTTTCCTAAGGTAAGAAGTTCAAGATTGAAACAGTGTTCCAAATTTGGCCTAACCAGTGATCTATACAATGAAATTATAATGTCTTTAGACTTGTAATCAACATTTCTGTAGATGTAGCTCATAATCTTATTGGCTCTACCACAAGCAACAGCATGCTGTTTGGGTGGCTTTAGGTACTGATCAACCATTATACCAAGGTCCCTTTCTTTCATGGCATTGTAAATGTTATTCTCACCCAATTTGAACTTGTAATTTAAATTCTGATAACCTGCATGGATTATTTTGCTTTTATTATAAATGAAACCCATGTGCCATTTATTTGCCTAACTCAGTAAATGATCTAAACCCTTTTGTAAATCAGCAGCATCCTCTTCTCAACTAATAACACCCAATACTTCAATGTAATCTGCAAATTTAAGTAATTTATCGACCACTTCTTCATCTTTGTCGATGTAAATCAAAACAGAACAAAATTCATAAGACTGAGTCCTGCAGTACCTCACTAGTAACATTAACCTAGTTTGACTGATCTCCATTTGTAACAACCCTCTGCTTTCTTCCATTCAGCTACACTTCTATCCAATTGGCTGACTTATCCTCCATACCTACAGAAATAATTTTTCCATAAGCCTTTTATTTGGCACTTGGTCAGAAGCTTTCTGAAAATCCAGATACACCAAATCCACAACATTACCCTCATCTACATAAGCAGTAACTTTTTCAAAGAATGTCAAAAGATTTTTGAGGCAAGATTTTTCCTTTAGTGAAACCATGTTGACTATCCAATAAAATTCTAAACTCTGTTAAATGACTTTAGAAAACGTATTTTATCGGACTTTCCAAAATGTTCACATAACTGCAATAAGACTAATGGGTCTATTATTATTGGCACAATTTTTATAACCACCCTTAAAAGAGGAGCGACTTACTCGTTAGCTAACTACCAGTCCTTTGGTACCTGCCCACTATTAAAGAACTGACAAAAACTGTAGGAAGTGCC
This sequence comes from Tachypleus tridentatus, assembly GCF_004210375.1. Taxonomy (NCBI): domain Eukaryota; kingdom Metazoa; phylum Arthropoda; class Merostomata; order Xiphosura; family Limulidae; genus Tachypleus; species Tachypleus tridentatus. The sequence continues at coordinate 31,164,433 of NC_134827.1, forward strand.
ACACACATCAAATCTTTAATGTCCATCATAACTTTGTAGAAATATTATCTGCCCAAGGAGCCTTGTTGTTTAGTGAATTTTCCAGTTTTTTCCATGACCAGTTCAGAATTAATGCAGTCATCTTATTTGATGTTGTTTCCATTCATCACCTCTTCAAGATGAAGAATACTGCTTTAATCTTCATTGGTAAAAACTGAAGAAAAAATCTAACTTAAGTAACCCAACTATTTCATAACCCTCAGATATTAGCCTTTCTGTATCATCCATCAAAGGTTCTATCCTCAACATAAGTAACATTTTGCTTACCCTTAAAGTATTTAAAGAAACTTTTAATTTTACATTTTCAGCAAACATTTTCTCATTCGTCCTATTTGATGTCCTAATTTTTAGTTTCACCAACTTTATTTTATAATCCTATAAATCTTCTGTCATACCAGTAAGTTTAAATATCGTAAAATAATGATACTTGTTTTTAATTTTGTCTGTTAAGCTCTTTCTGAGACAACCTGTTTTTGTTACTTGTATCTACCCTTTTCTTTATATAAGGAATATGTTTACCTTGAATATTTCAAAATTTACACATCTAATTAGTGTCTCCAAGTAATTCAGCTACCAAATTCACAACAGGCAATTCTTGTTTCATACCTACAAAATTTGCTTTTTTTTAAATTTATAACCAAAATATTACTCCTTATTTCCATATGCAACAAACCATCAAACCTAATAGAGCAAAGAACACTTGCACCCTAAGGTTCCCCAGTATCCACCCTCTCAATTATGTATATATTTTAATAAATCTCAGCAATGTTTCTAGGGGTTCCTTCACCAATTGGTCAAGAAAGCCACCCTCAACAGTTTCCCAAAAACCTTTGTCCCTTGTGGTTTGACTCCAGCATTTCCCAATCTATGCCTGAAATTAAAATTGCCCAAAATTGTGACTTCGTTAATAGCTGAAATATTAGTCTCATTGTAACTGTTATCACTAGTTTCATCAGTATCATTTGATGGATGTAACAAATTCCAACTAAAAACCTTTTCTCTTCATATCAACTAATAAAATCCCAAATGGATTCATCCTCCTTACTATTACCTTTAATATCCTCAACTTAAAGAGGATGTAACTGTTAATTCTCTATCCCTGTTATAACCTGTTATCACTCTGTATTTCAAATAAACTTTTTTTATCATGATTCAGTTATTCTTATTGCATCAGAATCCTCCATTCCTACCAATGCTCTAAAGTCGTATGTTTTACTTATGCCTGTTTGTATAAATACGTTTATGAATTACACTCATAACACAGCTAAATCCAGTTATGTGGGCCCAGCATAACCAGGTGGTTAGAGCACTCCACTTGCAATCTGAAGGCCGAGGGTTTGAATCCCCATAGCACTAAACATGTTTGCCGTTTAAGCCATGGGGTCATTATAAGCTGCTCGTCAATCCCACTATTTGTTGGTAAAACAATAGCCCAAGAGTTGGCAGTGGACGATGATGACTAGCTGCCTTCCCTCTAGTTTTACACTACTAAATTAGGAACAGTTAGTGCAGATTGCCCTTGTGTAGCTTTGTGCAAAATTTGAAACAAACAAACTAAGTGTGGTTGATGGAAACATTTAATAAAGATGACCATTTTTCTAAAATAAATTTAATAATTTCATTTTTGGCATATGTTAAATAAGCTGAGATATCTTTCTGTTTGTGACATTTAAAATGCCATTGATGTATCATTGCCAAAACATAATTAGACTTGCATAAGATATCATTAGAAAGAAAGGAAGATAATTTGTTATCTGTTTTAGATGTTCTAGTCTTTCAGACACTTCGATTTTTCCTCCCCTTATCCAAAATGTCAGAAACAATCACTTCTAACTAACTGATGTGTTTGTAAATAATTCATTCTATTAGAGCTCTTTACATCATAATTATTTGTGCTAAACTTCTCATGTGTGATTAATGCAGCAAATCCTTAAGCTAAAAAGGTTATTGAAGTTTTGCATAGTTTGTTCAAAGCAAATTTAGATTTTGTGAAAACTGAAATTAAACTTTACTGAGGGAACTACTGAAATTTTCAAACCAACTACATAAGTTAGGACTTCTGTGATTGATTATTTCTACCTGGTGAGATGATCAAAAGTGTTTTTACCCAAATATTGATGTATCTAAAACAGTATTTACCAGGAGGATGTCTCATACAGATGTTCATGTTTTGGTTTGTTAATAATAATAATCTAAAGTTAAATTAGTTTTCATAAGTATAACTGTTCACCCAACTGTCAGATTTCAATGACATTCATGTGTTGATATTTTACTAAGTCGATAAATGTTATAAGTGTTACTGAAGACTGTAACATCAGAGTTTTACAAACGTGTTTGCTTTTTCTTGTGTTGTAAACTAGAAGAAATATCTTGCACCATGGGCTGTAGTTAAATCCATTCAGGAAAACATCAGTTTATGTCAAGTTAAGATGCCAAAATACACACTAAGGTGGATGCTGCATAGTGATCTGTTATTTTGGACATCTTTAATTGCTGATATAAATAGCATCTCAACCACTAATATGTCTGTAACGTTCCAGCAAGGCTTCAGAAACTTTGTTACTAGGTGACAGGCCTCATTGGCACTGGATGTAACAGGTATAATGTGCTTGACATTATACGTCAATAAATAAAATGAAAAATAAACATGTAGAAGTAAACGAATCAGTTGTTGAACTTTACCGACATGTAGGTCCTACATTTTCTTTAGCAAAACGTTTAAATATGATAAACATGCGATGATATTCCTTTACTTAAGTAAAGGTTACATATGTACCTATCATCCATTCAGATGCATTTGCACCCCTTCAGTGTGTGGACACAGACAGCCAAAGAGAAACAGGTTTGTAGACATTGTCATATGTAACCTTTATTGTTAATAAAGATTTATTTACTTGTTCATGCTAGAGTTATTCTCAAAATTTCTATGGGAATCTAAACTTATCTGTTAAACACCACTGTACGTAAATAACATATGTTTGTTAAAACGTAAAAACCATAGAATTCCTTATTAGAGAGTTTAAACCAATCTTTTTTTTTACCGGTTGACTGTGTAACACCATAACGTTATTCATTCATGATTAACGTGGTAGAACAGTTTTGAAACTATATGCTACTGATGGAAGAAGCTACAGTTAGATATGGACTTGATTCAAGAATTTGACGAGGGGTAGAAGAGATAGAGGGGCCGGATGGCTTAAGGCGTTCGACTCGCAATCTGAGGGTCGCGGGTTCGAATCCCCGTTGCACCAGACATGCTCGCCCTTTCTTTCGTGGGGGCATTATAATGTGACGGTCAATCCCATTATTCTTTGGTAAAAGAGTAGCTCAAGAGTTGGCAGTGGGTGGTGATGACTAGTCTTACACACAGATAACCCTTGTGTAGCTTTGCGCGAAATTCAAAAACAGAAGAGGTAGGCTTAGACCCGAAGCTTTTAATGACAATGGTTTGTGGTATGTTCACGTTCTGAATTCTTGTTGATGGTTGAGGAACATCTTAGTAAGTTATCCAATGTTAAACAGTTAACATCTGTTTATTGAGGTCGCTATTTTGCATCATCCATGGACTAAGTACAAGTCTCTAAACACTAAATGTTCCTGTGGATAAACGTATACATTCATATAATGTAGGTTAGAGTAAAGAAACACTTCGCAGAAGTGATCAATGTATGCAAAGAATTGGAAATCATAGACACCCTGCTCCTGATTTTACCATATTTAATGGTGGAAGGGTCACTTCTATTACCCTTATATTTAATGAGCTATTTTCTTTCAAATTAACTATTAAAACACAAGAACTAACTCAGAATGGGGAAATGTAGCTTGAACAATATATGAACACGTTAGGTAGGTGAAGAGAATCTAACCAAATATCAAATAAAGGCTAAAAATTAGTAGTTTATCTTGCCCTCGCTTGTTTATAGTATGTGATTTGAAAATATACATTCATACTAGAAAATAGAAATAACAAAATAAATGAATAAACCAGGAAAAGGTAACTTGGAAACATTTTATCACATGGTCTACTCATTACTTCTAATGATTTCTTACATAAGGCAACAGAAAACGGTTATGGTGACGTTGAGCAACTTTATCATCTGAAACCTTAGAGGTGTAGTCTTTGTAGGACGTCAACCACTCATTAGCAAACCCAGACTTCACAGGGCACTGCTTTGAGTTACCCACAGTAATGTGTGTGTTTTCTTATAGCAAAGCCACATTGGGCTATCTGCTGAGTCCACCGAAGACTTACCACTGTACCAGCGTGAGACCCCACAGTAGTTAAATGCCAAGTTGTTATAATCCAGCGAGTTCAACAGTATGTCAAGATCCTTTTAAGATGACAAGGCAAACTGACAATACTCCAGCGCTACGTCTAATAACCAAGGACATTGTGGAATGTAATTATGAAGTGCCGCACAATATGTACCATTTTGATGACAAATATGAATGTGTTAAGATTAACGTAATCCCACTATGTGCTTAAACCAAGGAAGCCATATTTGTTTAAAAAAAAAAAATCCTTACCTCTGTGCAAACGATCTAAACTGTGCAGTTAATAACAAGTCTCTGTCAGCATTGCCATTTAAATCAGATAGGATCACCGATATTTAAGGGAACAACAAAAGAGGATTTGGACCATTTACCCAAATCTATGTTGCATACAACTTGTTGCTTGAAATGGATAGACCTGGTGAGAAATAGTGCAACTTTTGATGCTCTGTAAACAAAAAGACTTATAGTGATTTTGAGCAACTCAAACATCTGAAAACTTATAGGTCTGGTCTCTGTGGAACATCAACCACTCATTAGCAAACCCAGACTTGTCACTTGACGCCTTAGAACACGTGGATGACAAAGGACTCAAAGGATGCGAAAGTTTTCAACAAAACTTGCCCAATATTGAAATCTGTGGAAAATGGAGCTGTTCTTATCTACATTACTCTTTAAAGTTAATAAGATTTATTTGATGTCTTTCAATTTTTAAAGCTTTCAAGTGAATATATTTAACCCCATAACATTTTCAGAAATAGAAAAAGGATCTATAGAAACATGGCCAGGTGGGTTAAGACGTTTGACTCGTAACCCGAGGGTCACGGGTTCGAAGCCTAGTTGCACCAAACATGCTCGCCCTTTCAGCCGTGTAGGCGTTATAATTTTACGCTCAGTCTCACTATTCTTTCAATTTTTAAAGCTTTCAAGTGAATATATTTAACCCCATAACATTTTCAGAAATGGAAAAAGGATCTATAGAAACATGGCCAGGTGGGTTAAGACGTTTGACTCGTAACCCGAGGGTCACGGGTTCGAAGCCTAGTTGCACCAAACATGCTCGCCCTTTCAGCCGTGTAGGCGTTATAATTTTACGCTCAGTCCCACTATTCGTTGGTAAAAGAGTAGCCCAAGAGATGGCGGTGCGTGGTGACGACTAGCTGCCTTCCTTCTAGTCTTACACTGCTAAATTAGGGACAGGTAGCGCAGATAGCCCTCGAGTAGCTTTCCGCGAAATTCAAAAAACAATCTAAAGAAACTATAAACAAAAAATAAACCCAAGTCTGTGGTCTTTTCCTAAGCCTTTTAAAATCGCACTACAATCTGTTGTTGTTTTCTTCAAAGGCTTGATCACACTACTGCGAAACCATTAACAACTACTCTCACCATCTTGTTAACTTAAATAGTTTATAATCTGTACTATCTGCCGAATGATATATAAATTTTACCTCTGACTGTTCTTAAAGCTGAGTTTAGCAAGTTGTTCTGATTACGTGATGCGACGTTTTGAAGGGTAAGAAGAAGAGGCTATATTAATAAAATCAAATAAAAAGAGGAAAATAACATGAGAAACCACATCTTGAAATAAAAAAAAACAATCGTAATTCCTTAGTAGATAAAAATCTGTGCCTTAGGATAAGCAGAAAAGTTCTAAATGCATTCTATACTTTACGCTGTTTATTTCAGCAACTCACTGGAGCTGTGCAGAATTTGAATACAATTTTTGAATTGTGTAAGATTTTTGAAACGAAAACTACAAACTCTAAGTATTGTAGAAAGAGAGCTAGAATAACCATTCTTCTTAAACTTTGAAGTAAACAAATGTGCGCTTGACACTTCTGAAAGTGCTCATCAGTCAGGAAATGGCATTTAGAGAAACTCATTTATTGCAAATTTCATGACTCGGATGAAAGGGGGCGCTGCATGGCCAGGTGGGTTAAGGCGTTCGACTCCTAATCTGAGGGTTGTGTGTTCGAATCCTCGTCGTACCGAACATGCTTGCCCTTTCAGCCGTGGGAGCGTTATTTGTGAGGGTCAATCCTACTATTCGTTGGTAAAAGAGTAGCCCAAGAGTTGGCGGTGGGTGGTGATGACTAGCTGCTTTCCCTCTAGTCTTACACTGCTAAATTAAGAGTGGCTAGCGCAGATAGCTCTCGCTTAGCTTTGCGCGAAATTCTACACAAAACAAACCACCAAAATAATAACAAATCCAGCTCTACATATCGATTTCATATGAGTGATGGTCAAGTGACACTAATCGATCTCACAGTTAGTTGCCCTCTATCTAGTCTATTATTTTAAAATTATAGCCAACAAATGCAGATAGCTCTCAAGTAGATTTGCACAAAATTCAACAAGCAAACAATTACTCTTGTGATACTAATATAGTAGGACTAAATCTTTAGGTAATACTAGGGACTTCACGTGGATAGCGCGATTAACAGTAATGTTTGTTACCATGTAAACCAAAGCTAGCTGTTGACAACTGATATCATGTATTGCAGGTATATATTGATTACTGTGTCGACGTATATGTACGTGTGACAGAATAGATGTGATATGTACAAGAGTACAGCTTTTCAATCTGGGAATATTTTAGGCCTGGTGTAGTAAGATGTGGTACAGTTGGTAGCAGATTTAGTGATTAGCTAAGTTAAACTGCATTGTGATGTGAAACAGTATGATCTGAATTTGTTTATTGTTGTTGATTTTATGCAATTAAAGAACAAATATACATTGTGGTCCTAAGATAGAATATTTATAAGCGTGTGATTCCTCATTCAGATAAGAATGTACACCACATCGACCGAGAAACTAGATAAGCCCTTTACTTTCACTGATATTGACGAAGACACATTGAAGTTTTGACAACTGAGATGATCGCTAATTATATGACTTGGTATTTATAAGCTGTTCACAATATGGTCATTTGTTTGCTCGAAATAAAAGAAAACAGTGTACATACCGTCATCGAGTAGTTCTTAGTTTTTGAATCATATTTGATTTAGAGAATCAAACATATTTCTAACAGTAGTGGATGTTACTAAATGTTTTCTCTCGACGTTATTCCTGGGTAAAGTAGCCATAATCCACAAAACGTATGTTAATTATATTGTAGTTTTATAATATAATACTTGTGCAATTATACAGACGAAATTCTGGATTTATTTGTGAATTGCTACATGATTTTACTTTAAATTTTCATGATATATATCAGAAGGTAGACTGAGTTATGAACAGACGGAGTTACAAATCTTGATCACTGTTTGTAAAGTGGTTAACACAACTTCAGGCTTATCCATATAAAATTCGAATAATGGTAGAATAACTTGCGTTGATCAATTTATTTACAAGTAAATGTTGCCGTGGGCTAGCCTGGTCAGGGGTATGACCATGAGAGACACGCATACATTGTTTCATGCAGGACTACATTGACTACACATCTACTGATGATTAAAACGAGTGTGTTATGAAGTCATGTTGGCGAGTACATTAATTATGAATGATTTAAAGCATGATGTATGTACTAGATTCATATCCAAATGATATCTTCTAAGAAAGGGCAACATTATGGCTTGTTTGGCTGGACATTTATCCTTATATCATTAACTGAACTTTTGGCATTACTACAGGCTTAATTGATTTATATTTCATTCTTAACTAGTCTGAGATCTGAAGGCTTATAACGTTGGTGCGTTATTTTCTTAACGTCAACTTTTGTATTTTCTGACTTCTGGTGTTACTTCAGCATTGGCGTAACGTACTCAACAGTCCCAAGGAACGTTGAGATTAAAAATGTAATACAGCAGTACTTCTAAGAGGGATGTAATACTTATAATATACGCGACATATAGTTTACTGTACTGTAAATATGGACGTAGTAAGTTGTTGCATTAAAGATATAATCACTTTAAAAGCAAACCGTTTAAACAGAAACAAAGAGGACTTGTAAGAAACGTAGGTTGAAGTAAGGTTTGTATTTCATTCCTGTATTTTAAAGAGATAATTTATTTGATTCATTTTACCTTTCATTGTAAAAATTCCAGTTTTCCTGATAACTTTTGCTTTTACCAAATGTTCATCTTAGAAATGTCAGCAAAGTGTCCCAGATCTAAAGTCCATAGTGAGTCAATAATGACGTCATAGTAATTCCAACGCTGGACAACCAATCCGTCTATAATTATAATATCCCCTACCCTAGAGAACAAAGAAATGAAGCAACTACAAGGTAATCTTAACGACTTTCTGGACCACGTGTTGCTGCCATTACAGCGCTAAAAATAAATAACTGAAAAAATATTTAATCTTATATACATTGGATTTATTGTCCAACCCACTAGAGTTATATAACATGCAAGGCCCTATCAACCTGTTCTTTGTTTATTTGTTTGTTTAAAAGAAGAGCTTTATAAAACAGTGTATATATATATAAGTGTGGCAAATAGAAATAGCCATTGCAGCATGTAATTTCATAAGAAGTACTACATAAAGAGTTAATTTTACACATTATAACGACTTAAGGAAAATATGTTTTTAAAATACACATTTGTATCTCCTTGTCTTCCCTTTCTTACTTACCTCCACGAAAAGTATGTAATAAAGAAAATTGTGTTTGTATTTATAGAAGAAATATTACATCTGTATTTCATACGGGGATATTTTAGCTTAACTTTACTAACACACTTGTTGAAAGTTATAGTAATCACACGGAAAAGCAGTGCAGTTATAATCCGTTTAATGCATTTTGAATATTATTTTAAAATTTTAACATATATATATATATTAGACTTTTTTATATAATTAACACAGGTAAAGTTTGAAAAAAAGATGTAATTTCCACTCCGACTTTTATTTTAAACGGATAGATGGCGTATTCTGAGTGTTGATTGGTTTATACAAAGATTTGAAGTTTCTCTCGACCAATAAACATTCTCTAGCAAAGAAGCGCAACATTTTGAAGTTCTATCATTTAGAAGCTAGTTTAATAGTTACATGTTGGGTTGAGGAATGAGACTTGATTGTTGACGTGCTATTCGAACTTCAGTTCTTCTGTTATGCGTATTAATTATGATTTGAAGGTAATTGTTTTACTTTTAGGTTCGCTTAGATTGAATTTTTATTTTGAAGTCTTATTTAATGTTAATTCAAGTTAAACAGGAATAATAATAGTTGTAGTGTAACTATAACGTTAAGGCTAATATTATAGAAACTGAAATTGTAAAAGAATTTTAACTTTTTTAAGTGTAAGGTTACTTAAGTTATTAATATAATTCGGATTACAAGTTAAGTATAGATGAGAAAGCATTCAGTAGTGTGGCTGATGGAAAGAGATCCCGACATGCTGCATCGTGATGGCGAAGTAATTTTAGGGTATATTCAAAGAGATGTCCATACAATTTTCCTTTTTTTTCAGATTAACTTAAGACCTGGAAAGATAATTTAGTTGTCAGTTAAGGCGGTTGTAATTCTCTGACAGAAAATGTGGCTTATGGAATGAATTACTGTCGACAGTAGTGGAGGCCAACACTTGTACCAGTAGTAGTTGTAGTAATAATAATTTAAAATTAAAAGGGAAATCGGTAGTTTTCCTATCCTAGTAATAATACTATAACTAACTATAAGTATGAAGTAAAGGGTATATTTAAATTTCGTGTTTCTGAAAGGTAGAGGTTTGTTATCTAAGGACAGTTTTCTTGAAGGACCAGATGGTTCCTTGTTAAAGTTATTGCCAATATATTAAGTTAGATTTTAATGCTTGGCCTTTATTTATTATAATGATTTCCAAAATTTATAATGTAATCATCTTTTTTCTTTTGCAGGTTAAACCTAAATTACCTATAAGTTTAACAATATCTTAATGTTTGGTAGTATTTAAAAGTGATTTTTAAATGGCTAATAATATTCATTAATGCCACACATTGTGCATATAAAGTGAAATAACATTCACAAACTGTAATGATCTTACTAGTAATGTCAATATAACTTTGTCTAGGATTAAGACTGGTAAATATGAGGTATTCTTGTTCATCTAAACTGCCTAAGTTTATTATTATATCTGATTGTTCTTCAAATAAGTCTCTTATATTTACTTTAAACAGACATCCGTATAGTAGCATAGCTTATACCATTAATAGTATGGCTAATGATTGTTAGTTGAGACTGGTTTATCTTGTGTAAGTAAAATGCTACAAGTAATTAATTGTTACATTAATCAAGTTGAAGAATGTTATTTGTCAGTAAGTATTATTATTGTCTTGGAACACAATACAAACACAAATTACATGAATTAAGTATTATATATGTATATATAATGTAATATTTTGATTTTTATCATGCATATTTAAAATGTTAATTTTAGGTCTATCATGTACCCTTCTTTGGTAGATTGTTTAGGGTGATGAGACAGGAAGTTTGTCAGTGTGTGTGGGTTTATAAATGTTATTGGAGCTGTTTAAAAACAATCTTAACAGCATGATATATCACAAACTATTTCTGATGTATCTGCCTAGAAACTTGATTAAATTCACAAAATACTATTAAAGCAATAGTCGATACCTTTGGTCCAATGATCTAATATTCATCCAAGCATCTAGTAAACAAGTGAAAAACCTAATTTTAAGTTTTAAATAATTAAACGTTTGTGCAATGTCATAATTTGGGTATTTTAAGATTTCCAAGTATAACATTTTCAAACTTACACTAATTATTTCATGGGTAAAGTGGTCAATAAATGTTATCCTTCAGGGTCAACCTTTCTCTCTCTGTACAAACCTCTACCATCTGAATTTCAATCTTGATATCCCAACGGGCCTCTCAATAAAAGTTTTAAATTTAAGGCAAACCTAAATATTGTTGGGAAATTTTAACTCTGTTGTCACTTTACCACAAGTATTAAACAGAGAATTACGGGTATTGCATGGTACTGTGTGACTCAAACCATGATGTATATAACATTCCTCTGTATAAGAAAACAAATTATGGTGGGTGCTTGTAGACTGTTACTTGGTCACTTGGCACTTAAATCCCACTTGGCAGTTTTATAAAATGTGACAATAGTAGACATTTTCAGAAGTTTGCCAATATTTTAATTAAGATGAATAATCAAAAACAGTAACTGGAAACTAATTTTGATTGCTGGAATAATCCAACTCTAATATTGAATACTTGCATGGCAACTAATTAAACAGTTGAAATAAAACAGTAATAATGGGAGACTTATGATTAGTTGATTGCTTTTGTTACATTAACCAGTTGTACGTTAATTTTGATTGATGTATTAGCTTGTAATGACACCAGTTGGTAGAATCACTATTCATAGATAATTATTAAATTTCTAAGGTATATTTTTGATGCAAGATAAAATTACGCTACATTATTAAGACCTGCAACATCAAATTTTTAACATACAAAAAGAACCGACTTCATAAAAGTCTTACAGGTGGTATAGAAATTCAGTATATTCATATATATTAACCTATCCATATAAAAAATGACCCCTCTATATTCAGAATTACCCTAGTGTTGTTCTTATGAACATTTTCCAATAACTTGTTCCCTAAATAGGAAGTTAAAACAGTATGCCAGATTCCATGTAAGGTATAACTACTAACTTGTATAAAGTTACTACAATATAATAACTATATCTGGAAGTACATCCTAAATTTGAGTTTCTTCAAGTGAGAGAGAATTGTCTTAATGGCTTGAGTGTATTTTCTGTCACTCACTACACCAAATTACTTTTAAATCACTATTTCATGGTTCCTATCAGTATCTAACACAGAATCCAAATTATGATAATCGAGGTGAATTACCCTAATTTAATATAAAAAAATGCAGAAGTTTAATGTCACCAGTAGACTAAGTAAAATTTCACCGGTATCACTAACCCTAGGTGTATGTCATGACCTTTCTCAGAATGCCATTCAACATGGTGTGCGTTTGTCAACTATTAATTTTACCCTACGTTTGTATTATAGAGGATAGTTAACACCAGTTAGAATAAACGCATAATATGAAGTAGATGTGCTTAATAAATACAATGTGTGATGACAAGAAACCCATTTGAAGTAAAAATGTATCTTGGGATGGCTGGTATGGGTACTAACACTTATTAAAATAAAGCAGAGAACAACGTTTTGACCTCCTTAGGTCATCTTCTGTTAACCTGAAGATCAGGTTAATTATTGTGCAAAGTGATGTTCACATGGAGATCTCGGGAAGATATTTTTGTAATGCTGGTTTTCTGTGTATTATGGACATTTGCATTTTATTAAAAGCTTGTCATGTATAGATAAACATAGTGAAATTGGTATTATAGTGAACATTCCTTTGGTAGTAACGGACTGACACTGCATATTTGGTTAACATTCACAGAAAAGGCCTGAGCACTAATCCTCGAGGCACAGCTAGTAAGTAAGGTCCAGTTTGACTGGGCTTTCATTAGTAACATTGTGATTTCTCTTGCACAGATGGCCAGGTGGTTGAGGTAATCAACTCATAATCTAAGGGTAGCAGGTTTGAATCTGTCGCAACAAACATGCTCACCCTTTCAGCCAAGTGGGCATTATAATGTGATGGTCAATCCCACTATTCATTGGTGAAAGAATAGCCCAAGAGTTGGCAGTGAGTTGTGATGACAAGCTGCCTTCCCTCTGGTATAACTCTGTTAAATTAGGGATGGCTAGTGCAGATAGCCCTTGTGTAGCTTTGCACAAAATTCAAAACAATCTCTTGCACAGCAGTCCTTCCATCTAAACACTTCCCTGCTTCTTACCCACATGGTTTCCTTAGCTAATATTCTGTGTTCCATTTTACCAAGTCTTTCTGTGAATATTATATTATTCCAACTCCATATAGTTTTCATTGTTTATGTACAAAGAGAAAGTCTTCCCACAAAGATAAATTAATAAGACAGGATTTTTTCCTCATTAAATCAATATTACCTTTTTACTTTATAACCCTGTATTCCCTAAATGATTTTGCAAAGTTTGTTATTGGACCAGAAATCTTCAGACTTCATGTGTAACATTACCTGATCTATCATTTCTATGGTAACTTGTTACTCTCTTTAAGAGGGCTAATACTGCAAACCACCAATCATAAAGCACTTGTTCACTGTTAGAGATACTTGCATATCTAATACTTGATTTCTATCTAAGCCTTGGAAAACATTGTCTAGTCCTAATGTTTTATGTACATTTATTGTATTACTTACTATCATAATATAAATTGCATACGTCACTTAGATGGTGAACTTGTATAAGTAAGTAAAACGATCTTGGAATATTGGTTTATATGAAATTTCCAAACTGTATTGTACTAAAAGTGGTAAAGTTGACAGAATTTGGGGTTTTGTTCATTTCAGGTATCAAAATATAACATTCCCAAAGAAGTTAATTTAAGGAATTTCATCTTTTGTTAAACTCTTGGGACACAGTATGATAAGGGGACATACATTTAAAGTTTGGAAAGGTTGAAGAAAGCTGAGCCAGTAAGGTGACAAGTCCAGAACAAGTTGCCAGCTAGTGGTTGAAGCTGAAACTTTACAATAAGTTAAAAGAGTTGATTGTCTGTAAATCTTTAAGAGTCAGGAGTGAAATTAGTAACAAGTTTTCTGTTGGTAGATTTACAGATTGGGGATATCTTGAGTGGGGATGGGGTGCCCCTTATTGACCCTATATTATGCAGTTTCTGTGTACATTTTGTGTAAGTTTAAAATCTTACTTCTGTACTCAGTGAAAGTTAGTCTTCAAATCTCAAATTTCATTCTTGTGTCTTTACTTGATTTCAGTGTGTTAATATCAGTTTTATAGTACGAATACCACGCCTGAATTCAGCAGACAATAAAAGGCCTCTCCATTCTCGTGAAGACTTTTCTATAATTCAAACTAAAAATACCAGCACAAAAAATTAAATTAATTTATCACATGAATCTTCATTTCACCACAGTACAAATGTTTTTAGTCAAGAACCTTTTGCTAATTGACCATTTGCAAAGTGAATTACATTACACTTACTAAGACTGAAACATTTTCAACTTGCCAGACCAGTCACAATCCATAACTTTCAGGGTGTGAAGGAATATTGTTAAAAGTGTCAGTTTACAAATCATTTTATTGATAATACACTTGTTAAATTACTTCCCAAATGTTATGCATGTTTCATTAAAAGATCTTAGAAGGCCCTCAGTTGTGGCATTTAAAAAATGTCAAACTGCTATACTGCCCTCAATTTTTTTTTCTTTGTCCACTGTTCATATATTTTTTTATTAACATGTATGCTTATTTCTTTAAAGGCACCAGTAAAATGGAGATAATTCCATTTGAATTTCAAAAGCCTTGTAGCAGCTGTAACAAGGGAAATCCCATATCAACCCCTAGTATCACAACCAGCACACCTTTTGCTTCTAGAATTAATGAAAGTGGTTACTTTAGTGGCAGCAACAGAACTGAGAAGTCGCCCAGCAGTGGAAACTTAACCCCGAAAGAATTTTTGAGGAGGTGTTATGATGATCATGGAGACGATAGTGGAATATCCCTGACACCTGATATCTCCAAGTCGTTTCGAGCATGCCAGTCACTGCTGTGTAACAGTTTTCCTTCCCCAGTCCCAAAGTATATAGAAAACACTGGTCAGACACCATCTGGAAAACAAACTGCTGTTCAACCACTGAGAAACGAAAGAGATGTTGTAACTCCCAAAAGCGCATGTCAGCAAACAACTGAAACTGAACAGTATTCTTTTCATCAAGACCTCGAGGCGTACGTTCCTCTAGGTGGAGCTAAAATAAAAGAAGAATGTGTGGACTTTATACAGGACCTTGCAAAAAGAAATATTTATTGTGTAATCTCTCATATATTCAGGTTCTTATCTGCCAGAGAGTTGTGTTCAGTTGCATGTGTTAGCCATGCATGGAATGATGCCTGTCTTAAAGATCCAGCTGCCAATGCTAGAAGAAACAACTGGTTGCAACATTTCAAAGAGAAGTTAGTAAGAAAGGGCAAGGTAATGTAACTCTATGTTGGATGTAAATGTTTAATTAATATTCTTGTAAGCAGGTTTATTATTCGTCCTCAAAGGTTAAAAGTAACTAAAAAAATGGTTATGGCTTATTACGTTGGGTGACATTTAACCAAAAAAAATTGAAAAATTAAAATACAATCCTTCTCCATAAAGAAAACTGTCTTTGATGCTAGAGGTCTATTCTACTTCTGATTTTTCATCTTTATTAAAATTCAGTCGTTTGGACAATGTGCTATGGTCTACCTAACTAATCAGTAGATTATATGATACCAAAGTATTATCTAGTAATTATCCTTTCTTTCATTTAATCCAGGTTAAGATACATGCAAAGGCAGGTCTAAATAAGCTTTTATAATTAGTTATTGTGTTAGTAGCGAGAGTATACTGCCTTGTTTTACATCAGTCACTAAAACAAACGACACTGGTTGACCTGTGTCAAACCAAACTGGTACATCTCTTAGCCAGGCCAGTCGTATACACCATGATGTTTACATGACAGTTCTGTCGTGCGTAAACTGGGACGTTGGCTTGTAGACGTTATGCTAAACTCTCCCAAGAGTAATAGTAGTGAAAAGAAAATAGAGAAATCATATATTTTTGCAGATGTAGTAATATATATGATGATAAAGATTTGTCTTTAATAAATCCTGACCAAAGATAATGATAAAATATTTTGTTTGGGGGTTATAACCTATTTAAGTATTAAATGTAGAAAGTTGGGTTTTTATTTATTCTTTAATAATAAAGGATTTCAAATAGATTTATATTGATAATGATATACAAAATTTAATTTAAAAAATTGGTTTCCATAAACAAGATGCCAATAAGCTTAAAATGAATTGTTCCCAAAAGTTTAAAGTAGTTTCTGACACGATTTATCGATGCATTTTTAACATTTTCTAATAACTTGAACTGGCATGTTTATTGGTAAATGTGTCTTTATTGTGCGTGTAATGAACATGTCATTGAAAAGTACTGCAGAGCATACCTAGTGTTTAACATGCGACAGTTTAGCTGTTTCATTATTCTTGAATTCTGAATTTTTGCTAAGCCTAAAGTGTTCAAAGATACTAATGCGTATTGCAGGAGAACATCAAATGCAAGTCACTTACGTCCTTCCTGGAATCTTATGTTCGTAAAGGACCATTAACCAGTATTCAAAATACTGCATCGTTTTCTACCTCATCAAACAGTCTGGAAGTCAGACAAGAAGACTGCTTCACGTTGTTCCAGAGGGTGAGCCAATTTTAACAGTGATAACTTTGTTAATGTCAAACAAATCGCAACATAGGAACCAGTAGGAAAATATTAATATTTATAAGTAATATTCATAAGTTAAAATAACTCGTTACCTCTTGCTTTAATTTACTACAAAATAATTTCGTGTTATTGAAAATAGCTTTTACACTAAAAAAACAACAACAACAACAAAAGATAACCATTTCTACTGTAACTTTATTTACAGGAAGCAAAGAAACTCAACTCTGGAGAAAGACTGGCAAAGTGCCCCAAGTGTTGTTCACCATCACGAGTGAATATCCATCAAAATAGAGCTTTCTGCACTAGACCATTATGTGCCTTTGATTTTTGTTCTCTTTGTCGTTTTGCATTCCACGCGTCTAATCCTTGTCCAACTTCTAACTGTTGTAAGATATCGAAGAAAGACATAATTGGAAGTAAAAAGAGCAAAAGTAATTTGAAACGTCTGTGAGAAAGATCAATACTAGTCAAATAAATCATTCATACGAACTTTTAACATGAAGAAAGAAAACTTGGTTTTAGTCATTTAACTACAATTATTTTTATCATCCGTTTTTGAGTTTATGATAAAATGTGGTGCTGTAGTAAAAAGAGATCAGTGTAAATAGAGCTGTTTACAGCACTGGATACATATGTATATTTTTTGTATTCGTGTATTGTTTATGTATGTTTCGTGTCGCGTCCGTTGTGTTTTTTTTACCGATATATTTTGAATTTGTAATATTCCAGTTTTCCATTTATCAATTGTATTAAAACTATTTTTACAGACATGCGTGTATTTATTAGTGTCATACGTCTTTTTTTGCCACAAACTAAAAAAACCTCTCTATCTTTTATAATGTGAAAGTTTCACTGCCTTCCACCAGGATTCGTATTGATTTTTGAAAGAAAAAAGACTTAACTGCAGGGTTTTGTAAATCTAATTGAAAATTAATTTTCTTCTGTCAGTATTATAAGAACAATGTTTTTTAATTTCATTTTCTGATTACATTGTTTTTTTTTTTTTTTTAATTTCACACAAAGCTACTCGAGGGCTATCTGTGCTAGTCGTCCCTAATTTAGCAGTGTAAGACTAGAGGGAAGGCAGCTAGTCATCACCACTCACCGCCAACTCTAGGGCTACTCTTTTACCAACGAATAGAGGGATTGACCGTCACATTATAACGCCCCCATGGCTGAAAAGGCGAGCATGTTTGGTGCGACTGGGATTCGAACCCGCGACCCTCACATTACGAATCGAACGCCTTAACCCGCCGGGCCTAGATTACATTGTATAATATCAAATGGCGACGACCTTCCGAGCGAGCCATTCCTTTAGCGACGGGAATATTCATCCATTTTTTTTCGTCATTATTTTTGTTCTATGGTACTGACTTGAATGTGTACCTGTGCCAAACATGCCGGGCAAATGTATATTTATTAATGCATGGTTTTAGAAGGACGAGTACAAGGAATAGCTTGTTGCAAGGTGTGCTATAAAAAGTTCGATGTTCACAAGTCGCGGGTTGCGCGGTCACAAGCCATTTAAAGAAGACAAAGAATCAGGCATAAATTATACTCTTTGGCAATAGCCACGCCGACCACACGCACATTGTCTAAATCTAGGCTGACACCAGATGGAACACCGACATTTGGTCCTACTGTTGTGACAAAACATGGCGCCGTGGGTCCAGGAAGTGAATGAATATTATTCCTAAGCAAATTTAGTAGTAAAGATGAAGTGGGTTTCAACCACTAATATTAGGCTAAATACGGTTATTTTAGTTATCCTTTGGGTGATTCAAGTTTTTAACCACATGTTATGCAATTTATTCATCACAAAGTAGCCTGGATTCATGTTTCAAGTCGTGTATCAAAAGCTTGTGCATCATCCTAAACGGAAAAAGCCAACTTGATGTGTACCCTCAGTATTTTTCCGAGGAAAAATACGTATGTGATGACTAGATTTCTTGGTTTATCCATACGAGCTAATCATCTTTTAAGTACTTTCTTGCATCTAACAAAAAATCTTAATATTTACCATCATTTCTAAATAGGAATGGATGGTCCAAACGTTAAAAACAACTCATTTAGACCCATATTTACCAACGTTGATTATTATAATAATCTACATGGTTTATGGAACTTTGCATTGCTTTTGATGTCTGTGATTGGGATTTAGAAGAAATAATTAAAAATACTAGATTTTTGAAGTTTTTCCAACCAGATAGGGAAGGCATTGAAAAAACATGTATATGTGTGTATATATATGTTTTATGTATGCACTGACGTTTTGCTCCACCTGTGGGCAGAGAATGTCCTTACTGCCATTGAGATTATTCCTACCTTCCATACACACGTCAAAACAGTTGAAGCCAAATCAAATTCTCACACGGTACAAAAGTGTCCAGCATTTAATTTTGTGAAATCTGTAACAATTATCCTTTTTGTAGTAGTGTCTGAAAAACCATTTCTGACAATATATCTAATTGACCCCTCGTGGTGAGGGAACCTCCTAGAGAATGTTCAGTAATTTCAGTTTACCTTCTCTAGGATCTGAACATCAAACCAATGTGTTTGGCGTAAATAGTGACCTATGAAGGGGAGGAGTGGACCCTAGTGGTTGAGGGGTTCAAACCTAACATATTTAGAGCTTGAATTTCTGTAGACGGGCGTCCTTAGAGTGTGGCCCCCAGGGTTAATCAGTTGGTCCATTTGAGTTAGGGTCAACAAATTATTAGTGTTAGACATTCTCAACAGCTGTTGCTGGTGTTTGGGTATCGTATTCATGAAATCCTGGCATTTCTGCATTGTTCTTGGTTGGCATTGTAGTGTGTGGTGGGTGGGCTCTGAAATATTCATATTTTATTATGAAGATCCCTATTCATGAACAAAAAATTTAAACAAGAACAGGTTATTGGAAAACTACCATGTGTGGACAACTGTTGGACTCAACTTAATTTCTTCTCCATCCATTATCTGAAAACTCTTTAGGGCAGATGTCCCTTTTTTCATTCAAAATGTATTAGAGGGACTTTCTGGTTCCACTAAATCAATGAGGAAACATCTTTACAACACACAACTCCTGAACTTGAAGAGTGTAAGTAATATGCCCATTGAGGTTACTCCCCATGCTATCCTGGATTACTCAAGAGGAGTTATTACTGAGAGGAATTTGAAGAACATCCTGAGTCGGAGATTCTCGCTGGTTTTTCTAGCCAAGGCGTTTCTACGATGTGCCGAATCTTCACTTGCAAAGACGGAACTGTGGCACCTACTAATACTCTGATTTTGACGTATGCCACAGTCAAAGCAGATTATCTGAACTGTAAGGTATGGCCATACATTTCTAACACTCGGGTGTTTCCAGTGTCAGCAGTTTGATCACTCAAATACATCATGTCATGGGTCTTTAACGTGCTTGTTGTGGTGGCAAAGACTGACGCCTATGAGTGTAAACTGGAACCACATTGTTAACAGTAATGGTTCACACCTCTCTTAATTTAGTTCTTGCTCTAAGTGAGTGGAAGAGAAAAATGTGCAACTCTTAAAAACTGAACAATATTTCCTACTTAAAGGTTCAGAATTTATTGGCCCTTACTCCATCTTGGAAACATGCTGATGCACACACTACCACAGTGGGAATGCAGACAGATCTCTTTGTGCCACCAACTGAGTCATTTGCAAAACTTCAGAAGAGTCTTTTGCCCTTCATGGTTGAAAGAATTGACAAGTCTACATATACTACATATTCTATCCTCATCATTCCTGCTGGCTGCCTGGGTCCACTTCCTTTGGTTTTGGGTTCTACCATTTCCTCAGGTCCATCTTCTCCACCACAGAAATGCAAAACTACTATTCATTTGCTGGAATCTTCGTTCACAGACAAAGACCCAGGACATGATAAACAGAAGGGCTCCCCACCCCATTCTTCTTCACATAAATAAAAATGGCAACTTTGATATAGTGGAACTGTCAGGGTTTTCGTTCAAATACAGATAACATTAAGGATTGGGTTGGATCATTTCATCCTGTGTCATTCCTTACAGGAAACGTTTCTGAAACCTGCTGATGTAGTCAGTTCTATTTGTATAGAAATGACAGCTTGTGTGATGGGTGGCACTGCTGGTTAATCGGTATGTGCCTGCCCTGTCTTTGCCACCCACTTGATACACCCTTGGAACCCACAGCCATCCATGTTTCCTTGGGTTGCACCATCACTATTTCTTGTCTCTACCTATCTCCTGAAAAGACCTATGATCAATCAGACCTTGATGTCCTCGCTGAGCAGTTACTGTCTCTTTTATTTTGTGGAATTTTAATGGAGATAACCCCCTTAGGATGGTGCTGATACTTATGGGAGACGTTGTTCCAATAGAACTTGTACTTTTGGATCACAATCCTTCTTTCTTCAATACTGGTTCTTATACTTATTTTCATGCCCCTAATCATTCTTGCTGCTATTAATCTCTATCTGTTTCACTTCACTTTTCCTGGAAGATTAACATTAACCCATGAGGCAGTGATCATTTTCCTATTAATCTGAGAGAGACTGGCGGTGGCTGACCCAAACTGTGTGCCTTGTTGAAAACTGGACCAGGCCAACTGGCCCTTCTTCACTGCTCTTTCAAAACTTGATCCTGGCATCATCTGTACGTTTTCATTATGAGACTGCTTAGAAGCAGTGACTGACAATCCAGGCAGCTGCTCATCATATTCCTGAAATCTCGATACCTTTTCATAGTGAACCTGAGATACCTTTTGTAAGTATTGCACACTATTAAACCACACCACTTTTCAGCAGACTCATGCACATGGAAGACAGGTGAGAGGTAAAAGGCAGAAGGAATTTTGGGTTAAGTACACAACTAGCATCTCTTCTACCACCAGTTCCCAAGTCATGTAGGACAAGATTTGGAAGGACAGTGGCCAGTAAACCTCTGCTCTCCTATCAAACTTGCTTTCTGATGACCAGGAAGTTAATGATGCCCAGAGCATTGCCAATACTCTCAGTGAAAGCTTTTCTCATGCATTAAACACTTCTGTTGCATCCCTCACCTTCTTAGCCACCAAGACTCAGGCAGAGCAATTGTCTCTTTCCTTTAAGGCTGATCGTCCCAATGATTGTTATTGCCCTTTACACTGCTTTTCATTGGTCTGACATCAGTCAAGCCTGATGATATTCACTACGAGATGCTGTACCATCGCTTGCTACTTTTCTGGTTGTTTTAAACTGGATCTGGCAGGAGAATACTCTTTTTAATGCTTGGCACCAGGCTATTGTTCTTCATTTTTACAAGCCTGGGAAGGATCCCAAGATTCCTTCAAACTACCATCCAATTGCTTTGACAACTCTTTCTGTAACATCTTAGAAAGGATGGTTAATGCTCATCTTGTTTGATTCCTCAAATCAAACAATCTTCCATCACCTACCTAGTGTGGGTTTTGAAGAGAATCCTCCAACACGAAACACCTGACTTGCAACTTCAATCAGGGATGTCTTTCTCAAGCAACATCTGTTTCTGTTTTTTCGACCTGGAGAAAGCTTATGATACTACGTAGAGGTATGGCATATTGCGAGACTTACCCTCATATGGATTGTGTGGTCATTTGCCTATTTTTATCAAAAACCTTTTAGTGGATTGGCGATTCCAAGTTCGTGTGGGTTTGACACTTTTCCACAGAAACTTGGAGTCCACCAGAGCTGTGCTTTTAGTGTCACACCTTCATTATAAAAACTGATGCCCTTACTGGACAATTCTCACTTACAGTTGCCAATGGATTCTTTGTTGACAATTTCCACAACTCATCTTAGTCATCGAGTATGAAGTTTATTTAGCGGCAGCTACAGACTGCCTTCAGTTCTTTACTGAAGTGGATCACAGCACATGTTTTTACCTCTCTCTCTAAAATCACCTGCCTGCATGCACTTTTGCCATCAATGGGATATTCACCCAAAATCCTGAGCTCTGTCTTGGTGAAATTGTGGTCCCTCAGGCAAAGTTCTTGGGGCTCATATTTGACCATAAGTTGACTTTCATTCCTCACATCCAGCAGCTACGCATTAAATGTACAAGGGCTCTGAACACCAGCGTCTTTTCTTCCATCTCTTTGGGAGTGGACTGAAGTATTATGCTAAAGACTTATTGTCCCCTCATTTGATTGAAACTGGACTACGAGTCTATGGCTCTGCTAAAACCGTGGCCTCGAAGATGTTGGTCCCATTCGCCATCTGGGGCTTCAGTTCTGCGTGGGGGTTTTCTGCACTTCTCCAGTCCAGAGTTTATACACAGTCTCATGAATCTCCTCTGGCAGTTGCAACTTTCTTTACTGTATGCTTCAAAACTTCGATCACTACCACAACATCCCACCTTGAGTTGTGTTCTCCTTCCTCAGTGGACCATGTTTTTTTAGAATAGACGGTCTGCTGTTGTTTCTTTTGGCCTTTGAACCTGACGATGACCATAGAAGATCGAAACGTTGTTTGCTCCTCTACTAGTGTTTTCTATATCCATACCAGCCGTTTTTAAATATGTAATTTTGGCCTTTGCATCCAAGTGCAGTTGGCTGAATTGGGTCTGTTCTTGAATGTTGCTGTCTCCATAGGTCCGCTCATCCCACCATAGCTTATTACTATTCTTAAGTTTGACCTTTCTTTAAGACGTACGAATAAGGCAGATACTCTGGATTGAAAGTACCATATTTTATTTGCTAAGTATCTTTCGAACTGTCCTTCCTTTCCCATTTATAAAGATGGTTCGAAATCAGATGACTCTGTGGGCTATACCATGGTTTGTTGTGATTCGGTGGTTGCACACAGGATCTCATCTACAGTTTCTGTGTTTACTGCTGAAGTGTATGCTTTTTCTCTTTCCCTGGATCATATAGAAGCTATCTGGAATATCTTCAGTTAGTTCTCACCCTGTTCTCGTCGATATTCAAAACTGACTGGCCCATTTCGTTTTATTATACAGTTTTTCTGGATACCAGGTCAAGTTGGTATTTGCAGAATCAAGCTCGCTGACATACATTCAAGTGTCTGCTCTGGTGCTATCACTGCTGTGTCTATTCCATACATGGAATATACGTCCCTGTACTCAAGGTCCAGCACCGTAGCAGTTGGCAGTCGACTTGGAGCGAGTAACGCGATAACAAGCTTTTCTAGATAAAACCTTCTATTGGACTTTGGCCCTCTTGTTTCCATAAGGATCAAAAGAAGGAAGTTGTCCAAACTAGGCAACACATTGGTCATAGTTTTTTTAACTCGTCATTTTTTAAAATATGAAACTGATGCACTAATGTGTGGTCTGTGTGACATTCAAATCACAATAGTCCACGTTGTGTTAGACATGTTTTCACCATGGGTTTACCACTGATGTTGGACAGTGTCATTGGCGATGGTGCCACTGTCCACATTACACATTTTTTAAAGGATCGTTGGCTTTTTAAATTCTTTTTGAGATTTTATCTGATGTTGGGCCACTGTTTTTGTTTTGACTCAATTTTCCTTTACACTTTATAATACTTTCAGTTATTTTTTTACCATAAAACGTCAAACAACAACTACATCACTAATGGTCTGCAGAAGCCTATGCATCAGCTATTTGACTGCACGTACAACATTTGATTATGTCTCGTGAGAGGTTAATGTTATTCAGTCAAACTGGCTACTTTGTCCTATTAACACATTAGCATGTTCAATCAACAGGCTACCTAGTGAGCGTCTACCACTACAATGAACTTAAATTGTTTTCACAAACATTTACTACTGACTTCAAATATGTTGACAACCATGTACTCATTCACCTTGTAACCTTCATTTTTTTACCATGCTGAAAATTATTTCAGTTACGGGTTGCACAACCAATTAGTCATAATCGTAGAATAACAATCGAGATTTCATTCCCCTTAAGACACATAACTAACTGGTCTAGTACCACTGTTTTCTTTCTACAGTAGAAACGGCTATCTTCGTACATGAATTTTGTAGCTGTGTTAAACAGTATCAACACACAAGCTGTTCCATAATAAACTACAGGACATCACTCGAGCACTCATAGGTAGTGTGATTCCCTGTTCCACCTATACTTATGTATTCCACTGTTCCTGAGATCAGTCTAGTTGGCATTGGTTACTATGTAACATTAGCTCATTCGTTGCATGAAAAAATTAAATTGTTCCCAAGGATGTCAGTACAATAACCAAGATTGAAGATAACTATCTTATTTTGTAAGATCTCTTAGACAGTCAAAGACTCGTCTCTATTAGTTCTTTTCCACTTTCTTAGCCTTTGGTCAAAACTAATGGCTTTTTATTTATTGCTACATTCCAAGTTATATAATCAGTTTACTTTTCAGTAAACCAACATTTAATCTGTTCAGTGCCGTAGACGAGATAACTCGTCCAAGCCGATAGGTAGCACAGTGCATGGACGAGTTAATTCGTTCTTAATAATACGTAACTTCAACGCTAGATGACAGCACCATACATGCATTTGACCTACTTACATATTGTTTCACTTTCGATCCAAAATGGCGTCACAAAAGAGGTTACAAAATGAAGAAGCATTAGAGTTGTATTTTGAACTTGGTTCAGAGTTGCTGTAGCAGCTGGAATACTTGGCAGTCAACAGGTTTATGGGCAAGGCCGATGATTTGTTCTTCTCTTTTAGAGCTACAACTTCAGAAAGGTTTCATCGCGTGAAACAGGAACTTACCGGTATTTTTCAAACTGTAACTGAAAGAGATTGAAGTCACAAACTGATAGACTATAGCTCTGTTTCATCTGTTGTTTCGGTATATTCTTGAAACAAAACCGAACTGTAATAACATTTATTTCAGTGCTAAATAAGTCACCTGTGGAAGCTCATTGTCAAATTTGCTTGTTTAGTGAAATTATACGTGGTAGATGGTTGGAATGTTTGTACGGCTACAAGATGTTTGGACAGCGTACTGATAAATACGTGGCAAGATTCCATCGCTGAAGAAAAACGCGCATGTGTTGAAATGGTCGTAGAGTGCTTACGAGGGGTTGTTTAATGTACCTCACAGACGTTTATGTTTTAAAAAACAAATATTCATAAATAATTTTCATGGCTACTAAGTTCTGCCGTAAAATATTATAATTCTGCTTTTGTGATTATTTTTGTTGCATATTTATAACTCATTTTTAAAATTATAACAAACAAAACAGTATGTTAGCCATTCCTTCAGAACAAGTTATTACTAATTTATACCAATAGATGGCACTAATCCAGTATATTACAATGCAATTAGTCGAAGATCAAATTTAAAGGATAGAACCTATATATAATATTATCTCTATTATCTCGATAGAATCTTCCATGATGTACCTAATTCTTCCTATTAGAACTTGTATACTATTACGAATGTTTCTCAACAATTAATCAAATTAATTAGGAAAGCATACGAGACAATCAAAGCATGGACGGAAACATATGACTAGTAACAATAAAAATGTATTGCCGCTAATAAATGACACAGACAGATCGCTAATCCTCATGTTTATTAGTGTTTTACAGATAATTGTTCAGTAATATGTAGTATTCTTAGTTTTTTAACAATATAATTTGAACAATATTGCCTGAACTATAAGTTTGGGTTGTTTTATACAATTATTATTGTAGTGTGTAGTTGTTGTCTTTCAAAGATATGTGTCTTACATTTAAATTAAACATTATATAGTAAATCTAAAGTTAGGATATTGAATCTTTATTATTATTATTACAAATTTTCTTAGCTGAGTACAATAAAAATAGACGAAGTAAAAACTGGAATTATTTTAGTTCATCAATACAGGAGCCTATATAACTTCACCAGCACAGAAAATGCTGTCTGGACACTTTGTTGTGAAGAAAATCAACCTATATATATCGAAAGGGTTGTTGTTGTTGTTGAATTAAGCACAAAGCTAGACAATGGGCTATCTGTCCTCTGCCCACCACGGGTATCGAAACTTGGATTTTAGCGTTGTAAGTCCGTGAGACACTAGGGGGGATTTCGAGATGGACCTTATAATATACATTGAAAACGCTTCAAGTGAGGAAAGTTAGTGTGAAATGTATTGTGGATAAAGATATTAGCTCGTAAACCATTTTCAAAAGAGTTTACCATGTAGAAAACTACCCTAAGTTCACTCTTCCTTCTTAGCTGTATTCGTGCATGCAACTTTAAAAAAATTAGATAACTCTTGCAGTAAAAATAACAGTTTTTGTTACGGTGTATATATATTAACATATATTAAAACACCTACTTTATCTGCATTGTAAGATCACATCAGCTTCATTTAACACATTCCAGGAAAAATCACTCCCAGGAGTGAGATATAATTGGAGATGCCCCATTCTACCCAGAGTAAGGTCAAGTGAAGTGCCTGAGGCTGTTTACACACCTACATTGTCTTACTTGCAGTGCACAACAGGAAACCAACATTATTATAGATGAACGAAAAAAAAAATTAATTGCAAAGTTGTATACAAAACTCCACCTCTTGAGAACTAATACAAGTTGGTAAACTACACATAATTATAATTACATAAAACATGGCGAAAATCCAGGAATGTTCATAACTATGTAATTGACTGTTTTTTTAAACTACCTGTTAGTTTTCTGTCGGAATCTCAATGGTGACAGTGTTTAAAAGATATGTTCAACATGTGTAAACTAAAGATAAATAATATAAAACTTAAAACACGTGTAAGATCGTTACATATAAATAGTTTCTATGGTGAAATAAAGAAAATATTGCATTTTACGTCGTAATTCATGAGATTTTTTGTTTACACTTCGACTATGATCTGAAAACTAATCGGTTCGATACCAAAAGCGTTTTTGTCAATTTCAAATCGACGTGTAAAACTTGGCACGTGACTGCCATTTCTCCAGAGGTCGCGTGTCTCCACCCAAACATCCAAAGGAGAAATGCTCGAGGATACAAGGGTTAAAAGGTTGAAAGAAGCGACTATTATTCTTTTGTATTTGTATTTGTTACAAATGCTTGTTATTTGGAATATGTGTGTGGTAAGTAAGTTTCTAGGAAAACCAAGGTTACGTCATAAAAACAAGTTAAGTTCGAAACCGATCAAAAGTCAGGAAAGTTGTACTTTTTTTATGATTATTTTTGATCGAAAATATTACTTGTAATATAGAATAAAATAACTGCAGAATATTGAAAATTATAAACTATTTCGGTGATATTTTATTTATATTACATGATGAGAACTAACATAAATCCAAATTGTTTGTAAATTTAAATTATGTAAATTTTGAAATAATATCAGAATAAACAAGAATAAGGACACTGTCTTACTGTCCGTTCGACTCGTTAACCGAGGGTCCCGGGTTCGAATCCCCCTCACATCAAACCTGCTCGCCCTTTCAACCGTGGGGGCGTTATGATGTGAGGCTCAATTCCACTATTCGTTGTTAAAAGAGTAGCCCAAGAGCTGGCGGGGGATGGTAATGATTAGCTGCTTTTTCTCTAGTCTTACACTGCTAAATTAGGGACGGCTAGCGCAGACAGCCCTCGTGTAGATTTGCGCGAAATTCACAAACAAATGTAACGGCAAACTTTTGCAACAAAGTACTAATTTTTCACAGAACTCTGCGTTTATGAATATAAAAAACAACATGATAAATTAGTTTGTTGCATAGAAAGAGTCAGTGAGAGATTGTCCTGGATCTGGATAAACAACATTGCCATGTTTCATGTTGTGAACTCTAACAAAATGAAAAAACAAATATTTTTTAAACTTTTATTTACGCTAAAAATATTTCCATATGAAAACAACAACAAACATTCGTAGCCTAAATAATTATTCACAATATAAATACATAAAAATACCATTTGTTTGAAGACACACACAATAACAAACAGAATCACAAGGCCGATTACGTCCTTATATCTCAAACGAAACATGAGATATATATCGAAACGTAAGTTCGAAAGAAACTTCTAGAAGGTTTTCTATAATTAATTTTCATATATATATATGTGTGTGTGTGTGTGTGTGTACATGTATATATAATAACAAAACTATGACTCGTCTTATGTATATATCTGTGTGCGTACGTATACATATAATAACAAAACTACATGTATGACCAGTCTTATGTATGTATATATATATACGGGTAATAACGAAGGCATACAAAATTATGATAGAAGATAATAAAAACTCTGTAACCCGAGCACTTTAGAAAGGTTGACCTTTCTTCTGCAAGGTCAAAGTGAGAATAAGTTATTTAATCCTGGAATGTTACCACGTACAAGTACAGAACTCTTTGTAAGTGAAAAGATCAGACCCGATCAAATACAGTTGACGACTAAGTACGAGCTGACTGCCATCTATGAGACATTACGTAAACTAAGCTTAAATGCATTTTGTAAGGGTATTATTTAGTTCTTCTCTCTTACAAAAAGGTATATTACTTAAAGAGATTTACCATTTTAAGAGTAATTCATAAACATAATTGAGATGGTTAATCTTGTATATGTGAGTCTACTTACGATTGGTTTTATTTTACGACATTTCAAAATTACCACAAAATTGGATGTTTACACACAAAAAATAAATAAAAATATTACATTATAAAACCAAAATTAATAAAAATTATTCACTAGTAACTATGTATAAAAAATTAATATTTTAACCCCGTATTTTTTATGTAGTAGCTGAACTTCGTGTTGAGAAAGTAAATTGGTGCTGTTGGCTCGCTGTTTCCTTTCTAGTTTATCATTTCGAAATTAAAGATGCCTATACGTGGATACCACTTGTGTAGTTTTGCGCGAAGAGTTTAAAACAAACAAACAAACATAAGACTATCATCACAACACAAAATCACAACAGAACAACAGCTGTGACTTATAGCAAGCTAACATGAACATGTGACTTATAGCAAGTTAACATGAACATATGACTTATAGCTAGTTAACACGAACATGTGACTTATAGCAAGCTAACATGAACATGGGACTTATTGCAAGGTAACATGAACATGTGACTTATAGCAAGCTAACATGAACAAAATATTTCGGAATAAAAATAAACCGTATTTTTTTCAGATTCCTATATAGATAGACAATTGCAAAGAAAAAAATACAGAAAAATACAACACGAATGTTTTTACATCTATATTATTTTGCTCACCAGGGGGCGGAAATATCGTTAAGCGGTAGAATTCAGCTAAGGGAGCTTTCTTACAAATTAAAATAAGAAAATATAATATACAAGTGTATCTTTTTTGTCGTTATAAAAAGTAGCAACTACATTTAAACTGGTAGTATGTAAAACGCATAAGGCTTAACAATGGCGTAAAAGTGAGGGGGCCGGATCTCCCACTTTTCAACTTACGCCAGTTTGTTTGTTTGGAATTTTGCACAAAGCTACTCGAGGGCTATCTGTGCTAGCCGTCCCTAATTTAGCAGTGTAAGACTAGAAGGAAGGCAGCAAGTCATCACCACCCACCGCCAACTCTTGGGCTACTCTTTTACCAACGAATAGTGGGATTGACCGTCACATTATAACGCCCCCACGGCTGAAATGGCGAGCATGTTTGGCGCGACGGGGATGGGAACCCGCAACCCTCAGATTACGAGTCGCACGCCTTAACACGCTTGGCCATGCCGGGCCCACTTACGCCAGATAAAAATGAATAAAAAATTACACTCAAGAAAAACATTACTTACTCATTATTGTTATTATTATTATTGTTTTTGTTGTTATTGTTCTTGTTGTTATTATTATTGTTGTTATTGTTATTATTGTTATTGTTGTTATTATTATTGTTCTTGTTATTATTATTGTTCTTGTTGTTATTATTATTATTGTTATTGTTACTATTGTTATTGTTATTGTTGTTATTATTATTGTTATTTTTATTGTTGTTATTATTATTATTGTTGTTATTATTATTATATGCGGAAAATTTCAAATAAATGTTCTCTTCCCATTTCTGATTTTATGGCAAGGTCTCGTGTTTCGTTTCGGGAATAAAAAAAAAAACCTCAGTTAGTCCATTTAAAGACAGCGAAAACGATAGATGTCGCTGTGGATAAATAATTTAAAGCTATTTGTTCCAACTGTTTATTTGCAAAAACGGCTAAACGAGCCGTTTTTGCATATAAATTTTCTCAACAAGTGGGTTTCTCGTCATCACTGATTGTTCCAACTGTTTGTTTGTTGTCAAGCGCAAAGCAATATAATGAGCCGGCTATCTGTTTTCTTTCCACATCGAGTAATTAACCCTGATATTTAGCGTAAAATGCTCTCAGAATTTCAGTTGAATACAAACAATTTAGAATATTAATGTTTTCATTATAAAATGATGAGTAGTCCCCCAGTGGCTTAGCGGTATGTCTGTGGATTTACAACACTAAAAACGGGGTTTCGATACCCGTGGTGGGCAGAACACAGATAGCCCGTTGTGTAGCTTTGTGCTTAATTCAAAACAACCCCAACAACATAATGAGCAGGAACGTAAATGTAGTTTCTTGAACAATTCACTAACTCTCAATGATCAGGGGTTCGATTCCTCTCGGTGGACTCAGCAGATAGTCCGATGTGGCTTCGCTATAAGAAAGCACACTCACACTCAATGAACAGAAGTAGTATATTTTATTACTTCCCACACGAGAAAATAATTAAACGAATAGTTTACAGTTAAGTTTCAGACCAAAAAATTGAATACTGTTTACAAATAAACAAACCCAGAAATAGGCTTAAACAGATTACCAGATTTCTAAACATAGCTACAAATATAACGAAATTATTAATCAACTCAGTGGAAATTATTCAAAGCTTCACACTTCTTTACATTTCACGCATTTTCCAGAGCAATGATATGAGATATATTTTTAAATAAAAGTTTACAAACGATGTCAAATATTTCAACCTTAACAAACATGTTTTGCGCATTAACAGTTCATGCATCAGTTAGATTTTATTGTAACATGTTACTGGAATACAGCTGCAAGATTAAACGTAACAATTATTAACGTATATTGGGAACTACTCGGTAAATGTTACAATAACATGTAAAGGAAATTTAACTAGGGCATATTGTAACATAAGTCTTTTGGTGTGTAATATAATACACCTCAAACTAAGGAAAACTTTTACCAGGGGTACCAACGTGAGACTGACATCATGTGAATAGTGGTATATATAGCTAATGGTATTAATCTTTTTAACGCTGTATTTTGTATTTGAGAATTAACAAGTTATACACTATGAAGCAAGAAAAACATGT
Organism: Tachypleus tridentatus; assembly: GCF_004210375.1. Taxonomy (NCBI): domain Eukaryota; kingdom Metazoa; phylum Arthropoda; class Merostomata; order Xiphosura; family Limulidae; genus Tachypleus; species Tachypleus tridentatus. The sequence continues at coordinate 31,196,274 of NC_134827.1, forward strand.
TAAAAGATCTCGGATTAACACTGGTGTTGAAACAATCAGTTTATTGTAGTAGATTTCTCCAGCTAATCCAAATAAATTAATCATTTGTTTTACGTCCTTGTAGTTTCCAAGAATCCTTTGATAGAAGTCGAACATGTTTTTTTTTTATTTTGATTCAGAAATTTACAAATGATGAATGCACGAAAAGATAAAAAAAACACCAAAGATCTTTCTATATTTTCATAGTAGTTAAGCGGTAAGTCTGAGGGCTTATTTATAATGTTAAATACCAGGTTTTGATATTCACGGTGGGTACAGCAAAGACAACCCATTTTGTAAATGTTTGCTCAACAAATTTTTGAATATTAAATATTCACAGTAACTTCTGTCTAGAAAGAGCACGCCAAAATGCAAGAAGCTGAAAACGTATAACTTAATACAATTAAAAACGCTTGAAAGACCCTTAGCTTAACCCATTGTAGATATTTCGTTATATAGTGGTAGTTTTAACCTCAGCATATTTAATTAAATTAAAAGTTGATTGAGGTTATTTGGTTTCAATCTAAATCTGAAGTAACACTAATTGTAAAACTTCAACATACGCTGGATTTTGATATCAAAAGCATTTCAATTACAACATGGATCCTTCGATGCCAAAGCATCCTATTGGTGTTGCCATCTAGTAGGGTAAAAACGAAGTATATTTTTATTTTATTTTCAATTCCAAAACAGTAAGTTAATTGAAACGACTTGTACTTTAGCGCAACACTCAGAGAACTGCCATAGCAAAATTTTACGTTAGGTGATATATTTATGGACTTACTGTACAAAATTACACATGTTCGGTAATATTTATACGAAGGTTTCGTATAACATTAGCTACATCAATTGCTATATCAGTTGGTTTGGTTGCCCAGGTTTAGGAGTGCCATTAGCTATATCAGCTACATTTGGTTTGGAGTGTCATTAGCTATATTAGTTGGTTTGGTTTAAGAGTAACATTAGCTACATCAATTGCCCAGGTTTAGGAGTGCCATTAGCTATATCAGTTGGTTTGGTTTAAGAGTAACATTAGCTACATCAATTGGCCATGGTTATGAGTGTCATCAGCTATATGAATTTGTCAAGTTTAGGAATGGCATTAGCTCTATCAATTGGTTTGGCTTAAGAGTGACATCAGCTGTATCAATTGGCCAGGATTAGGAGTGTCATTAGCTATAACAGTTGGTTTGGTTTAAGAGTGACATCAGTTATCCAGTATTGCACATCTTGGATAATTGATAGATTGAAACAAGATCGAACAAAATGACTGTATTAATTACGAGCTTGTTGAGAAAAACAACTGGTGGAATAAATACCGATAAGGAATAAATACTGTACTGGGTACTTTTCCCCAGGAGGTTTGAAAGAGGCTAAGGTTTGGATATTTAAGTCATTCCTACTATATTTTATTAGTCCTTAAACAGTTGGCAGGCACCATAGAATTGTAAATTAGGTAATGCTACTCTTCTTTTCAAGGATGGTAATAAGTACAGTTTCAGTAATTAAATGCCTATTAGTCTTACATCAATTGTGGAAAATATTCTGGAAAGTCTGTTAAAAGATGATCTGCAAAGTCATTGAACAAAGTTTAGAATTTTATTAAATATTCAACGTGATTTCAATAAAGGAAAATCTTGGCTTACAAATATATTGACATTATTTGAAAATGTTATCGCTTATTAGATGAGGTTTGGTGTATCTGTATTTTCAGAAAGCATTTGACAAGTTGCCACATAAAAGGCTTCTAAACAATTGTCTCTATGGATGTGAAAGACGAGTTAGTTAATGGGATAGGCGAGTGGTTGGATGGAAGAGAACAGGGTGTTGTTATAATTAGGAGTTCAATAAAACTGGATTAAAGTTACAAATATGGTATCTGAGAGCTCAGTTTTAGGACCTTTTCTCTCTTCAACTTACATCAGTGACATAAACGAAGGATTGGTTAATAAATTAATTAAATTTGCTGATGATATTAATATCTTTGGTGTTACTGGTTGTGAAAAGGATGACGATACTTTACACAAGGATTTAGATCATCTAATGAGTTGGGCAAATAAATGGCAGATGGGTTTTAGTCATAATAAATGTAAGATAATACTTGTGGGTTATCATAATCTGAAGTATAATTATGACATAAATGGGAATAACACAAATGCTATTACTATAGAAACATCCAGTCTCTTAATTAAGCCATCCAGTTTGCTGTTGCTAGTTGTAGGACAAATAAGATTTTAGGTAATATCTATAAAAATATTAAATACAAGTCTAAAGAGATTATCATCATTCCCCTGGTGGAATATTTGATAACTTACATATTTGTTCTTGAGCCAAGTTTATTTGATAGAGCAAAGAATGAAAATGTAAACCGCAGTCACGTCCACTGCGTCCCTGGTTCGGGGCTCGCCTTAAAGCCGTGATAGATCTTGAGTTCCAGATTTTTATGCACTCCCCATCACACCAAACATGCTCGCCCTTTCAGCCGTGGGGGGCGTTATAAAGTAACGGTCAATCCCACTATTCGTTGGTAGTAGAGTAGCCCAAGCGTTGGAGGTGGGTGGTGATGAATAACTGCCTGCCTTCCCTATAGTCTTATACTGTTAAATTAGAGAAGACTAGCGCAGATAGCCCTCGAGTAGCTTTGCGCGAAATTCCAAAACAAACAAACAAACAATAGACATTGTTTAATAGAATACGTATATCTGACAAATTCTAACAATTTTCTGTAACACACATACGATGATACAAAAACACTAATAGTCCACTTATCGATCCAGTTGGTAACCTTAAAAAGAAAGAGTGGATAGAAGACCAAGGTAAGATATTCGAGGTGGTTGTTGAAGTGAATGTTGTGTGTTTAGCGAAATGACGTAGTTGAAAGGAGAAATGGATTTCTTCCATGTGACAGGTATTTCTACTGTCCTGATGAATTTTGTACAGAAGTTATTTTTGTTTTTGCACTTATCATGAAACGTACTAGCAAATGTAAAGTATATTTGGATTGTTGTTGATTTATTTATTTTAAAACGTTATACAACAGGGGGATATAAACAGAAAGGGTAGACTTTGCTTTTTTGCTTTTTATTGTGTGCATTGGAACATTTTATATAGATATTAGATATTCCGGTACGTTATATGTGATAGGTCAGCTTTATTCAAGAATTGGCCTGTGGCGTAATCTCTGATATTTTCAAGATAATTAATCCATTGTTGTGCTTTAGTTATTATTTCTGTAAACCGTCTGTTCCAGTTTAGCTTTCGATTAAATCCTAGATATTTAATTTTTGCTCGTGAAATTATTTTGAGTGTCGTAGAACTTCAGTTTCGCAGTTCTAACTTTTTATTATTTTGCTTTTACCTTTGATAAAACTTAATGGCTAGTGTTTAAATAGGTTTAACAGGGCGCGCCAGTTCTTACATCATGTAACTATGTGGTTGTGATTGGCTTAAATTTTGTTAGCTGCCAGAAGTGGATTGCGTGAAGTGCTCCATGGGGCGACGGTATTCGTGTATTGTGGGGAATAAGGCCAGTGATGGGATATGTTTATAAACCACTGAGCCATGTTTGACACCAGTACTGATCCAAATTGAAGTGATGTATATCATTTTGTTGAATATATGGTGCCTGCCTCATACATTCTGCCCTATATATATATATATTACTGTTTCATTACCAGGTGAGGATCATACCTGCTACAGAAGCAGTACTATACCTCACAGGTGTGCCGCACTTTTTTCCTACCTGTTCAAGTGATTTTTATCTATGTATTCGAATACTGACACTCCTTCAGAGGCCTCTCCATCTTTCAAGGTGAGATTCTAGCTTTGAGTAAGAATAATCAGAACCGTTTCTGTAGTTAACACATTCCTCAACTGAAAATGTATTTCCAATATGTACTTACTTCCTCTAAACAACTTCCCACCAACCTCCCCACTGATGTGCCAGTGTTTTAGTTTGTAACCGACAATTCTAGAAAATGTAGATTGTGCTTGAATAATAAAGTTGGTGCAGTATGATTGGTGAAGGAAAGTCACATGATGTGCACTTTCTAAAGTAGTGCAAAAAAGAATGGATGTATAATAGACTGATGCACTCTTAGTGAAAAGTTTTATAGCAATTATGATGGATTATACCAAGGTTGAGACAGATTTGAGTGAAGAGAGACAAGTACCTATCAGAAACACATTTTCAGTGTAAGAAAATACCATCATTGGCTATTTCTTTCTATCAAATATATAACAATACAGTAACTGATAAGTGTACGTGGTTATATTGTGAAAGCTAACTACAAAAAATATCCTCACTTATCATGAATGATGAAGATTTTCATATCAACGTATGTAATTGTTATCAAATAACGTTACAGAATGCGTCTGAAATTTTGAATTTTTAAATTTACTGAGGAATACCAAAAAAATCTGAAGTTTGTCCTAGAGGGAAAAATATGACATATGGCTCTGACTGTTGTACTTAAGGTGCTATGTTCCTTTTGTTAGAATTGATTTCAATTGGTTTTCAGTAGGAAAGTGTACACATCAATACTAACTTTCTCAACTAGTTTCTCAGATCAGGCCCGGCATGGCCAGGTGGGTTGAGGAGTGCGACTCGTACTCTGAGGGTCGCAGGTTTGCATCCCCCTCACATCAAGCATGCTCTCCTTTTCAGCGTTATAATGTCACAGCCAATTCCACTATTCGTTGGTAAAAGAGTAGCCCAAGAGTTGGCAGTGGGTGGTGATGACTAGCTGTCTTCCCTCTAGTCTTACACTGCAAAATTATGGATGGCTAGCACAGATAGCTCTCGAGTAGCTTTGTGCGAAATTCAAAAACAAACAAACATTCTTAGATCAGAGGGCTATACCCTTCACTTAAATTACATTCGTTTAAATAAGAACCAGATCTGCAGTTGACATAAATTATAATTTCTCTACAAGCATGCAACTTTTGGAACTGTATTACAACATGTGTAGTTCTCATTTTTGTTGTTGTGTGTTTAATGATTTATTTATGTTTAGTATCTGTCAGTGATTGATGTTCTTGCTACGTGTCTTACATCCTGACTCATTACTGATAGGTTTAAACATCACTGTTTTGTTTCCCTTCATTCTTTAGTAGGGTTGTATTTGTTTTAGCCATGTGCAAAGGGCTATAATGTAACAAACAGCAACTGGTAAAAAACAATAGGCCTTACTCTCTCTGGAGTAACAGAGGTAGCAAAAACTTGTGTTTTATTGATAAAATATCGTGGTTAACACTGCATAACACTGTGCCTTATTACAGATATTAACCACACCTTTCTTACAATTACATGGTATTTATAAAATCTATCTCAGTACTATGTGAAACAGAAAGTTACACTGCATCATTTCTATTACTATAGAACTGACTTCAAGCACATAGCAAAGATAAACTAACATTTTGTATGCTGTGTTATGTATATGAAGTAAACTAGTATTTCAATTCAGTGAAAGTTAGTGGTTAATACAGTTAGGTTAAAACAGTGAACAAAGTATTTTTGTGCCTTATCAATATTGAGAAGCTTTCACAAACGTTGAGCTGAATATTAAAATGTACAAACATGGAACACATTTTGTGTAAGTCTTCTTGGGTAAATCACATGTAAAAATAAAGAAAAGGTAAAATTTTGTCAGAACAATAATGGCAAATGCAGTTACTGGTCAGTAGATTTTTGACCAAAGTTAATTCAAACAAGACATCATAGAACAGCAAATTTTCATATAGTGACTCTATGTTTGACAATAATATTACCAAATATACTGTCAGCCTGTACAGATATCAGTTTTCATTACTTCCAAACAGATGATACACAAAGTCAATAAAAATAGTAGAAAGTAGGATGAACATCTTTTGTTAGTTCTGAACAACTATAGCTTGCAAATTTGAATGTGGTCTGAGGGTCCCGTGCTTCTCATCCTGATGGTTACAAAACATGATCCACATTTATGGGCCATGCTTGTGTAGTGAGAGTAAGAATGAAGTCACACTTCCTGATTCTAGTAGACTCTAGAGTTGGCAGTGGATGTCACAGATTAGCTGCCTTTCTGTCATATTACATATTAGCTGGCACAGATGGCCTTTGTGAAGCTGTCTTTCTATCAAGTTAAATATTAACTAGCACAGATAGCTCTTGTGGAGCTTTGTGTAGATCTCTAGCATAAATTTTGTGAACATCTTAAAAGTTCTTTGTGAGAAATTCAAGACATGGATAAACCAAACGATGACATTAAACCTGGCAGAGGCTCAGTGATGGTTTTGAGTTGTTTATTTGTGTACTTTAAGAACCAATAAAAACTGAAGAAACACTTGATGAAGGAATAACACTCCAACACCAATACCCTCCATATCTCTCCATTTCATTGGTCAGGACACTGAATCTTAGCAGCATGCTGGAACAAAAGTAATGACATTGTGCCTCTAAAGGTCCAGATCTCAGTTGTTTTTAGTGGGTGAAGTCCTTTTGGTTAGAGAAATAAAACCACTCTCTAATGTTGAACCTAGTGCAATTACAGATAAAATTCTGGATAACTTTGTAGCATTTATCCCTAAATATTGTGAGACAATTATAATATTTAGATGAGGACCAACAAAACAGGACCAAAATTATTTTAGAAACTTCAACTTATTTGTTGCAAGGATCAATAAATAAAAATAAAAGCACAGAAAATCTATTTTATCTACTTACTGAAATGAAGCATAAAACATAAGTGGACTTACACTTCTGACCAGTACTGTGGTTTATATATTATATGTAAAGTGACCATTACTGGTTGTTCATTTTACACTTTCATTCATTAAAGTACTAAGGGTTATTTAAACATAAATTTATTTGGATAAGGAAAGTAAATTATTATTTCAACCATGTGTCGACCAGAAATAAAGTCAAAGAGTTACAGTTTTGTCAAAGAAAAAATGTCAAAAACTGTTTAACACCAAATCACAACTTGGAGTAATAGAACATAAAATAATTTAAAGCAACTTATTACAAGAACAGTATGATAAATAACTATATGAAAAGAGGCATATATAAGGTTAATAATTGTTATGATAATTATATATACTTTTCTGACAGTAGAATATGATAAAGTGTCGGAGGAAGAGAATTATTAGTTTAAAATAATCATTGATAAACTGTACAAATTTAATGCACATGTGAAACATATATGTAATGTTATCTTCACAATTTAATACAGGGTGAGTTAGAAACAAATGAAAGATAAAAACGTGAGTCACACGTGGTTACATCATGTTTGAATCAGAAGAGTGTCAGAATGGATCAGTAAAGGAGAACTGACTACTGACTCACTTCTGTTAACTACGAGCACACTTGATACAGATATATCAGCCATCAAAATACTGTACTATGACTTACTTGGAGAAGAGTTTCTAAATAAATAGCTACGTCTGTCGTGTATGGTGTAATCCATTCTTAAGAATATTATCATAAATTCATGTGACATCCTGTAGACAACCTAGTTTTAAAACTACACTGAGATGTACTGCTGAGGTAGTGTTGATCCCGGACACAGTCAACAGTCACGTGTGGTGCGATAGAACCACTCATGATGCACCATTACCATATGTGTTAAATGTAAACATCCACGATCCAGTTCATTGAACAAAAGCTGACCACACACAAATGTGACAGAAGCTGCTGTCAAACAATATAACATGAGACAAACAATGGGTATTGGTCTAGAATACTAAATATTAACAAGTTTCCATATGTTTCCTCTTGACATCATGAAATATCCCACTTTTACAAAATGTAAGAAAGAAGCTGAAACAAATTACAAACATACCATTATTTCACTGGATTACAACAACAACAAGTATCTGCGAACACATAAATGGCTACACAGTCCAGGTGAACTTTTGTAATGTGCAAAATGGAGGTTTTCTTCTGGGCAATGTGGTTTTCTTTCATGGTCCATCAGCAATATTTAATGTGCAGTTGTAGCTGTTAAAAAGTAACTTTCTTATTGCAACTTCCACATGACTTAAGAGCAGAACAAAAAAAAAAAAGAGTTCCAAGCAGTCCCAGCTTAATTTATACATTCAAAAATACTTCATGGATAATGATGGTGATCACAATTAGGTCTCGTAAGTCTGCTGTACAGGTTTGGTGTTTTATGTCGACATGCATGCGTTGTTTGCTTGATGATATTTAGTGAAAAATAACATTTTCTTTCCCTACTTGTAAAGGTTTAACAAAACGAGACACTGGAACGTGTTATTTTGAAACCAATGGGTTTCTGAAGTTTATTCAACAAATCACAGATTTTTTAACAAATTTTGTTTTATAAATTTAACTGTTAGCTCACTTCACTTAAAATTAGGTACGTTCAAATGTTTGTAACATAATTCTGTGGCACTTCCTACACTTAGTTTGTGCTGCAAGATTCACTTTCACCTCTTGCTTCTGCCTTTGAATGTGTATCGATTGCAATTTATTTTCTTGACGTAAGCCTTTTTCTTCTAGCAATCTGTGCAAACTACTATTTAATATATCCATGTTTTAAAGTTTTCTGATGTGTTAAGTGTGATTTTAGTGAGCTCTAACATATATCAAATATAACACAAGTTTTGTATTTGTTGTTGCTACAGTGGAAAAACCACAAACATTGGCACTCACTTCTTTCAAGAAGAAGATGTGAAACTCATCAGAAACAAGTGCCACAGTTTTAATCTTAGCATATGATAGTTTCTGCAAATCAACATGGTGAACACCCCACTTCATCTATACTTAAAATACAGGTTTAGCTTATCAAAGTAATTGCTGGAGACAAAAATTGCAGCAAGCAACATTATTTTCGCAGTAGAAATGTATCTTTAGTAAATTTCAAATATGATCTCAGTGATTTCATAGAAATGTTAGATTTTTAAATCAGACACAGAATAGATTATTTTAAATATACTTTGAATTTTTTGTTGATTAATTTATTTCGTGTACTGGTTATAGGTTAGTTTCACAGTATTTAATAAATTTTGTGCTAAAATTCTGATAAAACATTTTCCAAGAAAGCAGTAGGGATGGATAACACAGCATCTCATGAATGTGATGTTTTACTTATTCAGGGTCTTTCGATTTGTAATAATGGAATTTTGTTTTGAAAAGCCTCAGTGATGAAAAGGTTAAACTGTGTGAACGTGCATTTGATTGTCCCTCCCGTACCAATGGAAATGTTTGGATTTCTAGATGATTAACAAGCCCGGAATTTCTTCTAGTTGTAGAATAAATAAATCTTGTATGAATACTTAGTTACAGAAACAGTTTGTTCGTCAAAGAAACAAAAATCGATACAAACTCATTTTGTCTGGTTTAGTTGTTGTTTTTCTCAGAATACCCTGTACTATATCGTAATACGATAAACTTACTAACATCTACTAAAGAAATAGAAATAACTGATCAGTAACGACGTATGGCGTATTATTGGTATAATTTTCTCTACGTCAGATTCATCTATTATTTGTATTACATAGGGAGTGGGCTGATCCCAGAAGTACTGCAATACTGGGCCAACCCGTGGCAGGAGTGGAGCAAGCTCCAAGCACCCCGCCGCCTTACAAAAATAAGTTTAATATCATGGTCCCCAATGGGAACCGTATCAGATATTAAGCTGATAAGAACAGATACTACACTTTGATCTTAGCCAAAAGGCCGAGAAGCGATACTGACTTCACCTTCGACAAATTCTTATATACAGCTTTTACACTTTCTATTGCAATGGCGTGAATATAGTTTAATTAAACACGTCAATCATACAAAGGCTGTAGATCGTGTAGATACTTTAGGATTTAGAACAAAGATAATTTTTCACACATTCGTCTTTTTATGCTAAGAAATAAATATTAAATATTCAAACACATTTTAGAAAAAAGTGAACAATGACTCTCATTCCAAACTTTTCATACAGTTGCGTTTACTTGAACCGCCTGCCACCTAGCGGTGAAATACATTTATATGCAAAAACGGCTCGTTTGGGTTGAGAAAATATTTTACACAGAAGAGCGAACAACGTTTCGACCTTCTTCGGTCATCGTCAGGTTCACAAAGAAAGAGGTAACTGACCGGAAGCTGACCACATGTTTGAAAGGGGTTGTGTAACTGAGTGTCGGAATGTAGAGGGCGGTATTAGATATTTGAATATATAATTTTATTTATTTTATTATATTAATATAGGTATAAAGGCGTTCCTTTATATTGGTTTATTTTGGGTTTAAATTGTTGTATAAGTAAGGCTTCTTTAATTTTGCGTTTGTTTATGTTTGTTTCTTTATTTAGTATTTGAGTGTTTTCTATGGTTATGTTGTGTTTATTTGACTTGCAGTGTTCGAAAACGTGTGAAGGTGACTTTTTATGTTCTTTGAATGTGGTTTCCATTTTTCTACTTGTTTCTCCAATATAAAAGTCGTGGCAGTTATCACATTGTATTTTATAAATAATGTTGGTGTGGCGTTTGTGAGTGTGGTTTTTACATAGTATAGGCCTCAGTTTTGTGCCTGGTTTTTGAATAAATTTGGTATTAACTGGAATGTCATATTTTGTTACTAATTTTTGCCAAATGTTGGTTATTTGTTTGCTGATGTCAGGAATATATGGTATACAGCAGTATATGGTTTCGTGATTTTTTTATTCGTGAGCTGTATTTACTTTAGTTGGTTGATTTTGCTTTCTGTCTAGGTGTGTGCGTATAATGTTTTCTACGGTTTGTGGAGGAAACTTATTGATATTGATGAAGTATTGTTTTATTTTGTCTAATTCATCGTTAATTATTTCTGGTGAGCATAGTTTTATGGCTGTGTTTATTTGGTTTCTTAGTATGTTGAGTTTTTGTTTTGCTTCATGTGCTGAGTCCCAAGGAATGTATAGTCCAGTATGGGTGATTTTTCGGTGGATTTCTGGTGTGAATTGTGTGTCAGTTCTTGTAATTTTGAGGTTAAGAAACGATATTTGATTGCTTTCTTCCTGTTCACATGTGAAGTTAATGTTGGGATGTATAGAGTTAATGTGATTGAAAAAATTAAGTATGTGTTCTGTAGATTTGAATCCTGCAACCGTGTAATCTCCATATCTGTACCAGTATAGTGGTGGATGTAATGCTGTGTTACTTGCTTGTGTTTCAACTTGTGTCATAAAAATATTGGCTAAAACTGGTGATACTGGGTTGCTCATGCTTAGGCCATTTGTTTGTATATAGTTTTGGTTGTTGAACATGAAGTTTGTCTTTATCGTGGTGAATTCTTTGAGGGTTACTAACTGGTTACTGGGAATTTCTATAGTTGGGTTAGGGTCTTGGATATAGAGTTCTAAGGCTATCTTGCAGGCTTCAGTGGTTGGAACTTCTGTAAAGAGGGATATAACATCGAAACTGGCAATTACGGATTTATGATTAAGTTGATTTAGATTAGACTTGAAATTAAAAGAGTCTTTGATAAATGAGCTGGCTGATGTTACATATTTGGAGAATGCCCATGCTATGTATTTACCAAAATTGTAATTAAACGATTCATATGTGGACATTATTGGTCGTAATGGACAATCTGGTTTATGAGGTTTGGGGATGCCGTATATTTGCGGTGTGCGTGAGTCGGTTTTACGTAGGTAGGAATAAAGTGTTTGTGAAATTGTGTTGGCTTTTTTCATTTGTAGTAGTAATTAGTAAGCCCATTGTCTAGCTTTGTGCTTAATTCAACAACAACAACAACCCTCTCGATATATATAGGTTGATTTTCTTCACAACAAAGTGTCCAGACAGCATTTTCTGTGCTGGTGAAGCTATATAGGCTCCTGTATTGATGAACTAAAATAATTCCAGTTTTTACTTCGTCTATTTTTATTGTACTCGGCTAAGAATATTTGTAATAATAATAATAAAGATTCAATATCCTAACTTTAGATTTACTATATAATGTTTAATTTAAATGTGAGACACATATCTTTGAAAGACAACAACTACACACTACAATAATAATTGTATAAAACAACCCAAACTTATAGTTCAGGCAATATTGTTCAAATTATATTGTTAAAAAACTAAGAATACTACATATTACTGAACAATTATCTGTAAAACACTAATAAACATGAGGATTAGCGATCTGTCTGTGTCATTTATTAGCGGCAATACATTTTTATTGTTACTAGTCATATGTTTCCGTCCATGCTTTGATTGTCTCGTATGCTTTCCTAATTAATTTGATTAATTGTTGAGAAACATTCGTAATAGTATACAAGTTCTAATAGGAAGAATTAGGTACATCCTGGAAGATTCTATCGAGGTAATAGAGATAATATTATACATAGGCTCTATCCTTTAAATTTGATCTTCCACTAATTGCATTGTAATATACTGGAGTAGTGCCATCTATTGGTATAAATTAGTAATAATTTGTTCTGAAGGAATGGCTAACATACTGTTTTGTTTGTTATAATTTTAAAATTTATGAGTTATAAATATGCAACAAAAATAATCACAAAAGCAGAATTATAATATTTTGCGGCAGAACTTAGTAGCCATGAAAATTATTTATGAATATTTGTTTTTAAAAGATAAACGTTTGTGAGGCACATTAAACAACCCCTCATAAGCACTCTACGACCATTTCAACACATGCGCGTCTTCCTTCAGCTATGGAATCTTGCCACGTATTTATCAGTACGCTGTCCAAACATCTTGTAGCCGTACAAACATTCCAACCATCTACCACGTATAATTTCACTAAACAAGCAAATTTGACAATGAGCTTCCACAGGTGAAATAAAAGTTATTACAGTTCGGTTTTGTTTCAAGAATATACCGAAACAAAAGATGAAACAGAGCTATAGTCTATCAGTTTGTGACTTCAATCTCTTTCAGTTACAGTTTGGAAAATACCGGTAAGTTCCTGTTTCACGCGATGAAACCTTTCTGAAGTTGTAGCTCTAAAATAGAAGAACAAATCATCGGCCTTGCCCATAAACCTGTTGACTGCCAAGTATTCCAGCTGCTACAGCAACTCTGAACCAAGTTTAAAATACAATTCTAATGTTTCTTCATTTTGTAACCTCTTTTGTGACGCCATTTTGGATCGAAAGTGAAACAATATGTAAGTAGGCCAAATGCATGTATGGTGCTGACATCTAGTCTATCAGTTTGTGACTTCAATCTCTTTCAGTTACAGTTTGGAAAATACCGGTAAGTTCCTGTTTCACGCGATGAAACCTTTCTGAAGTTGTAGCTCTAAAAGAGAAGAACAAATCATCGGCCTTGCCCATAAACCTGTTGACTGCCAAGTATTCCAGCTGCTACAGCAACTCTGAACCAAGTTTAAAATACAATTCTAATGTTTCTTCATTTTGTAACCTCTTTTGTGACGCCATTTTGGATCGAAAGTGAAACAATATGTAAGTAGGTCAAATGCATGTATGGTGCTGACATCTAGCGTTGAAGTTAGGTATTATTAAGAACGAATTAACTCGTCCATGGCACTGTGCTACCTATAGGCTTGTACGAGTTATCTCGTCTACGGCACTGAACAGATTAAATGTTGGTTTACTGAAAAGTAAACTGATTATATAACTTGGAATGTAGCAATAAATAAAAAGCCATTAGTTTTGACCAAAGGCTAAGAAAGTGGAAAAGAACTAATAGAGACGAGTCTTTGACTGTCTAAGAGATCTTACAAAATAAGATAGTTATCTTCAATCTTGGTTATTGTACTGACATCCTTGGGAACAATTTAATTTTTTCATGCAACGAATGAGCTAATGTTACATAGAAGATTTAACCAATGCCAACTAGACTGATCTCAGGAACAGTGGACTACATAAGTATAGGTGGAACAGGGAATCACACGACCTATGAGTGCTCGAGTGATGTCCTGTAGTTTATTATGGAACAGCTTGTGTGTTGATACTGTTTAACACAGCTACAAAATTCATGTACGAAGATAGCCGTTTCTACTGTAGAAAGAAAGCAGTGGTACTAGACCAGTTAGTTATGTGTCTTAAGGGGAATGAAATCTCGATTGTTATTCTACGATTATGACTAATTGGTTGTGCAACCCGAAACTGAAATAATTTTCAGCATGGTAAAAAAATCAAGGTTACAAGATGAATGAGTACATGGTTGTCAACATATTTGAGGTCAGTAGTAAATGTTTGTGAAAACAATTTAAGTTCATTGTAGTGGTAGACGCTCACTAGGTAGCCTGTTGATTGAACATGCTAATGTGTTAATAGGACAAAGTAGCCAGTTTGACTGAATAACATTAACCTCTCACGAGACATAATCAGATGTTGCACGTGCAGTCAAATAGCTGATGCATAGGCTTCTGCAGACCATTAGTGATGTAGTTGTTGTTTGGCGTTTTATGGTAAAAAATAACTGAAAGTATTATAAAGTGTAAAGGGAAATTGAGTCAAAACAAAAAACAGTGGCCCAACATCAGATAAAATCTCAAAAAGAATTTAAAAAGCCAACGATCCTTTAAAAAATGTGTAAGGTGAACAGTGGCACCATCGCCAATGACACTGTCCAACATCAGTGGTAAACCCATGGTGAAAACATGTCTAACACAACGTGGACTATTGTGATTTGAATGTCACACAGACCACACATTAGTGCATCAGTTTCATATTTTAAAAAATGACGAGTTAAAAAAAACTATGACCAATGTGTTGCCTAGTTTGGACAACTTCCTTCTTTTGATCCTTATGGAAACAAGAGGGCCAAAGTCCAATAGAAGGTTTTATCTAGAAAAGCTTGTTATCACGTTACTCGCTCCAAGTCGACTGCCAACTGCTACGGTGCTGGGCCTTGAGTACAGGGACGTATATTCCATGTATGGAATAGACACAGCAGTGATAGCACCAGAGCAGACACTTGAATGTATGTCAGCGAGCTTGATTCTGCAAATACCAACTTGACCTGGTATCCAGAAACACTGTATAATAAAAAGAAATGGGCCAGTCAGTTTTGAATATCGACGAGAACAGGGTGAGAACTAACGTGAAGATATTCCAGAACCAGTAGAGAACTGAGTGAGCTGGTGTAAATAGTGCAGTTCGAGTACTGCATAGCTTCTATATGATCCAGGGAAAGAGAAAAAGCATACACTTCAGCAGTAAACACAGAAACTGTAGATGAGATCCTGTGTGCAACCACCGAATCACAACAAACCATGGTATAGCCCACAGAGTCATCTGATTTCCAACCATCCTTATGAATGGGAAAGGTAGGACAGTTCGAAAGATACTTAGCAAATAAAATATGGTACTTCCAATCCAGAGTATCTGCCTTCCTCGTACGACTTAAAGAAAGGTCAAACTTAAGAATAGTAATAAGCTATGGTGGGATGAGCGGACCTATGGAGACAGCAACATTCAAGAACAGACCCAATTCAGCCAACTGCACTTGGATGCAAAGGCCAAAATTACATATATAAAAACGGCTGGTATGGATATAGAAAACACTAGTGGAGGAGCAAACAACGTTTCGATCTTCTGTGGTCATCGTCAGGTTCAAAGGCCAAAAGAAACAACGGCAGACCGTCTATTCTAAAAAAACATGGTCCACTGAGGAAGGAGAACACAACTCAAGGTGGGATGTTGTGGTAGTGATCGAAGTTTTCAAGCATACAGTAAAGAAAGTTGCAATTGCCAGAGGAGATTCATGAGACTGTGTATAAACTCTGGACTGGAGAAGTGCAGAAAACCCCCACGCAGAACTGAAGCCCCAGATGGCGAATGGGACCAACATCTTCGAGGCCACGGTTTTAGCAGAGCCATAGACTCGTAGTCCAGTTTCAGTCAAATGAGGGGACAATAAGTCTTTAGCATAATACTTCAGTCCACTCCCAAAGAGGTGGAATATGTGTGTGGTAAGTAAGTTTTTAGGAAAACCAAGGTTACGTCATAAAAACAAGTCAAGTTCGAAACCGATCAAAAGTCAGGAAAGTTGTAATTTTTTTATGATTATTTTTGATCGAAAATATTACTTGTAATATAGAATAAAATAACTGCAGAATATTGAAAATTATAAACTATTTCGGTGATATTTTATTTATATTACATGATGAGAACTAACATAAATCCAAATTGTTTGTAAATTTAAATTATGTAAATTTTGAAATAATATCAGAATAAACAAGAATAAGGACACTGTCTTACTGTCCGTTCGACTCGTAATCCGAGGGTCCCGGGTTCGAATCCCCCTCACATCAAACCTGCTCGCCCTTTCAACCGTGGGGGCGTTATGATGTGAGGGTCAATTCCACTATTCGTTGTTAAAAGAGTAGCCCAAGAGCTGGCGGGGGGTGGTGATGATTAGCTGCTTTTTCTCTAGTCTTACACTGCTAAATTAGGGACGGCTAGCGCAGATAGCCCTCGTGTAGATTTGCGCGAAATTCACAAACAAATGTAACAGCAAACTTTTGCAACAAAATACTAATTTTTCACAGAACTCTGCGTTTATGAATATAAAAACAACATGATAAGTTAGTTTGTTGCATAGAAAGAGTCGGTGAGAGATTGTTCTGGATCTGGATAAACAACATTGCCATGTTTCATGTTGTGAACTCTAACAAAATGAAAAAACAAATATTTTTTAAACTTTTATTTACGCTAAAAATATTTCTATATGAAAACAACAACAAACATTCGTAGCCTAAATAATTATTCACAATATAAATACATAAAAATACCATTTGTTTGAAGACACACACAATAACAAACAGAATCACAAGGCCGATTACGTCCTTATATCTCAAACGAAACATGAGTTATATATCGAAACGTAAGTTCGAAAGAAACTTCTAGATGGTTTTCTGTATTTAATTTTCACATATATATATATATATATGTGTGTGTGTGTGTGTGTACATGTATATATAATAACAAAACTATGACTCGTCTTATGTATATATCTGTGTGCGTACGTATACATATAATAACAAAACTACATGTATGACCAGTCTTATGTATGTATATATATATATATACGGGTAATAACGAAGGCATACAAAATTATGATAGAAGATAATAAAAACTCTGTAACCCGAGCACTTTAGAAAGGTTGACCTTTCTTCTGCAAGGTCAAAGTGAGAATAAGTTATTTAATCCTGGAATGTTACCACGTACAAGTACAGAACTCTTTGTAAGTGAAAAGATCAGACCCGATCAAATACAGTTGACGACTAAGTACGAGCTGACTGCCATCTATGAGACATTACGTAAACTAAGCATCAATGCATTTTGTAAGGGTATTATTTAGTTCTTCTCTCTTACAAAAAGATATATTACGTAAAGAGATTTACCATTTTAAGAGTATTTCATAAACATAATTGAGATGGTTAACCTTGTATATATGAGTCTACTTACGATTGGTTTTATTTTACGACATTTCAAAATTACCACACAATTGGATGTTTACACACAAAAAATAAATAAAAATATTACATTATAAAACCAAAATTAATAAAAATTATTCACTACTAACTATGTATAAAAAAAATAACATTTTAACCCCGTATTTCTTAAGTAGTGAAAGCGGCTGAAATGGCGAGCATGTTTGGCGCGACGGGTAGGGAACCCGCAACCCTCAGATTACGAGTCGCACGCCTTAACACGCTTGGCCATGCCGGGCCTACCTACGTCAGATAAAAATGAATAAAAAATTACACTCAAGAAAAACATTACTTACTTATTATTGTTATTGTTGTTATTATTATTATTGTTGTTATTATTATTGTTCTTGTTATTATTGTTATTGTTGTTATTATTATTATTGTTATTATTATTTTTATTGTTGTTATTATTATTATTATTGTTGTTATTATTATTATTATATGCGGCAAATTTCAAATAAATGTTCTCTTCCCATTTCTGATTTTATGGCAAGGTCTCGTGTTTCGTTTCGGGAATAAAAAAAAAACCTCAGTTGGTCCATTTAAAGACAGCGAAAACGATAGATGTCGCTGTGGATAAATAATTTAAAGCTATTTGTTCCAACTGTTTGTTTGTTGTCAAGCGCAAAGCAATATAATGAGCCGGCTATCTGTTTTCTTTCCACATCGAGTAATTAACCCTGATATTTAGCGTAAAATGCTCTCAGAATTTCAGTTGAATACAAACAATTTAGAATATTAATGTTTTCATTATAAAATGATGAGTAGTCCCCCAGTGGCTTAGCGGTATGTCTGTGGATTTACAACACTAAAAACGAGGTTTCGATACCCGTGGTGGGCAGAACACAGATAGCCCATTGTGTAGCTTTGTGCTTAATTCAAAACAACCCCAACAACATAATGAGCAGGAACGTAAATGTAGTTTCTTGAACAATTCACTAACTCTCAATGATCAGGGGTTCGATTCCTCTCTGTGGGCTCAGCAGATAGTCCGATGTGGCTTCGCTATAAGAAAGCACACTCATTGAACAGAAGTAGTATATTTTATTACTTCCCACACGAGAAAATAATTAAACGAATAGTTTACAGTTAAGTTCCAGACAAAAATTGAATACTGTTTACAAATAAACAAACCCAGAAATAGGCTTAAACAGATTACCAGATTTCTAAACATAGCTACAAATATAACGAAATTATTAATCAACTCAGTGCAAATTATTCAAAGCTTCACACTTCTTTACATTTCATGCATTTTCCAGATAAATGAGATGAGATATATTTTTAAATAAAAGTTTACAAACGATGTTAAATATTTCAACCTTAATAAACATGTTTTGCGCATTAACAGTTCATGCATCAATTAGATTTTATTGTAACATGTTACTGGAATACAGCTGCAAGATTAAACGTAACAATTATTAACGTATATTGGAACTACTCGGTAAATGTTACAATAACATGTAAAGGAAATCTAACTAGGGCATATTGTAACATAAGTCTTTTGGTGTGTAATATAATACACCTCAAACTAAGGAAAACTTTTACCAGGGGTACCAACGTGAGACTGACATCATGTGAATAGTGGTATATATAGCTAATGGTATTAATCTTTTTAACGCTGTATTTTGTATTTGAGAATTAACAAGTTATACACTATGAAGCAAGAAAATACATGTTAAAAGATCTCGGATTAACACTGGTGTTGAAACAATCAGTTTATTGTAGTAGATTTCTCCAGCTAATCCAAATAAATTAATCATTTGTTTTACGTCCTTGTAGTTTCCAAGAATCCTTTGATAGAAGTCGAACATGTTTGTTTTTTTAAATTTTGATTCAGAAATTTACAAATGATGAATGCACGAAAAGATAAAAAACACACCAAAGATCTTTCTATATTTTTATAGTAGTTAAGCGGTAAGTCTGAGGGCTTATTTATAATGTTAAATACCAGGTTTTGATATTCATGGTGGGTACAGCAAAGACAACCCATTTTGTAAATGTTTGCTCAACAAATTTTTGAATATTAAATATTCACAGTAACTTCTGTCTAGAAAGAGCACGCCAAAATGCAAGAAGCTGAAAACGTATAACTTAATACAATTAAAAACGCTTGAAAGACCCTTAGCTTAACCCATTGTAGATATTTCGTTATATAGTTGTAGTTTTAACCTCAGCATATTTAATTAAATTAAAAGTTGATTGCGGTTATTTGGTTTCAATCTAAATCTGAAGTAACACTAATTGTAAAACTTCAACATACGCTGGATTTTGATATCAAAAGCATTTCAATTACAACATGGATCCTTCGATGCCAAAGCATCCTATTGGTGTTGCCATCTAGTAGGGTAAAAACGAAGTATATTTTTATTTTATTTTCAATTCCAAAACAGTAAGTTAATTGAAACGACTTGTACTTTAGCGCAACACTCAGAGAACTGCCATAGCAAAATTTTACGTTAGGTGATATATTTACGGACTTACTGTACAAAATTACACATGTTCGGTAATATTTATACGAAGGTTTCGTATAACATTAGCTACATCAATTGCCCAGGTTTAGGAGTGCCATTAGCTATATCAGTTGGTTTGGTTTAAGAGTAACATTAGCTACATCAATTGGCCATGGTTATGAGTGTCATCAGCTATATGAATTTGTCAAGTTTAGGAATGGCATTAGCTATATCAATTGGTTTGGCTTAAGAGTGACATCAGCTGTATCAATTGGCCAGGATTAGGAGTGTCATTAGCTATAACAGTTGGTTTGGTTTAAGAGTGACATCAGTTATCCAGTATTGCACATCTTGGATAATTGATAGATTGAAACAAGATCGAACAAAATGACTGTATTAATTACGAGCTTGTTGAGAAAAACAACTGGTGGAATAAATACCGATAAGGAATAAATACTGTACTGGGTACTTTTCCTCCAGGAGGTTTGAAAGAGGCTAAGGTTTGGATATTTAAGTCATTCCTACTATATTTTATTAGTCCTTAAACAGTTGGCAGGCACCATAGAATTGTAAATTAGGTAATGCTACTCTTCTTTTTAAGGGTGGTAATAAGTACAGTTTCAGTAATTAAAGGCCTATTAGTCTTACATCAATTGTGGAAAATATTCTGGAAAGTCTGTTAAAAGATGATCTGCAAAGTCATTGAACAAAGTTTAGAATTTTATTAAATATTCAACGTGATTTCAATAAAGGAAAATCTTGGCTTACAAATATATTGACATTATTTGAAAATGTTATCGCTTATTAGATGAGGTTTGGTGTATCTGTATTTTCAGAAAGCATTTGACAAGTTGCCACATAAAAGGCTTCTAAACAATTGTCTCTATGGATGTGAAAGACGAGTTAGTTAATGGGATAGGCGAGTGGTTGGATGGAAGAGAACAGGGTGTTGTTATAATTAGGAGTTCAATAAAACTGGATTAAAGTTACAAATATGGTATCTGAGAGCTCAGTTTTAGGACCTTTTCTCTCTTCAACTTACATCAGTGACATAAACGAAGGGTTGGTTAATAAATTAATTAAATTTGCTGATGATATTAATATCTTTGGTGTTACTGGTTGTGAAAAGGATGACGATACTTTACACAAGGATTTAGATCATCTAATGAGTTGGGCAAATAAATGGCAGATGGGTTTTAGTCATAATAAATGCAAGATAATACTTGTGGGTTGTCATAATCTGAAGTATAATTATGACATAAATGGGAATAACACAAATGCTATTACTATAGAAACATCCAGTCTCTTAATTAAGCCATCCAGTTTGCTGTTGCTAGTTGTAGGACAAATAAGATTTTAGGTAATATCTATAAAAATATTAAATACAAGTCTAAAGAGATTATCATCATTCCCCTGGTGGAATATTTGATAACTTACATATTTGTTCTTGAGCCAAGTTTATTTGATAGAGCAAAGAATGAAAATGTAAACCGCAGTCACGTCCACTGCGTCCCTGGTTCGGGGCTCGCCTTAAAGCCGTGATAGATCTTGAGTTCCAGATTTTTATGCACTCCCCATCACACCAAACATGCTCGCCCTTTCAGCCGTGGGGGCGTTATAAAGTAACGGTCAATCCCACTATTCGTTGGTAGTAGAGTAGCCCAAGCGTTGGAGGTGGGTGGTGATGAATAACTGCCTGCCTTCCCTATAGTCTTATACTGTTAAATTAGAGAAGACTAGCGCAGATAGCCCTCGAGTAGCTTTGCGCGAAATTCCAAAACAAACAAACAAACAATAGACATTGTTTAATAGAATACGTATATCTGACAAATTCTAACAATTTTCTGTAACACACATACGATGATACAAAAACACTAATAGTCCACTTATCGATCCAGTTGGTAACCTTAAAAAGAAAGAGTGGATAGAAGACCAAGGTAAGATATTCGAGGTGGTTGTTGAAGTGAATGTTGTGTGTTTAGCGAAATGACGTAGTTGAAAGGAGAAATGGATTTCTTCCATGTGACAGGTATTTCTACTGTCCTGATGAATTTTGTACAGAAGTTATTTTTGTTTTTGCACTTATCATGAAACGTACTAGCAAATGTAAAGTATATTTGGATTGTTGTTGATTTATTTATTTTAAAACGTTATACAACAGGGGGATATAAACAGAAAGGGTAGACTTTGCTTTTTGCTTTTTATTGTGTGCATTGGAACATTTTATATAGATATTAGATATTCCGGTACGTTATATGTGATAGGTCAGCTTTATTCAAGAATTGGCCTGTGGCGTAATCTCTGATATTTTCAAGATAATTAATCCATTGTTGTGCTTTAGTTATTATTTCTGTAAACTGTCTGTTCCAGTTTAGCTTTCGATAAATCCTAGATATTTAATTTTTGCTCGTAAAATTATTTTGAGTGTCGTAGAACTTCAGTTTCGCAGTTCTAACTTTTTATTATTTTGCTTTTACCTTTGATAAAACTTAATGGCTAGTGTTTAAATAGGTTTAACAGGGCGCGCCAGTTCTTACATCATGTAACTATGTGGTTGTGATTGGCTTAAATTTTGTTAGCTGCCAGAAGTGGATTGCGTGAAGTGCTCCATGGGGTGACGGTATTCGTGTATTGTGGGGAATAAGGCCAGTGATGGGATATGTTTATAAACCACTGAGCCATGTTTGACACCAGTACTGATCCAAATTGAAGTGATGTATATCATTTGGTTGAATATATGGTGCCTGCCTCATACATTCTGCCCTATATATATATATATTACTGTTTCATTACCAGGTGAGGATCATACCTGCTACAGAAGCAGTACTATACCTCACAGGTGTGCCGCACTTTTTTCCTACCTGTTCAAGTGATTTTTATCTATGTATTCGAATACTGGCACTCCTTCAGAGGCCTCTCCATCTTTCAAGGTGAGATTCTAGCTTTGAGTAAGAATAATCAGAACCGTTTCTGTAGTTAACACATTCCTCAACTGAAAATGTATTTCCAATATGTACTTACTTCCTCTAAACAACTTCCCACCAACCTCTCCACTGATGTGCCAGTGTTTTAGTTTGTAACCGACAATTCTAGAAAATGTAGATTGTGCTTGAATAATAAAGTTGGTGCAGTATGATTGGTGAAGGAAAGTCACATGATGCGCACTTTCTAAAGTAGTGCAAAAAAGAATGGATGTATAATAAACTGATGCACTCTTAGTGAAAAGATTTATAGCAATGATCATGGATTATATCAAGGTTGAGACAGATTTCAGTGAAGAGAGACAAGTACCTATCAGAAACACATTTTCAGTGTAAGAAAATACCATCATTGGCTATTTCTTTCTATCAAATATATAACAATACAGTAACTGATAAGTGTATATGGTTATATTGTGAAAGCTAACTACAAAAAATATCCTCACTTATCATGAATGATGAAGATTTTCATATCAACGTATGTAATTGTTATCAAATAACGTTACAGAATGCGTCTGAAATTTTGAATTTTTAAATTTACTGAGGAATACCAAAAAAATCTGAAGTTTGTCCTAGAGGGAAAAATATGACATATGGCTCTGATTGTTGTACTTAAGGTGCTATGTTCCGTTTGTTAGAATTGATTTCAATTGGTTTTCAGTAGGAAAGTGTACACATCAATACTAACTTTCTCAACTAGTTTCTCAGATCAGGCCCGGCATGGCCAGGTGGGTTGAGGAGTGCGAGTCGTACTCTGAGGGTCGCAGGTTTGCATCCCCCTCACATCAAACATGCTCGCCTTTTCAGCGTTGTAATGTTACAGCCAATCCCACTATTCGTTGGTAAAAGAGTAGCCCAAGAGTTGGCAGTGGGTGGTGATGACTAGCTGTCTTCCCTCTAGTCTTACACTGCAAAATTATGGATGGCTAGCACAGATAGCTCTCGAGTAGCTTTGTGCGAAATTCAAAAACAAACAAACATTCTTAGATCAGAGGGCTATACCCTTCACTTAAATTACATTTGTTTAAATAAGAACCAGATCTGCAGTTGACATAAATTATAATTTCTCTACAAGCATGCAACTTTTGGAACTGTATTACAACATGTGTAGTTCTCATTTTTGTTGTTGTGTGTTTAATGATTTATTTATGTTTAGTATCTGTCAGTGATTGATGTTCTTGCTACGTGTCTTACATCCTGACTCATTACTGATAGGTTTAAACATCACTGTTTTGTTTCCCTTCATTCTTTAGTAGGGTTGTATTTGTTTTAGCCATGTGCAAAGGGCTATAATGTAACAAACAGCAACTGGTAAAAACAATGGGCCTTACTCTCTCTGGAGTAACAGAGGTAGCAAAAACTTGTGTTTTATTGATAAAATATCGTGGTTAACACTGCATAACACTGTGCCTTATTACAGATATTAACCACACCTTTCTTACAATTACATGGTATTTATAAAATCTATCTCAGTACTATGTGAAACAGAAAGTTACACTGCATCATTTCTATTACTATAGAACTGACTTCAAGCACATAGCAAAGATAAACTAACATTTTGTATGCTGTGTTATGTATATGAAGTAAACTAGTATTTCAATTCAGTGAAAGTTAGTGGTTAATACAGTTAGGTTAAAACAGTGAACAAAGTATTTTTGTGCCTTATCAATATTGAGAAGCTTTCACAAACGTTGAGCTGAATATTAAAATGTACAAACATGGAACACATTTTGTGTAAGTCTTCTTGGGTAAATCACATGTAAAAAATAAAGAAAAGGTAAAATTTTGTCAGAACAATAATGGCAAATGCAGTTACTGGTCAGTAGATTTTGACCAAAGTTAATTCAAACAAGACATCATAGAACAGCAAATTTTCATATAGTGACTCTATGTTTGACAATAATATTACCAAATATACTGTCAGCCTGTACAGATATCAGTTTTCATTACTTCCAAACAGATGATACACAAAGTCAATAAAAATAGTAGAAAGTAGGATGAACATCTTTTGTTAGTTATGAACAACTATAGCTTGCAAATTTGAATGTGGTCTGAGGGTCACGTGCTTCTCATCCTGATGGTTACAAAACATGATCCACATTTATGGGCCATGCTTGTGTAGTGAGAGTAAGAATGAAGTCACACTTCCTGATTCTAGTAGACTCTAGAGTTGGCAGTGGATGTCACAGATTAGCTGCCTTTCTGTCATATTACATATTAGCTGGCACAGATGGCCTTTGTGAAGCTGTCTTTCTATCAAGTTAAATATTAACTAGCACAGATAGCTCTTGTGGAGCTTTGTGTAGATCTCTAGCATAAATTTTGTGAACATCTTAAAAGTTCTTTGTGAGAAATTCAAGACATGGATAAACCAAACGATGACATTAAACCTGGCAGAGGCTCAGTGATGGTTTTGAGTTGTTTATTTGTGTACTTTAAGAACCAATAAAAACTGAAGAAACACTTGATGAAGGAATAACACTCCAACACCAATACCCTCCATATCTCTCCATTTCATTGGTCAGGACACTGAATCTTAGCAGCATGCTGGAACAAAAGTAATGACATTGTGCCTCTAAAGGTCCAGATCTCAGTTGTGTTTAGTGGGTGAAGTCCTTTTGGTTAGAGAAATAAAACCACTCTCTAATGTTGAACCTAGTGCAATTACAGATAAAATTCTGGATAACTTTGTAGCATTTATCCCTAAATATTGTGAGACAATTATAATATTTAGATGAGGACCAACAAAACAGGACCAAAATTATTTTAGAAACTTCAACTTATTTGTTGCAAGGATCAATAAATAAAAATAAAAGCACAGAAAATCTATTTTATCTACTTACTGAAATGAAGCATAAAACATAAGTGGACTTACACTTCTGACCAGTACTGTGGTTTATATATTATATGTAAAGTGACCATTACTGGTTGTTCATTTTACACTTTCATTCATTAAAGTACTAAGGGTTATTTAAACATAAATTTATTTGGATAAGGAAAGTAAATTATGAATTTCAACCATGTGTCGACCAGAAATAAAGTCAAAGAGTTACAGTTTTGTCAAAGAAAAAAATGTCAAAAACTGTTTAACACCAAATCACAACTTGGAGTAATAGAACATAAAATAATTTAAAGCAACTTATTACAAGAACAGTATGATAAATAACTATATGAAAAGAGGCATATATAAGGTTAATAATTGTTATGATAATTATATATACTTTTCTGACAGTAGAATATGATAAAGTGTCGGAGGAAGAGAATTATTAGTTTAAAATAATCATTGATAAACTGTACAAATTTAATGCACATGTGAAACATATATGTAATGTTATCTTCACAATTTAATACAGGGTGAGTTAGAAACAAATGAAAGATAAAAAACGTGAGTCACACGTGGTTACATCATGTTTGAATCAGAAGAGTGTCAGAATGGATCAGTAAAGGAGAACTGACTACTGACTCACTTCTGTTAACTACGAGCACACTTGATACAGATATATCAGCCATCAAAATACTGTACTATGACTTACTTGGAGAAGAGTTTCTAAATAAATAGCTACGTCTGTCGTGTATGGTGTAATCCATTCTTAAGAATATTATCATAAATTCATGTGACATCCTGTAGACAACCTAGTTTTAAAACTACACTGAGATGTACTGCTGAGGTAGTGATGATCCCGGACACAGTCAACAGTCACGTGTGGTGCGATAGAACCACTCATGATGCACCATTACCATATGTGTTAAATGTAAACATCCACGATCCAGTTCATTGAACAAAAGCTGACCACACACAAATGTGACAGAAGCTGCTGTCAAACAATATAACATGAGACAAACAATGGGTATTGGTCTAGAATACTAAATATTAACAAGTTTCCATATGTTTCCTCTTGACATCATGAAATATCCCACTTTTACAAAATGTAAGAAAGAAGCTGAAACAAATTACAAACATACCATTATTTCACTGGATTACAACAACAACAAGTATCTGCGAACACATAAATGGCTACACAGTCCAGGTGAACTTTTGTAATGTGCAAAATGGAGGTTTTCTTCTGGGCAATGTGGTTTTCTTTCATGGTCCATCAGCAATATTTAATGTGCAGTTGTAGCTGTTAAAAAAGTAACTTTCTTATTGCAACTTCCACATGACTTAAGAGCAGAACAAAAAAAAAAAAGAGTTCCAAGCAGTCCGAGCTTAATTTATACATTCAAAAATACTTCATGGATAATGATGGTGATCACAATTAGGTCTCGTAAGTCTGCTGTACAGGTTTGGTGTTTTATGTCGACATGCATGCGTTGTTTGCTTGATGATATTTAGTGAAAAATAACATTTTCTTTCCCTACTTGTAAAGGTTTAACAAAACGAGACACTGGAACGTGTTATTTTGAAACCAATGGGTTTCTGAAGTTTATTCAACAAATCACAGATTTTTTAACAAATTTTGTTTTATAAATTTAACTGTTAGCTCACTTCACTTAAAATTAGGTACGTTCAAATGTTTGTAACATAATTCTGTGGCACTTCCTACACTTAGTTTGTGCTGCAAGATTCACTTTCACCTCTTGCTTCTGCCTTTGAATGTGTATTGATTGCAATTTATTTTCTTGACGTAAGCCTTTTTCTTCTAGCAATCTGTGCAAACTACTATTTAATATATCCATGTTTTAAAGTTTTCTGATGTGTTAAGTGTGATTTTAATGAGCTCTAAGGTACATCAAATATAACACAAGTTTTGTATTTGTTGTTGCTACAGTGGAAAAACCACAAACATTGGCACTCACTTCTTTCAAGAAGAAGATGTGAAAGTCATCAGAAACAAGTGCCACAGTTTTAATCTTAGCATATGATAGTTTCTGCAAATCAACATGGTGAACACCCCACTTCATCTATAATTAAAATACAGGTTTAGCGTATCAAAGTAATTGCTGGAGACAAAAATTGCAGCAAGCAACATTATTTTCGCAGTAGAAATGTATCTTTAGTAAATTTCAAATATGATCTCAGTGATTTCATAGAAATGTTAGATTTTTAAATCAGACACAGAATAGATTATTTTAAATATACTTTGAATTTTTTGTTGATTAATTTATTTCGTGTACTGGTTGTAGGTTAGTTTTACAGTATTTAATAAATTTTGTGCTGAAATTCTGATAAAACATTTTCCAAGAAAGCAGTAGGGATGGATAACACAGCATCATGAATGCGATGTTTTACTTATTCAGGGTCTTTCGATTTGTAATAATGGAATTTTGTTTTGAAAAGCCCCAGTGATGAAAAGGTTAAACTGTGTGAACGTGCATTTGATTGGCCCTCCCGTACCAATGGAAATGTTTGGATTTCTAGATGATTAACAAGCCCGGTATTTTTTCTAGTTGTAGAATAAATAAATCTTGTATGAATACGTAGTTACAGAAACAGTTTGTTCGTCGAAGAAACAAAAATCGATACAAACTCATTTTGTGTGTTGTTTTTTCTCAGAATACCCTGTACTATATCGTAATACGATAAACTTACTAACATGTACTAAAGAAATAGAAATAACTGATCAGTGGCATATTATTGGTATACTTTCTCTACGTCAGATTCATCTATTATTTGTTTTACATAGGGAGTGGGCCGATCCCAGAAGTACTGCAATACTGGGCCAACCCGTGGCAGGAGTGGAGCAAGCTCCAAGCACCCCGCCGCCTTACAAAAATAAGTTTAATATCATGGTCCCCAATGGGAACCGTATCAGATATTAAGCTGATAAGAACAGATACTACACTTTGATCTTAGCCAAAAGGCCGAGAAGCGATACTGACTTCACCTTCGACAAATTCTTATATACAGCTTTTACCCTTTCTATTGCAATGGCGTGAATATAGTTTAATTAAACACGTCAATCATACAAAGGCTGTAGATCGTGTAGATACTTTAGGATTTAGAACAAAGATAATTTTTCACACATTCGTATTTTTTTGCTAAGAAATAAATATTAAATATTCAAACACATTTTAGAAAAAAGTGAACAACGACTCTCATTCCAAACTTTTCATACAGTTGCGTTTACTTGAACCGCCTGCCACCTAGCGGTGAAAGACATTGTAAACAGCAAATATTTCGCGAAAATCGTTTTTCTTTTGCATTTAAATTTTGAATTTTGTTCTAAAACGTATATTTCACTGCTGTCATACTTTAATGACAAAACTGGCGCTTAATAACTGTACAAGATAAACAGCTTAACAACTAATAAATTGTTGGTCTGTGCAGCGTTACTAAATAAATGTATACCTCTCTCGGGTTACAAATACACGTTGATAATATAGTTAAAATATAGATCTGAATTTTGTGAATGTGAGTTCAGCTATAAAGTGCGTATAGTAGCGATTTTGAAAATGACATTAGCACATATTTTATTGTCATAACAGAATAGAGAATAATTTGAAAAAAACTGAAAAGTCAGTTTTGTTTTAAAGTAATTTGAATTGTTTTACTATAATATTTTAAAACAAGTGGAATATTTGCTGTTTGTTTCTTAATGAAATTTATCGTTAAGACAACGTGACAAAACACTTGATAAGAAAGTGACCAAACGTGAACCCACTTAATATACTCACAATATGAGATGAAACATAGATTTGACACTTCAAAATAATACCACCATTACCTACAGCTTTCGTGATAAAAATTGCCGAGTAAAACAATCTCGAACTGTTACGATAATCAGCCGATCCGTATCCGATTTGTTCGTGAAAAGCTTCTTTACGAATTGTACCAACAGCATGTGTTAATAACGCGTGTTTTTCCAAGTTGATCTCGGCGTTTTGCAGTACAATACAATAACAACGGTAGTTAAATAATTCTAGGCCAAAAAGGAAAAACCAATCGACGAAAATACTCTCTTATAACATTAAGCATAAAGCGATAACAAAAACATAAAAATAAAACCCTCACTCCAGATAACTGACACTAAACTCAATATAAACAAATCATTATAAGGACTAGTATACTTAAATGAAACCATATCATTAACTGACAACAAAATTCCATGAATAGTGAGATTGTTGTTAAAATATAACAAACATCCAGTGGTAAATCTCTGTTCAAGAGATATGTACATAGCTGAGAGATTCTTGTAGCCAGCCGTTGTAATAAAGTCAATTACCAAAGAATCTTTTACAGTATCTATCAAGGAAAACTTACCACATTTTTCACCGTTTTCGATACTTTGCTTTAGCAAAACGTTAATACGACTTCTCTTGAACAGTACCAAGAAACTAATTTGTTTTGATCTAAATTTTAATCAGTTAATCAATGTATAGAGAATTTCATCATGCCTTCAACCTATCGTACAAAATCCTGTCAGTGAATGAAGCTGAACGCCATTCCTGCGCAAGATGATAACCCTTCCAAAACAAGTTGTTGGATAATAAGAACATATTAAATTAACATAAAAAGACCAGGTATCACCCAGTTCAAAATCAGAAAATGTATCAATTAATTCTGTCACTAATAAGCAACAAATATCAACTCAGAATGAAGCGTGACTTTCTTTATTGGTCACCTTTCAGAGAAAGACCATAAAATACCTCATCTCCTTTAAATCCATTCTAATCTTCATCAGCATATGTTTATTTTCAAACAGCTCTCAAGATACTGAAATAAAGTCAACTGACATGAACACCAGAATTCAATAGCTTGGGCATTGAAAACCTTTATTTTTCAAATCAGTAATACCTCCCTTCACCCAGTTATCTTAACCTTTATTTGCCCTATAAGCGTTGCTAAACAACTTTTGCTAATAGTGCACTAGCTTATTACATCCCGTTCTTTCAATACCATTGCAGAGCATGTGAATATCATATGACTTCCCTCTACGTTTAAATGCAAAAGAAAAGCGATTTTCGCTAAATATTTGCTGTTTACAATGTCTTTCAACTGGCATGCTGCATTAAACCAGAGATTTACGAACTTGTACAACGAAACATAAACCAAATCAATACTAAGAACGACAGAGACAAAAAGATCTGCCACAACAAAAAACTAAAAAAACTAAGATGCAAACAACAGAAAAGACACCAAAACGACAAACCGTTGACTAACCTCATAATTTACAGATTCGACCGTCAATTAAACACAGAGGAGATACATCTACTTAACAAAAGACTCAACTTCGCAATAGCACCTAGGTACATTCCAACCATAGAAATCAAAACATGTTTAGAAGACCTAGCCAGGAGACTTGTGATACTTTTTACAGAGAAGAAAAACAAGGAAACAACGAAAAACAACCAACAGAAAGAAGACAACTTAGATAATTTTATTGACATCCAACAGCCAAACTTCCCGTGTAAAATTACAAATTTATATTTTCCAGAAACACCTAAAAACAACATCTTAAACGATTTGTTTCAAAGAATTTTTTCACAAAACCATCAACATAATTTCACAAAACAGAAAACTAAAAAACAACCTTACAAAAAGACATTAATTCCATTAAAAACCTAAAACAAGACAGAAACATAAAAATTCTAAAAGGAGATAAAGGTAACGCTGTAGTCCTAATGAACACGAATGAATACATCCAAAAAATGAATAACATCCTATTAGACACGGACAAATTTAAACCAATACACACAAATCCAACAAAGACACACGAGACGCAACTGAACAAATTACTACTACAAATTAAAAAAGCCAACACAATTTCACAAACACTTTATTCCTACCTACGTAAAACCGACTCACGCACACCGCAAATATACGGCATCCCCAAACCTCATAAACCAGATTGTTCATTACAACCAATAATGTCCACATATGAATCGTTTAATTGCAATCTTGGTAAATACATTGCATGGGCATTCTCCAAATATGTAACATCAGCCAGCTCATTCATCAAAGACTCTTTTAATTTCAAGTCTAATCTAAATCAACTTAATCATAAAGCCTTAATGGCCAGTTTCGATGTTATATCCCTCTTTACAGAAGTTCCAACCACTGAAGCCTGCAAGATAGCCTTAGAACTCTATATCCGAGACCCTAACCCAACTATAGAAATTCCCAGTAACCAGTTAGTAACCCTCATAGAATTCACCACGATAAAGACAAACTTCATGTTCAACAACCAAAACTATATACAAACAAATGGCCTAAGCATGGGCAACCCAGTATCACCAGTTTTAGCCAATATTTTTATGACACAAGTTGAAATACAAGCAATTAACACAGCATTACATCCACCACTATACTGGTACAGATATGTAGATGACACGGTTGCAGGATTCAAATCTACAGAACACATACTTAATTTTTTCAATCACATTAACTCTATACATCCCAACATTAACTTCACATGTGAACAGGAAGAAAGCAATCAAATATCATTTCTAAACCTCAAAATTACAAGAACTGACACACAATTCAAAACAGAAATCTACCGAAAAATCACCCATACTGGACTATACATTCCTTGGGACTCAGCACATGAAACAAAACAAAAACACAACATCCTAAGAAACCAAATAAACACAGCCATAAAACTATGCTCACCAGATAAAATTAACGATGAATTAGATAAAATAAAACAATACTTCATCAACATCAATAAGTTTCCTTCACAAACCGTAGAAAACATTATACGCACACACCTAGACAGAAAGCAAAATCAACCAACTAAAGTAAATATATCTCACGAATCAAAAAATCACGAAACCATATACTGCTGTATACCATATATTCCTGACATCAGCAAACAAATAACCAACATTTGGCAAAAATTAGTAACAAAATATGACATTCCAGTTAATACCAAATTTATTCAAAAACCAGGCACAAAACTGAGGCCTATACTATGTAAAAACCACACTCACAAACGCCACACCAACATTATTTATAAAATACAATGTGATAACTGCCACGACTTTTATATTGGAGAAACAAGTAGAAAAATGGAAACCAGATTCAAAGAACATAAAAAGTCACCTTCACACGTTTTCGAACACTGCAAGTCAAATAAACACAACATAACCATAGAAAACACTCAAATATTAAATAAAGAAACAAACATAAACAAACGCAAAATTAAAGAAGCCTTACTTATACAACAACTTAAACCCAAAATAAACCAATATAAAGGAACGCCTTTATACCTATATTAATATAATAAAATAAATAAAATTATATATTCAAATATCTAATACCGCCCTCTACATTCCGACACTCAGTTACACAACCCCTTTCAAACATGTGGTCAGCTTCCGGTCAGTTACCTCTTTCTTTGTGAACCTGACGATGACCGAAGAAGGTCGAAACGTTGTTCGCTCTTCTATGTAAAATATTTTCTCAACCCAAACGAGCCGTTTTTTGCATATAAATGTCTTTCACCGCTAGGTGGCAGGCGGTTCAAGTAAACGCCACTGTATGAAAAGTTTGGAATGAGAGTCATTGTTCACTTTTTTCTAAAATGTGTTTGAATATTTAATATTTGTTTCTTAGCAAAAAAAGACGAATGTGTGAAAAATTATCTTTGTTCTAAATCCTAAAGTATCTACACGATCTACAGCCTTTGTATGATTGACGTGTTTAATTAAACTATATTCACGCCATTGCAATAGAAAGGGTAAAAGCTGTATATAAGAATTTGTCGAAGGTGAAGTCAGTATCGCTTCTCGGCCTTTTGGCTAAGATCAAAGTGTAGTATCTGTTCTTATCAGCTTAATATCTGATACGGTTCCCATTGGGGACCATGATATTAAACTTATTTTTGTAAGGCGGCGGGGTGCTTGGAGCTTGCTCCACTCCTGCCACGGGTTGGCCCAGTATTGCAGTACTTCTGGGATCGGCCCACTCCCTATGTAAAACAAATAATAGATGAATCTGACGTAGAGAAAGTATACCAATAATATGCCACTGATCAGTTATTTCTATTTCTTTAGTA
Source organism: Tachypleus tridentatus (assembly GCF_004210375.1). Classification (NCBI taxonomy): domain Eukaryota; kingdom Metazoa; phylum Arthropoda; class Merostomata; order Xiphosura; family Limulidae; genus Tachypleus; species Tachypleus tridentatus. Next base: position 31,230,063 of record NC_134827.1, read on the forward strand.
CATGTTAGTAAGTTTATCGTATTACGATATAGTACAGGGTATTCTGAGACAAAACAACAACTAAAGCAGACAAAATGAGTTTGTATCGACTTTTGTTTCTTCGACGAACAAACTGTTTCTGTAACTACGTATTCATACAAGATTTATTTATTCTACAACTAGAAGAAATTCCGGGCTTGTTAATCATCTAGAAATCCAAACATTTCCATTGGTACGGGAGGGACAATCAAATGCACGTTCACACAGTTTAACCTTTTCATCACTGGGGCTTTTCAAAACAAAATTCCATTATTACAAATCGAAAGACCCTGAATAAGTAAAACATCGCATTCATGATGCTGTGTTATCCATCCCTACTGCTTTCTTGGAAAATGTTTTATCAGAATTTCAGCACAAAATTTATTAAATACTGTAAAACTAACCTATAACCAGTACACGAAATAAATTAATCAACAAAAAATTCAAAGTATATTTAAAATAATCTATTCTGTGTCTGATTTAAAAATCTAACATTTCTATGAGATCACATTTGAAATTTACTAAAGATACATTTCTACTGCGAAAATAATGTTGCTTGCTGCAATTTTTGTCTCCAGCAATTACTTTGATAAGCTAAACCTGTATTTTAATTATAGATGAAGTGGGGTGTTCACCATGTTGATTTGCAGAAACTATCATATGCTAAGATTAAAACTGTGGCACTTGTTTCTGATGACTTTCACATCTTCTTCTTGAAAGAAGTGAGTGCCAATGTTTGTGGTTTTTCCACTGTAGCAACAACAAATACAAAACTTGTGTTATATTTGATATATGTTAGAGCTCACTAAAATCACACTTAACACATCAGAAAACTTTAAAACATGGATATATTAAATAGTAGTTTGCACAGATTGCTAGAAGAAAAAGGCTTACGTCAAGAAAATAAATTGCAATCAATACACATTCAAAAGCAGAAGCAAGAGGTGAAAGTGAATCTTGCAGCACAAACTAAGTGTAGGAAGTGCCACAGAATTATGTTACAAACATTTGAACGTACCTAATTTTAAGTGAAGTGAGCTAACAGTTAAATTTATAAAACAAAATTTGTTAAAAAATCTGTGATTTGTTAAATAAACTTCAGAAACCCATTGGTTTCAAAATAACACGTTCCAGTGTCTCGTTTTGTTAAACCTTTACAAGTAGGGAAAGAAAATGTTATTTTTCACTAAATATCATCAAGCAAACAACGCATGCATGTCGACATAAAACACCAAACCTGTACAGCAGACTTACGAGACCTAATTGTGATCACCATCATTATCCATGAAGTATTTTTGAATGTATAAATTAAGCTGGGATTGCTTGGAACTCTTTTTTTTTTTTTGTTCTGCTCTTAAGTCATGTGGAAGTTGCAATAAGAAAGTTACTTTTTAACAGCTACAACTGCACATTAAATATTGCTGATGGACCATGAAAGAAAACCACATTGCCCAGAAGAAAACCTCCATTTTGCACGTTACAAAAGTTCACCTGGACTGTGTAGCCATTTATGTGTTCGCAGATACTTGTTGTTGTTGTAATCCAGTGAAATAATGGTATGTTTGTAATTTGTTTCAGCTTCTTTCTTACATTTTGTAAAAGTGGGATATTTCATGATGTCAAGAGGAAACATATGGAAACTTGTTAATATTTAGTATTCTAGACCAATACCCATTGTTTGTCTCATGTTATATTGTTTGACAGCAGCTTCTGTCACATTTGTGTGTGGTCAGCTTTTGTTCAATGAACTGGATCGTGGATGTTTACATTTAACACATATTGTAATGGTGCATCATGGGTGGTTCTATCGCACCACACATGACTGTTGACTGTGTCCGGGATCATCACTACCTCAGCAGTACATCTCAGTGTAGTTTTAAAACTAGGTTGTCTACAGGATGTCACATGAATTTATGATAATATTCTTAAGAATGGATTACACCATACATGACAGACGTAGCTATTTATTTAGAAACTCTTCTCCAAGTAAGTCATAGTACAGTATTTTGATGGCTGATATATCTGTATCAAGTGTGCTCGTAGTTAACAGAAGTGAGTCAGTAGTCAGTTCTCCGTTACTGATCCATTCTGACACTCTTCTGATTCAAACATGATGTAACCACGTGTGACTCACGTTTTTATCTTTCATTTGTATCTAACTCACCCTGTATTAAATTGTGAAGTTAACATTACATATATGTTTCAGATGTGCATTAAATTTGTACAGTTTATCAATGATTATTTTAAACTAATAATTCTCTTCCTCCAACACTTTATCATATTCTACTGTCAGAAAAGTATATATAATTATCATAACAATTATTAACCTTATATATGCCTCTTTTCATATAGTTATTTATCATACTGTTCTTGTAATAAGTTGCTTTAAATTATTTTATGTTCTATTACTCTAAGTTGTGATTTGGTGTTAAACAGTTTTTGACATTTTTTCTTTGACAAAACTGTAACTCTTTGACTTTATTTCTGGTCGACACATGGTTGAAATTCATAATTTACTTTCCTTATCCAAATAAATTTATGTTTAAATAACCCTTAGTACTTTAATGAATGAAAGTGTAAAATGAACAACCAGTAATGGTCACTTTACATATAATATATAAACCACAGTACTGGTCAGAAGTGTAAGTCCACTTATGTTTTATGCTTCATTTCAGTAAGTAGATAAAATAGATTTTCTGTGCTTTTATTTTTATTTATCGATCCTTGCAACAAAAAAGTTGAAATTTCTAAAATAATTTTGGTCCTGTTTTGTTGGTCCTCATCTAAATATTATGATTGTCTCACAACATTTAGGGATAAATGCTACAAAGTTATCCAGAATTTTATCTGTAATTGCACTAGGTTCAACATTAGAGAGTGGTTTTATTTCTCTAACCAAAAGGACTTCACCCACTAAAGACAACCGAGATCTGGACCTTTGGAGGCACAATGTCATTACTTTTGTTCCAGGTAATTCACGATACATTTAATGTTACTGATTCAAGCAACATGCTGCTAAGATTCAGTGTCCTGACCAATGAAATGGAGAGATATGGAGGGTATTGGTGTTGGAGTGTTATTCCTTCATCAAGTGTTTCTTCAGTTTTTATTGGTTCTTAAAGTACACAAATAAACAACTCAAAACCATCACTGAGCCTCTGCCAGGTTTAATGTCATTGTTTTGTTTATCCATGTCTTGAATTTCTCACAAAGAACTTTTAAGATGTTCACAAAATGTATGCTGGAGATCTACACAAAGCTCCACAAGAGCTATCTGTGCTAGTTAATATTTAACTTGATAGAAAGACAGCTTCACAAAGGCCATCTGTGCCAGCTAATATGTAATATGACAGAAAGGCAGCTAATCTGTGACATCCACTGCCAACTCTAGAGTCTACTAGAATCAGGAAGTGTGACTTCATTCTTACTCTCACTACACAAGCATGGCCCATAAATGTGGATCACGTTTTGTAGCCATCAGGATGAGAAGCACGGACCCTCAGACCACATTCAAATTTGCAAGCTATAGTTGTTCAGAACTAACAAAAGATGTTCATCCTACTTTCTACTATTTTTATTGACTTTGTGTATCATCTGTTTGGAAGTAATGAAAACTGATATCTGTACAGGCTGACAGTATATTTGGTAATATTATTGTCAAACATAGAGTCACTATATGAAAATTTGCTGTTCCATGATGTCGTGTTTGAATTAACTTTGGTCAAAATCTACTGACCAGTAACTGCATTTGCCATAATTGTTCTGACAAAGTTTCGCCTTTTCTTTATTTTTACATGTGATTTACCCAAGAAGACTTACACAACATGTGTTCTATGTTTGTACATTTTAATATTCAGCTCAACGTTTGTGAAAGCTTCTCAATATTGATAAGGCACAAAACTACTTTGTTCACTGTTTTAACCTAACTGTATTAACCACTAAATTTCACTGAATTGAAATACTAGTTTACTTCATATACATAACACAGCATACAAAGTGTTAGTTTATCTTTGCTATGTGCTTGAAGTCAGTTCTATAGTAATAGAAATGAAGCAGTGTAACTTTCTGTTTCACATAATACTGAGATAGATTTTATAAATACCATGTAATTGTAAGAAAGGTGTGGTTAATATCTGTAATAAGGCACAGTGTTACACAGTGTTAACCACGATATTTTATCAATAAAACACAAGTTTTTGCTACCTCTGTTACTCCAGAGAGAGTAAGGCCTATTGTTTTTTACCAGTTGCTGTTTGTTACATTATAGCCCTTTGCACATGGCTAAAACAAGTACAACCTACTAAAGAATGAAGGGAAACTAAACGAACAAACAATGATGTTTAAACCTATCAGTAATGAGTCAGGATATAAGACACGTAGCAAGAACATCAATCACTGACAGATACTAAAGATAAATAAATCATTAAACACACAACAACAAAAATGAGAACTACACATATTGTAATACAGTTCCAGAAGTTTCAAGCAACTTTGTTGCATGCTAGTAGAGAAATTATAATTTATGTCAACTGTAGATCTGGTTCTTATTTAAAGAAATGTAATTTAAGTGAAGGGTATAGCCCTCTGATCTGAGAATGTTTGTTTGTTTTTGAATTTCGCACAAAGCTACTCGAGGGATATCTGTGCTAGCCATTTATAATTTAGCAGTGTAAGACTAGAGGAAAGGTAGCTAGTCATCACCACCCACTGCCAACTCTTGGGCTACTCTTTTACCAACGAATAGTGTGATTGACCGACACATTATAATGCCCCCACATCTGAAAAGGAGAGCATGTTTGATGCGAGGGGGGATGAAAACCTGCAACCTTCAGAGTACGAGTCACACTCCTCAACCCACCTGGCCATGCCGGGCCTGATCTGAGAAACTAGTTCATAAAGTAAGTATTGATGTGTACACTTTCCTACTGAAAACCAATTGAAATCAATTCTAACAAACGGAACATAGCACCTTAAGTACAACAGTCAGAGCCATTCTCAGTGTAACAAATCAATACAATGCTACAAAGTGATTGAAGATGGTATGGAACATATTATGTATGTAAACAACACTGTACATAGAGTGAAAATATTTCAGTGTCAAATATTTAACTAGCAGCTGCTTCCTGTTGTTCTGATGTTAATGTAACAAACATGGTGATAAACCAAATGCTGAATGAATGCTTAGATTCTTTGGGAATAAAGTGAATAAGTCCAACTATGTCTCTATTTTATATATATACATATACATCATGTTAAAAGGGCATTTAAAATATAATGGTTATTAATAACACATTCAGATCAGTATGTAAAGTACTACATATTGTTCCTTATACCTAATCTATGTTTATATTAAATTCTGTGGCTAAATTAAAATATTTAAGAGTTGAGTTCAGTGATATGTTAAAGCGAAGTTACAGTTACTATTATACATCTGTTTTATTGTTATCATATGGAGGGGTTGTTTAGAGAAACAAATGTCATATTTCTCCCTCTAGGAGAAACTTCAGATTTTTTTTGGTATTCTTCAGGAAATTTAAAAATTCAAAATTTCAGACACATTCTGTAACGTTATTTGATAACAATTACATACGTTGATATGAAAATCTTCATCATTCATGATAAGTGAGGATATTTTTTGTAGTTAGCTTTCACAATATAACCACGTACACTTATCAGTTACTGTATTGTTATATATTTGATAGAAAGAAATAGCCAATGATAGTATTTTCTTACACTGAAAATGTGTTTCTGATAGGTACTTGTCTCTCTTCACTCAAATCTGTCTCAACCTTGGTATAATCCATCATAATTGTTATAAAACTTTTCACTGAGAGTGCATCAGTCTATTATACATCCATTCTTTTTTGCACTACTTTAGAAAGTGCGCATCATGTGACTTTCCTTCACCAATCATACTGCACCAACTTTATTATTCAAGCACAATCTACATTTTCTAGAATTGTCGGTTACAAACTAAAACACTGGCACATCAGTGGAGAGGTTGGTGGGAAGTTGTTTAGAGGAGGTAAGTACATATTGGAAATACATTTTCAGTTGAGGAATGTGTTAACTCCAGAAACGGTTCTGATTATTCTTACTCAAAGCTAGAATCTCACCTTGAAAGATGGAGAGGCCTCTGAAGGAGTGCCAGTATTCGAATACACAGATAAAAATCACTTGAACAGGTGTGCCAGAAGGAAAAAAGTGCGACACACCTGTGAGGTATAGTACTGCTTCTGTAGCAGGTATGATCCTCACCTGGTAATGAAACAGTAATATATATATATAGGGCAGAATGTATGAGGCAGGCACCACATATTCAACAAAATGATGTACATCACTTCAATTTGGATCAGTACTGGTGTTAAACATGGCTCAGTGGTTTATAATCAGATCTCCCATCACTGGCCTTATTCCCCACAATACACGAATACCGTCACCCCATGGAGCACTTCACGCAATCCACTTCTGGCAGCTAACAAAATTTAAGCCAATCACAACCACATAGTTACATGATGTAAGAACTGGCGCGCCCTGTTAAACCTATTTAAACACTAGCCATTAAATTTTATCAAAGGTTAAAGCAAAATAATAAAAAGTTAGAACTGCGATATTGAAGTTTTACGACACTCAAAATAATTTTACGAGCAAAAATTAAATATCTAGGATTTATCGAAAGCTAAACTGGAACAGACAGTTTACAGAAATAATAACTAAAGCACAACAATGGATTAATTATCTTGAAAATATCAGAGATTACGCCACAGGCCAATTCTTGAATAAAGCTGACCTATCACATGTAACGTACCGGAATATCTAATATCTATATAAAATGTTACAATGCACACAATAAAAAGCAAAAAGCTAAGTCTACCCTTTCTGTTTATATCCCCCTGTTGTATAACGTTTTAAAATAAATAAATCAACAACAATCCAAATATACTTTACCTTTGCTAGTACGTTTCATGATAAGTGCAAAAACCAAAATAACTTCTGTACAAAATTCATCAGGACAGTAGAAATACCTGTCACATGGAAGAAATCCATTTCTCCTTTCAACTACGTAATTTCGCTAAACACACAACATTCACTTCAACAACCACCTCGAATATCTTACCTTGGTCTTCTATCCACTCTTTCTTTTTAAGGTTACCAACTGGATCGATAAGTAGACTATTAGTGTTTTTGTATCATCGTATGCGTGTTACAGAAAATTGTTAGAATTTGTCAGATATACGTATTCTATTAAACAATGTCTATTGTTTGTTTTGGAATTTCGCGCAAAGCTACTCAAGGGCTATCTGCACTAGCCGTCCCTAATTTAGCAGTGTAAGACTAGAGGGAAGGCAGCTAGTCATCACCACCCACCGCCAACTCTTGAGCTACTCTTTTACCAACGAATAGTGGGACTGGTCGTCACATTATAACGCCACCACGGCTGGGAGGGCGAGCATGTTTGGTGCGACCGGGATTCGAACCCGCGACCTTCGGATTACAAGTCGAACGCCTTAACGTGCTTGGCCATGCCGGGCCCAATGTCTATTGTTATATGAGTTTTATATATTAAGAGAGTCTCTCATCTGTTCCGTGTAATTGTTATACAAGCAGTATTATGTAAATTATTTCTGTGGTCCTGTGTCGTTTGTGGACGGGTTGCGACGTCCTCACAGATAGGTTTTAGCTGTCCAATGCCAATGCTCATGATTCATTTACCGTATATGTTAGGCTTGAAGCTTCAATTCCACCACAGCCATATACAAGAAGAAAACAAATACCATTCCTGTCATCTTGACAGCCTTTTTTCCTCTCGCTTGACCCACGGCAAATCATCTAAGCATATTTGAAACTTCAGAGAAACAGAAGATTTCACCATATCAACTGCTAAAATTATCAACAAACCAAGAAAGAAGCGAAGATAAATAATTTTCCTTTGTCACCACCTCTGGGTTATTGTACCTAAATACCCATCATGATTGGATAGGACTGGTTATATATAAAGAGATAAAATGATCTAAAACAGTGTTAAACTTAGTTCAAGGCTGAAGAAACTGCTATAAAGTAGTGGCGAACCATATATTTAGCATTAAGAGTTAGCTTTAAAATTGAAGATGACAACTGGGATTTAGCCCTCAGGTTAAATGATCAAAGCACAACAGAGATAAATAAATATATAACGGTTCACAATTTTTCTTATAGAACATTAGGTGTAATAAATGGTGAACTGCTAATATTATTGAACCTTAAATAACCAATTAATACATCAAAGAGAGTCTCTTCTGTGTTCCGTGTAATTGTTATACAAGCATTATTATCTAAATTATTGCTGTGGTCCTGTGTCGTTTCTGGACGGGTTGCGACGTCCTTCCAGATAGAACATTTGGTGTAATAAATGGTGAACTGCTAATATTATTGATTCTTAAATAACCAATTAATACATCAAACAATTGACTAAGAAAATAAATATTTTTTATTAAAGCCAATTAACTACTTCTAGTCTATACATTATGCTGTATAAAAATACTTGGAAATGCTATTTAGAGGACATTTTGATTAAAATATTGTCCGTTAACCTTTAGGATATTGAACTAAATCTTATAAAAGATGGTTATTGATCTTACATATTTATCAATATTTGATTATTTATCTGAAGATAATTTATGTGAAGTTCCACTATATTTTGATAATTCACATGCTGCGATTAATTTCTGCCTGTCCAAGAGTAATGAGTTCTAAGAATTGTATTTAAAGTTGAAAATGTTACAACGATAATTAGTGCCAGTGGCTAAGATTGATCAAAAACAGGGCACAGAGCTGGAACGAAAGATCCAACATGCTGGTGGCGTATAACGCTGATGGAACGTGTAGGACCTTTCTTTTCAGAACTGAGCCCTGTTTATCATCATCATCTTCCACTCGATTTCGTCAAAGAACATAGGACCGCAATCACTTGCGGTTTCATGAACAGGTATTTAAGTGAGTAGGTTGTTAGCCCACTGCACCGAGCCGTCCCTAATTTAGCAGTGTAAGACTAGAGGGAAGGCAGCTAGTCATCACCACCCACCGCCAACTCTTGGGCTACTCTTTTACCAACGAAAAGTGGGATTGACCGTCACATTATAACGCCTCCATGGCTGGGAGTGCCCTGTTTATAATAAATCTTAATTACTGCAACTAGTTATCGTTGTATCATTTTCAACTTTTTAATATTATTCAAATAAACAAGTGCCGTTTAATACATTAACTTGTAAGGATATCATGACAATTCAACCATACTTACATTATATAATCCCAAAACTACTTTCAAAAGAATCCTATTTCACTCATTGCCACCAGAAAACCAAGAACTGAACTACATCTTTATCTGGCTACACTACAATATTTGAATAGTCTTAGAGATCGCAAACAAAGGGATAAATGCCAACTAAACGTTTTTTTGTTGTTTTTTTCAAACACTTTATGGAAGTGTTTTATGTTTTAAGCATCTTTTTTCATAATAAAAGACATAACCTTTAGAGAAAGCGCCCTCTCTTTAACATTACAATCACGTTGGTGTTTTTTAAAGCATACTATTTGGAATCTGACACAGTTTTGTTTGATGTTTTTTTCAGTGTACTCTTTCTGTTATTTATTTTATTGTTAATTGCGTGAGTATGTGTGTGTTTTCTAATAGCAAAGCCATATTGGGCTATCTGTTGTTGTTAAAGGCACTTTGTTGCTAGTTTATTTAGCAATAGATTGAGTCAGTTCAATCTTGAAACAACTCTTATTACTTAAAAACATTACACACACACATATATGTATTATTTCAAGATCTTTGCATATTAAAACAATTTAACATCTTCTGTGCCTGCTTTGACTATAAAATAAAACTTGAAATCACAAGAAAAAGAAACTCAAAATTAAATTTAAAAAACAAATGTTTTCCTTTCTGTCGTTCAGCCATTTGTTTTGTCGAGCCAATTTAAACCGGTGGTTTACTCTTAACAACTCTGTTTCTTTTAGTTAACTACATACTATAAATTAAACTTAAAACTCTCCACGACAGCTGTCTTGTCTTTCGTTCAGATTAGAGTAACAGGGATGGAAAGGAAGCGACCAAGAAACGTGCTTACGTATATGTATGCTTTACCATATCTGAAGAAACCAAGACAATGCTCCAGAAAACAAAATTAGAAAATAATGGAGACTTTGAATGTGTTAGAGAGTTATAAGTGTGAAACATGGTACTTAAGTTTTAAATATAACTAAATTGATTTAAATAAGTTTTGTGGCATTGCTTATTTCTTGAATGAGAAGTAATCTCCAGTTGGATCTTCAATCCATGGGTAATTCTGGGGGCATTCCATACAGGTGTGTAAACGGATAGTTTCTCCAGGAAGCTCACGAGTGGTCAGTGGGCAAGCATTTGGAATACTGCAAATAGGCCGACCTTTGACGTCACACTTTTCTTTCCATGGGGAAAAGTTTTGTATACTGCTAAGCTCTGTTGGATTTTGCATCCATTGAAGGACCTGAGTCACCGTCAAGAAGTAAATATCATTTCTGTCCAACATCTCGTCAATCCAGCTAATAAAAGCGTCCATAAATTCAGGATTCACCTTCAGAAATCCGGCGTGGAAGAAAAGTCCGAGAGGAGCGCGGTTGGTGTTGTAATGCCTCTCCAGGTTGTGATTGAGAAAATTATAAAATTGGTCTCCAGTGATTAGGTTGCTGCAACTGTCCACCATGGCGCAACCAGCCAACCTCTCGTCGAACCTTGGATCCTCGCGACGGTCAAGTTCGTTCATGGGAATCTCCCACACGGCGTGAGACCGCGTGGGGCAGTTCTGCCCATTACCGTGGCATTTGTGTGGCATGCTGAAATAAAGGGTGTATGGCCAAAGAGGAGGGTTGGACAAAGGAACAGTGACGGATGAGTCATACAGAAAGGCTTGTTCCTCCATCATACGAAACTGGGTGTTGCCACCCAAACGTAAGTACGGAGTACGGACACCAACAATAGAATTATCTGTGATGTTTGCAAACTTTTCAAGGATTAACCTCATTCCAGCCATTTCCTTAGCCCAGGTTTCAAGGTTAGCGCCACTCCAATATGATTCGTCATCACGATGACTATATATTAAAAATAAAATACTTAATATAAAAACAAATAACGTAATAGCTCTTATTACACATAGCACGTATATACATTTATTTATAAATACATAAGATGCTCGAGGGCTATCTACACTAGCCGTTCCTAATTTAGTCGTATAAGACTAGAAGGAAGGCAGCTAGTCATCGCTACTCACCGCCAACTGTTGGGCTACTGGAATTTACTGTCACATTATAACGCTCCATGGCCAAAAGGGCGATCATGTTTGGTGCGACGGGGATTAGAACCCGCGACCCTCGGATTACGAGTCGATTGCCTTAACCTCCTGGCCATGCCGGGTCCCATAAATAAGAACTTTCATTTACTAACTTCAAAGATAAAACTTAAACCTCATTCGTCAACTTTGTATCAAGCTCATTAATTACAAAACACGAAATTGTAAATTATTATAAAAAATTAAAAACAGGCAAATAATCTTACACCTATAATTGGAAAATGTGGAATTTAATCGTATATCCTGAACAGTGTCAATGTTTAAAATCAATTTGGGTTTTATTTGTTTGTTGAATTGCGTGCAAAGCTACGCGAGGTCTATCTTCGTAAGGCTAGAGGGAAGGCAGCTAGTCATCACCACCCACCGCCAACTTTTGGGCTACTACTTTATAATGCCCCCACGGCTGAAAGGATGAGGATGTTTGGTGAGATGAGGATTTAAACCCGAGACCCTCATATTACGAGTCGATAGCCCTAAACCACGTGGCCAAGCCGAGCCATTTCATTTGTTAATTATAATAAGTAAATGTAGTAATTAAACACTCACGTGATAGAATGAGATGCTATTTCGTGTCCTTTTCGATGAAGGTCCTGAACCGCTGAGTAATTGGTGTATTTGTGGGATACAAAGAAGGTACCTTTGATGGAACAGCCATTAGGATTATTCCGGCCATCTCTGAAGAGTTCATTATAAATATCAATGTTGTTATTGTTGACAGCGTCATCAAAGGTAATCATTACCATTTGAGGAATATTAGTTGGATCCTTCCTACCAGGAACCTGAGTCCCGTCAGGAGAGCAGAAACAGTCTGGCAGGGTACATTGTTTCTGGTCACAAGGGGGCGCCCTGTTAGGATCTTTTTCTTTAGCTAAAGGGGTATAAAGTTTATTTCAATTATTTATAAGTTTAATTTCAAATAAACTTTTTTCTTCACTGTCAGAGTCCAACTCTCGGTTTTATTTTAAATTTATATTTTTTGTGTGTCCAAAGTCAAACCGTAGTTTTCTCTTATTAAAAACACGTTATTATTAAGAGTTAATTACAGATTTAAGTTAAGTTATTTAATTTACAAATAATGGAACAATAAGATTTTATGACAACTCACAAATACCTAAAAGACGTTTCATTTTTTCAACAACATTAGGCTCGTAATAAGTAGTAAAGTAATACTGAAGTGTTGTCTTTAGGCTTAAATATAGGCTTACTGCAAATGTTTTCATCGGATCCATCAGAACATTGAGGTTCTCCATCACAGAAAAGCTTACGCTCAATACAGTCACCGTTTCCACAAGCCAGCTGGTTCTCACTGCAAATGGGTTCTTCTGTGGACAGAAGGGGCATGGCCAGGCGAGGTTTCTCCACCTGATCACAGTTCTTTACTTGGTTCTTCCATTGGCAGGTCTGTTTTTCGATGTCGAAAGCAAGTCCTGTTGAACATCTAAGTGCAAGCAAGCCTTGCACTGAGCAGCGAACCACGTCTCTGCAGTCCTCGCTTGCTGTCAGACGGAAGTACTCGAGGGCGGATCTACCTTTACACAGGTCAGAATCATTTTTAATGTCAGTATTGTCATTACTCGCCTGCCTCTTGACTATGGATACACCCAGCACTGAAACGGAGGAATGTTATATCTGCTTGAAACACCATTCAAACAAGAAATCCAACAAAGAATAGCTTACATAAAAATACATTATAAAACTGTACATCTGGCTGTGGAGTTCGTGAATGATACTGCTTGCAAATATTTTTATTGTTTGTGTAACAATTACGACTAAAGCAGGGAAATAAAGATATAAGTAGATGTGAGAAACAACAGCAACAATAAGAGAAAAAGATTATGTGGTCAATGTCTTGAATGTTTGATGTTTAGGGAACTCACTGGACTCGCAATATGAAGGTTGTGGGTTTGAGTCCCATCATTGAACATGCTTATTCCAGACTTGAGGACGTTTTAATGTGATGATAAATTCAATTATCTCTTAGTAAAGAGCAGCCAAAAACTTGAAAAAAATTAGTTTAGAATTTGTTTGTTTGTTTGGAATTTTGCACAAAGCTACTTGAGGGCTATCTGTGCTAGTTATCCCTAATTTAGCAGTGTAAGACTAGAGGGAAGGCAGCTAGTTATCACCACCCACCGCCAACTCTTGGGCTACTCTTTTACCAACGAAAAGTGGGATTGACCGTCACATTATAACGCCCCCACGGCTGGGAGGGCCGGCATGTTTAGCGCGACGCGGGCGAGAACCCGCGACCCTCGGAATACGAGTCGCGCGCCTTACGCGCTTGGCCATGCCGGGCCTATAGTTTAGAAGGAATGGACTGAAAAAAGTCCAGGTTGTAAATTTCGAGCAATTTAGCGCGGAATTCAAAGAGTAAACAAACAAACAACATTTCAGCGAAACCACCTTTCTCAGCATCAAACGATATCGTATATTTGAAACGTTGGTTCCAAGTATTTTTAAATTATAGCATTTCATCTTTTTTTATATGCTTTATATATGTATAAACGGTTGGTATGGATAGAGAAAGCATTATGCAGAGGAGCGAACAACGTTTCGACTTCTTCGGTCATCGTCAGGTTTACAAAGAAAGAAAGGGTTAGCTATCGGTAGTTGACCACATCTTTGTAGGCGGTTGTGTAATTGAGCGTAGGAATGTATAGGGCGTGCCTAGATGTTGGATATATTTATTAATATAGGTATAAAGGTGTTCCTTTGTATTGGTTTATTTTGGGCTTGAGTTGTTGTATAAGTAAGGCTTCTTTAATATTGCATTTGTTTATGTTTGTTTCTTTATTTAGTATTTGAGTGTTTCCTATGGTTATGTTGTGTTTATTTGACTTGTAGTGTTCGAAAACGTGTGAAGGTGACTTTTTATGTTCTTTGAATCTGGTTTCCATTTTTCTACTCGTTTCTCCAATATAAAAGTCATGACAGTTATCACATTGTATTTTATAAATAATGTTGGTGTGGTGTTTGTCAGTGTAGTTTTTACATAGTATAGACCTTAGTTTTGTGCCTGGTTTTTGAATAAATTTGGTATTAACTGGAATGTCATATTTTGTTACTTGTTTTTGCCAAATGTTGGTTATTTTTCTGCTAATGTCATCACGGATTGTTATTCGCTTTGTTTTTGTTTATATAATCAGAACTCACGACGTGGTCGTTCTTGTAAGTACACAATATAGGCCCGGCATGGCCAAGCGTGTTAAGGCGTGCGACTCGTAACCCGAGGGTCGCGGGTTCGCATCCCAGTCGCGCCAAACATGCTCGCCCTTTCAGCCGTGGGGGCGTTATAATGTGACGGTCAATCCTACTGTTCGTTGGTAAAAGAGTAGCCCAAGAGTTGGCGGGGGTGGTGATGACTAGCTGCCTTTCCTCTAGTCTTACACTGCTAAATCAGAGACGGCTAGCGCAGATAGCCCTCGTGTAGCTTTGCGCAAAATTCAAAAACAAAAACATTCAAATAACTGATTAGCTTTCAAAATACTCTAAACAGGTTAGTGAAAAGAATGTCTGATAGACATTGTTTAAATTTGCACTCGAGGACACCTGCTGTTGCCGTCCGTTATTTTGTGCTTCTCTAATAGATTAGTGGGACTTGACTGCCTTGTTTATCACGCACCTAAGGCCTTAAAGTGCGGAGGAAAGAGAAGAATAGGACACGCAAATGGATCGGTTGACTCCCAGATTTATCTAAATCGAAATACCTACTGAAAAAAGAATTTGTTTGTTATTAAGCACAAAGCTACGCAACTAGCTATTTGTGATTACGATAATCGTGTAATATTACGCGTAAAATTTGTATTTCTTTTATGACGTTGGAAAAATGCTTCCAATTGGCTCCGTTTTTCTTAATTGCTTTCGGTTTTGATTCAAGAGATTCAGTTCCTTATGAACTATAACGGGAAATATATTTTTTCCTAGTCTTGTACGGCGCTATGATACAAGCAGCTAGCGGGGTGTGCAAGTGACTGAGTGTTCCTACACTTAACTCTAACCATGTCTGCCTTGACATGGGTCCTGAAACCTGCTTTTCCGGCTCTAACAAAAAAAAACATATTCGAGTCTTGTTAAGTGTCTTTCTTGGGCAACCACGAAACGAACCAGAAAAAGCCAAAAAGCAACCCTGATCTGGATATAGGGCATTACACTGTAAAATTTGTACAAAAAAAAAACTGGTCGTTCACGTGCACACCAGTTACTGACAAGACAATTACTGTGTGAGAGCTATGAAACAGCTCTTGTAGTTGCTCTAGTTGGGGTTTCCGGAAACCCCCTTCATGGTAGTTCTACTGGCTCAGTGAACTGGATTATACTTTGATAACTGCGGTATTCAAAATAATGGCGACAATACAATAGCAATGGTTTTGTTCAGAATGCCCTAAATCAGTGTGAAACAGCATTTTCATAAATCTGTAGGTGAACATGTAAGGTTAGTAAATACAAATATAACGAAATTATTAAGCCATCCCAAAAGCGAACGTGTCAGACAACTGATGTGAAATTATCAATAACTAAATATCCTGGTTACCAGTGCTACATCATCAGCAAATATACCTAAAAAATACGTTACAAATGTATTTCACGTACCGCAGAATACATTCATGAATACAAACGTAATTTTAATTAGCATAGAATGCAGTTATTAATACAATCGCATATTGTGTATCTTTCCAAACAAAGTGGATACAAACAAAGCGAGGTTATTTTCTAGGCCCGGCATGGCCAGGTGGGTTAAGGCGTTCGACTCCTAATCTGAGGGTTGCGGGTTCGAATCCCGGTGGTACCAAACGTGCTCGCCCTTATAGCTGTGAGGGCATTATAATATGACGGTTAATCCTGCTATTTGCTGGTTAAAGCGTAGCCTAAGAGTTGATAGAGGGTGGTGGTGACTAGTTGCCTTCCCTATAGTCTTACACTGCTAAATTAGGGACGGCTAGCGCAGATAGCCCTTGAGTAGCTTTGCGCGAAATTCGAAACAAAAAAAATTTGTCTAGAAGTGAAGATTAGTGGACATTTTATCAAATGCTTTGCGCTCCGTGCTTGGTATTTATAGAATGACTAAATAAATTTTTAAAAATAAAATATGATCTAGTGAATATGAACATGTTTTTTATTTCTCCTAAGAAAACGTCAGTAAAACGTTTAGTTTCACTTCTAGAGTTCAGTAAATCGCAAATACAATATATTAATTTTCTTTTTGTTAATCTTAGGGTAATACATAAGTTATTTTAAGAACAGCTTGCTTGTGTCTACACAACAAATATCTTTGCATGATATAATCGAGAGAAAAGAAAACTGGAATTGCAAAGCTAAGCCTAGATTATAACAGCAATTTGTAAGATATAATTTTAGGGTTAAGACCTTTTTCGAGTGTCAAATTCATAACAAGTGTAATATAAATTTTAGCCTCTGGAAACTTTTTGGGAGTGGCTCTGCGAATGTATCAAAAGTCCAGATCTATAAATGGCCAATAGCATCTTTTAACTACATTGAATTTTCATGGTATTGTAATTTTATTACTGTCTACCGGGTTTATAGCTATTACTAAAAAAAAACAACAAACGATTAACCAACTATTCTGATTTACATTCAAGTGTTTTATTGTTTGTTATTTTTTTGTGTTGAACACGAAACTACAAATGAGCTACTTAAATTCTACCCACTGCTGGTTTCTAAACCCAGTTTTTAGCGTTATATGCTTTCAGTCTTACCCTTTGTGCCACGGCAGAGGCTGCATTTATACCAATTCGTAAACTTAGGTAACGTAATTAAGATTACTTTTTTGCAACACCTAAATATTCACATTTTGCCATATGCAACAAATTGTATATTTCATGAACTGAATGTCGTAGTTACAAAATTGAAAAAAAAGATTCTGACTCCGAGAGGAACAACTCATTTTTGTTCTGGATAACAGGAAACAAAAAAAAAATCCTTACCAGTTGCAAACAGACCCAACAATACCACGAGCCGTGCAATACGTGATGTCATCCTACATATATTTTTCTAACAAAGACTGATGGATAAGTAATAACTCAGTCTTATATATTGGCCTACTCACGAATCGAAGCAATCAATTAGCTTTTGAGGACAGTCGGTACCCCGCCTTTCCTTAAAGGCGATTGGTCAACGTGAAAAATGGCGCCTTCATCACAGCACAGAAGCAAGTCACGAGCATCAACATTCAAATACTTTGAGTAAAATAGTGGTAGAAAATTTAAAATAATAATAATAAAAAGAAACAAGGAAACCTTGTTTCTTTTATTATTATTATTATTTTTTTAATCATTATTACTTTTTTACTCTTATTGAATTATTACTTTTTTTTGTGTGTGTGTTACTATAAGTAGTAGTAGCATTCTCTCTATGAAGAAAAAGGAGAAAAATACAAAAAATATATATATATATGAAAATAAAAAAACAAACAAATTGAAGAAAAAATACAAGAGAAATAATAAAAGGAAAAAAAAAAAACTTCTTGTTCGTCCATGCATGGACTGAGCCCTGAAATGGGCCTGAGTATGATGTTATACTTTTACTCTGGCCCAAAGCTATAAAAAAAAATCCCTAAAGACAGACGCTATAATCGTTCGGGAGAGAGGAAGAGGTCTAATGTACCTGACCCTCCTGGGTATTTAACATCAATACCCAAATACCGACACAGTGAAACTAGAAAATTTATTATTGTTTTTATCTTCTACTTGTGCGGTAGATAGAGTGCTTACTTATTAAATATCAATTTGTTCGTCACTATACACTCCAATTTTCAGAGGTAATTGTTTGAAAATGAGACATGTCACATGGTCAATTTACGTAATATCTTTACAAACAATAAGTTATATTGTTAAGTGAAATTCAAAATACTTGCATGGATTTCTGTAAAACTGCCAAAGCTTTTTGTCCACATAACTGACTTTTAGTTTTGTGGTTTAAGGTATGCATTATGGTCTGTGTGTGTGTGTGTTTTTCTTATAGCATTATGGTCTCCTATAACCGAGTAAACCAGCATTTGCAGTTGGTCAATAGAAGGTCAAAGTTTCGAACACTTTCACTTTTTTTTTTTTACAGAAAATATTTTACTTTTCCAACATATCTCAGTTTTCTAACATAAGTAAAATATCACAGTAGCTTTAGTTACGATGTAAGGTTTGTAATATTTCGTAAACTTTATGTACTTAGAATTTAGGGTCGCCATTTTGAATTGTTCCAATGAATTGGTTAAGAGTTTCTTTCATATGTTTTTAACTTCAAACTAAATCTACTAGACGGAAGACAAGTGATTAGAAGCACCCACCTCCAACTCTTAGGTTTGACCTAATTGGGTAGAGGGTTTAACTGTTACTCTTACAACATATCCACGGAGAATAATGGTTTTGTAACCTAACACGAACCATGGCGCCCCTCAGGTTCACAACCTCTTAATACTCGGCCACTATAAACCTTTAGAATACAGTCCACGGTAAGAAGTTTATGAGAATCCTGAACACAATAATATTAATAATCAATTTGAAAGTTGACAACATATTTATGAGGTGTACTAAAATAATTCTTTGTTGTCTATTGGCCTGTTATATTGCAGCCAATTAGACACTGCTTCTAAATATAACCGCAGTTAAATACGTTGTTTACATTATATTGCAGCCAATTAGACACTGCTTCTAAATATAACCGCAGTTAAATACGTTGTTTACATTATATTGCAACCAATTAGACACTGCTTCTAAATATAACTACAGTTAAATACGTTGTTTACATCAAGCTAGCTCAGTGAAATACAGGTATGGTATTACGATCTCCATTGCACACGGTTACGCTAGAAGAACCAGTTGTCTGGAACTGATGTCCTCAAAATGGTTCAACATAGAACCAGACAAAAAGAATGTGGAAGATACAAATAGCTGAAGCATAGAATAAGATGAGTTATTTGTATTTCTAATCTTTAGTTATTACACGACGCTAAATATAAGACCTAGAATTATAACGTAGCTGTATAATATCTTTTAGTAGTGGACCGATTTGGTACTATCCACGTGATTAGAACAAGTCTCAACTTAGCTATATTCTGAGCAGAAGGAAAATGTTCCCTTACTTTATATAGCTTTCCAAAAGATCAAAATATAAACCACGTGGTTCTGTTTCAAAAAAACAGAATAAACTCATGTTAACAGAGAAGAAAACCTGTCTTCTAGGATTTTTTTTTTAAATGAGTCATGCGGTTAGTGGTGAGTTTAATGAAAAATGATTAAATCTTTAGCAAGAGGAAGAAACGCAGAAATGACTCAACCTTTGTTGGTTACCCGGTGTCACTGAGAGGGATATTGTTCATAATAAGCTATTACTTTGGTGAACATTAACAACAACAATCAGGCTAATGTCAGTGTTCCAAAGCTGTACACCAATGTTTGTTATTCACGTATTGACTAATTAGTCACTTTATTCAACTACTTACTGATTACTCATTTCTTTAGACATTGATTGCTTAGTCAGTCTCTCAAATCGTCGAGTATTTATTGATAAGTCAGTTCTTCAGGTATTGATTGGTTTGTCCGTCGCTCAGATATTGATTCATCAGCCAGTTTCTCAGTTATTCACTGATCATTTATTTCTTCAGGCATCGACTGGCCAGTCAATCCCTCAGATACCGCTGGCTAGCCAGTACTCCAGGTATTTAATAGTCAATTCAACGTTCAGAAATCGACTGGCCAGTTAGTTCCTTAGTTATTCACTAACTGGACAGTCCTTCAACTATTCACTGACCAGCTAATATCTTATATATTGATTTATTAGTTAGTTCCTTGGGTACTGACTGGTCAGTCAGATTCAAGATTCAGACTCTGACAGATGGTTCTTAATGTTGGATATAAATGAGTTCCAACTTCAAAAGTTAGGGCTAAGCTAGAACAGTTACTGAATCGTATTGCAGTGAAGGACCAACAACAAGTTTAAAACAAGATCTGTATGTCAAGAAAGCGAGAGTTGCAGTATTCTATATTCAATTAATTTTATTTTACACTTTTATCTGTGCACATTAAATATACCAATTTTATGAAACCTCGCTATTACTTCGACAAAGGCCTAACGTTTATTTTTAAGAGATCTAACATTTCCAAAGTAATTTACGTTCTTGAACAGCGTCTATTAGATTGTTTAGCTAAGACTGATGCAATGTATTATAGAAGGGAGAAAAGTTTCAAATAAGTAGACCATCAAACTGTAAAAAAAAACAAAACGAAACCACATTCTTAATTTCTACTGAACATTATTTAGGAATAATTAATTTTTACCACACCAGTGATTATCACACGAGCCTGAAACTTCTAGATACGACCAGTTTTGGCAATTTTTGGTTTTAAACGGAATGTTCAAAAGACAGGAGGCGCACGACAGTTTTACTTATATAATTAAATTCTGTGTATTTCACACATGCAGACAATGTCATATTAATAAAAATACACAACTTGAATCTTACGGAGATCAAACTAGATTTACTGAATATTTATACATTTTCGTGTAAAATTAGGTAATATGTTATAAATGTTACAGTTTGGTAGTGTTACATCACTGATTATTTTCTAGCATTTACACTTTTAAATAATAATAACTTTTAACAATGAGAATACTATTAATAAAAATTCGATAGTTACTTCTATTTTAGATTATTATATACTAGCTGAAGTACCCTTTCCATGAGCGGAAGTTATATAAATTCGTGATCAATGAAGGGTTACATTGAGACGTTAAAGTTGCTTCCTTTATACGTAAGTGTAAAAACAAAACAAAACAAACGCTAATAAAAACTGCCAAAACAAAATGTGAAACTACAAATTATCCAACAAACCTTCATACTATATTTGGTGAAAATCTATGAACTTTGTGGAAATTCCAAAACAAACAAACAAATTATAAGTAGTGATAAGAATCGACCATAAAAACTGCAAAATGCCGAACTCAAAATTTGTTTTACCCCTCCCCCCTCCCCAACTACCCAAGGACCTAATGAATCTCCATATTATCAATTTTGGTAAAGATCCATTTACACATGCGAAGTAGTTACATGGACAGACAACAAACACTTCTGTTTTATTTATATAGATAAGTAGTTACATGGACAGACAACAAACACTTCTGTTTTATTTATATAGATTTACCAGTTGTTTTCGGTGGACTCAACAGATAACCCGATATGGCTTTGCTATAAAAACACACACACATCAGTTGTTTCTTTCTTTAATTCTGGAAATTTATTCAGTTAGATTTATTTTTTTGAGAATTTACTTAGCACGCCCTCTACATTCCTACACTCAATTACACAACCGCTTTCAAACATGTAACCAGCTATCGGTCAGTTACCTCTTTCTTTCTTTGTGAACCTGACGATGACCGAAGAAGTGGAAACGTTGTTCGCTCCTCTACATAATGCTTTCTCTATCCATACCAGCCATTTTTAAATATATAACATATTTGTATAAAATACTCAATGACGCTTGGATACAATCACTGTCAGTTATAAGCCAAAAACAGCTTCAAATCTAAGAAATTGATGAGAAAACAATGTGTAACTTTAAAATAATGTATCAAGTACTTTAAAGGATTTACGAGTGTTTCTAACACATTAAAATAATTAAGATATTTTTCTTCATTCAACTAGTTGAATCACATCTAAAAGGGAGTGGTTGATATATGAAGAGAGTGTACTAACTTTAAAATTATTTTCTCTTGACAAAATAAGAGTTAGAGGGGATCTGACTGAAGTGTTTAAGATTGTAAAAGGAAGTGATAATGGTGGTGCATCAAGACGTTTCATATTTAACAGCGAGAATTATAGAACTAGGGAACACAAATGTATATTTAGCAGGCTTCAGTTAAAGTGGTTGGCCTATGAAATGAGTTTCTTTCTGGTGTTGTGGAGACAGTAAATTCGAATGAGCTGAAAAGATTGTTTGCTTGTTTTTGAATTTCGCGCAAAGCTACTCGAGGGATATCTACGCTAGCCGTTCCTAATTTAGCAGTGTAAGACTAGAGGAAGGCAGCTAGTCATCACCATCCACCCGCCAACTCTCAGGCTACTCTTTTACCAATGAATGGTGGGATTGACCGTAACTTTATAACACCCCCACGGCTGAAAGGGCGAGTGTTTTTGCAACCATGAACCTCTGGATTCACAGTCTTGGCATGCTAAATCATCAGACCACACCAGACCATTCAGGTGTTTGAACATTTATGTGGATTTCCTATTTTGCTAACTTCATCACTGAGTCGCCACTTAATCAGTGATAAGGTTGTATTCAGGCAAATTTTGTTGTGCTTTCGAATTGTATCTTGAAATGATTATTGAGAAAGTCGTATCTGGTATTATGCATGACTTTCATGTAAAGTTACAAAGTTGCATTCATTTCTTTTATCTTAACCTGTAATCAAATGTAGATATGAATGTAAAAATAACAGAACTAAACATTTTTATACAGATGATATTTCCTGTCGTTGAGTATTCTAAAGACAATAATAGCCTGGAGTCTCCAGATAGATAGTAGCCTGGAGCAACAATGTCAAAGACAGCCTGGAGTCTCTAGATGGATGGTTGTCTGGAGCCACAAGGTCAAAGACAGCCCAGAACGTCGAAGTGAATTACAGTTTGGGGCCAAGAGGTAAACGACAGGCTAGAGTGTCAAGGTGAGTAACGTTTCGATCTTTATATTTGATTCAACGCCTGCACTGTTACACTTATAACTCACAGAAAAGCAGACGTTTGGAATAAAAAATGCCTTTAATCACTTAATTTCGTTAAAAAATTTATAAATTTATTGTGTAAACTAAGGAACTGTTAATAAAGGTTGTTCAATAGTTTACTTTAACATCTCTTTCATAAAGAATAATGTAGTTAACTAATATTCCCAAGTTTAAGTATAAAACAATATACATACAAGTATACATATTAATTTGTTATTTTAACTCAAGAACAAACAAAGACAAATTAAACAAAAAACCTCTTCATCAACTGAAAAGATTCCAGGGAACAAGCTTCAATGTGGGATTATAAAATGTATCTTAGGTTTTGGAGGTAGCTGAAAAAGTAGGACCCACATAGGTGTAGGGATACACCGTCTATCGGTCTTAACCTCCATTCGCCAGTTTCATATAAGAAATAAAGAATAGCAATAGATATGGAATTAGAAATAGAAATTAGGAGAGCGAGGTGTGGGTGCTCAATTCCACAACGTCCCACATTTATATCACCCTTCGCTGCCTGCAGACACTTGTGGAAAAGTGGCTGCTCTCCCAAGGTATGGTTCTTCTTATTTAACTATATGCCCCCACTAGTACAGCGGTATGTCTACGGATTTACAACGCAAAATAAGGGGTTCGATTCCCTCGGTGGGCTCAGCAGATAGCCCGATGTGGCTTTGCTATAAGAAAACAGACATTTAACTACATATATATATATATTTATATAAACAGATAAAGCAAAGCTGTCAATTTCTCTGTTTAGTGTTGCAAGTTGTGACGAACTGGTTGAATCGATTTTTATATAATTCATAGGAGTAACACAGATTGTCCATCAAAGGATCGAATTTAAATGAATAAGCAATCAGGAAAAAAAAATCGGAGAATAGTGGAAAATACCGTCACTTTATAACGCCCCCCCCCAAGGCTGAAAGGGCGAACATATCTGGTATGATGGAGATTCGAACCCGGGACCCTAACGAGTAGAAAAGTAAATGTTGTAGAAAGAGTTCAGTAGTTTCAGTGAGAATGTTGCATAAGTTCATTAGCAATAAAAACAACAACTTAGCTGTATCATAAAATCCATAGCCCGTCACGGGCCTGGCATGGCCAGGTTAAGGCACTTGACTCGTAATATGAGGGTCGCGAGTTCGAATCCCCGTCGCATCAAACGTGCTTGCTCTTTCAGTCGTGAGGTTATTATTATGTGACGGTCAATCTTACTATTCGTTGGTAAAAAGTGTAGCCCGTAAGTTGGCGGTGGGTGGTGATGACTATCTGCCTTTCCTCCAGTCTTACACTGCTAAGTTAGGGACGGCTAGCGCAGATAGCAGGTGTAGCTTTGCGCGAAATTCAAAAACAAACATAACAAACGTTTGATTACTAACAAAAAAAAGTCTACGGGTTGTGAGTTCGAAACCCTATCAGACCAGATGTAACCCTTTCAGTCGTGAGGGCTTTCTAATGTAATAGTCAATCCCACTATTGATAAAAGATAAAAGAGTAGCCCAAAAGTTGGCGGTGGGTGGTGATGACTAGTTTTACACTGTTAAATTAGGAACGGCTAGTGCAGGTAGCCCTCGTGTACCACAGTGAAAGAGTGGACATTTTTAGCGAACCTGAGATTTCCCGACCTGCTGCCTGACACGTGGTCAAGCCTGGTCTACAAGGAAGGTGAAAAAGGAAATATTTCATTAATATTATTGGTTAACGATGTCATTATTTTCTTGTTCATTGGTGGCGCTAAAATAACTAATAATAATATTAATTCAAATGTGAGATTTTATAAAATTAGATTAGTATTGTTGAAAATAACGACCTTGTCTTGAATACCTGTGGAGAAAAATAAACATATTGTATTTTAAGCACATGCAATTATTATCATACAAACCTTGAAGTTAATATCACGCATATTTCAGTTTCTAGCGAAGAACAAGTCGAGTTTTGTAAAGGTAGAACAGCACAGGCTTTAGGGTAACGAGGCGTGTTGTAATATGTATAATCATGTCGCTAAAATTCAATATATATAGAGTTTGTTTTTTTAATTCATTAGAATAATACGAAGGGCTCAATTTCTAGACTAAAACGTTACCGGATCTCTGCTGACGAGTTCATGCAAACGTTTTGAGTGATGGAAGACAATTTAAACATTGTTTAGGCTTGAGAGAAGTATTTTGTTTAATTATTTTAGTCAAATATCAATGGTTCATAACGCAGCCTGAGGCAGTCTCAGACTCATTTATAATAATTTCAGCTTGAGACTGAAAAAAACAACAACAAACCATTCAAAACAACCAACGAATCTCGTTTCCGAAAGGGCCCCGGCATGGCCAGGTGGTTAAGACATTCGACTCGTAATCTGAGGGTCGCGGGTTCGAATCCCCGTCGCACCAAAAATGCTCGCCCTTTCAGCCGTGGGGGCGTTATAAAGTGACGGTCAATCCCATTATTCGTTGGTAAAAGAGTAGTCCAAGAGTTGGCGGTGGGTGGTGATGATTAACTGTCTTCCCTCTAGTCTTACACTACTAAATTAGAGACGGCTAGCACAGATAGCCCTCGTGTAGCTTTGCGCGAAATTCAAAACAAACCAAACGTTTCAGAACTAACTCATGTATGGACATCTTATAAGACAAACATACTTTCCTCTTTGTACGTTAACGTCACTAAGATATTCTGTAAGACTGCTTTTCCTTGTAAACTGTAGTCCTGAAGTAATTCTGTAGTAAGTGTATCAGAAGTAAGTTGAGTAGACTTACATCGTCTGTATAATAGCCTTCTTCAAGAACTGAGCAAATCTGTCGTGACTTTAACCTCTTAGTAAGTGTACTTACAACTGATAACTTGTATTGTCCCCACATTGCTTCACCTAATGTTGTGTTAAGGGTTAAAGAGGTCAAAAGATAAAGGGGATTCTCTTCTGATCACATCTTTGCGATCTTTTTTATTTTTATATACTACTGGTGCTAGAATAGAGTAATTGTGTAAAAGCTGATCTCTGTTTAACTCAACATTCTGGTGATCAGTAGACTAAAACCAGGTTATAATACTAACGGTGGCAGTAGTCCACAGTGCCTGATGACCGTAACTAATTACCAGCCAGAACAACAAAAAAGTCTACACTAAAAATAAGACACGTACATTGGAGAAGTACTAGGTAAATTCAGTACAGTTCAGTTTTGTTCAGTTATTTCGTTAGAGACATACCTGTACAGAGTTTTGTTCAGTTATTTTGTTAGAGACATACCTGTACAGAGTTTTGTTCAGTTATTTTGTTGGAGACATACCTGTACAGAGTTTTGTTCAGTTATTTTGTTGGAGACATACCTGTACAGAGTTTTGTTCAGTTATTTTGTTGGAGACATACCTGTACAGAGTTTTGTTCAGTTATTTTCGTTAGAGACATACCTGTACAGAGTTTTGTTCAGTTATTTTGTTGGAGACATACCTGTACAGAGTTTTGTTCAGTTATTTTGTTGGAGACATACCTGTACAGAGTTTTGTTCAGTTATTTTGTTGGAGACATACCTGTACAGAGTTTTGTTCAGTTATTTCGTTAGAGACATACCTGTACAGAGTTTTGTTCAGTTATTTTGTTGGAGACATACCTGTACAGAGTTTTGTTCAGTTATTTCGTTAGAGACATACCTGTACAGAGTTTTGTTCAGTTATTTTGTTGGAGACATACCTGTACAGAGTTTTGTTCAGTTATTTTGTTGGAGACATACCTGTACAGAGTTTTGTTCAGTTATTTTGTTGGAGACATACCTGTACAGAGTTTTGTTCAGTTATTTTGTTAGAGACATACCTGTACAGAGTTTTGTTCAGTTATTTTGTTGGAGACATACCTGTACAGAGTTTTGTTCAGTTATTTTGTTGGAGACATACCTGTACAGAGTTTTGTTCAGTTATTTTGTTGGAGACATACCTGTACAGAGTTTTGTTCAGTTATTTTGTTAGAGACATACCTGTACAGAGTTTTGTTCAGTTATTTTGTTGGAGACATACCTGTACAGAGTTTTGTTCAGTTATTTTGTTGGAGACATACCTGTACAGAGTTTTGTTCAGTTATTTTGTTGGAGACATACCTGTACAGAGTTTTGTTCAGTTATTTCGTTAGAGACATACCTGTACAGAGTTTTGTTCAGTTATTTCGTTAGAGACATACCTGTACAGAGTTTTGTTCAGTTATTTTGTTAGAGACATACCTGTACAGAGTTTTGTTCAGTTATTTTGTTGGAGACATACCTGTACAGAGTTTTGTTCAGTTATTTCGTTAGAGACATACCTGTACAGAGTTTTGTTCAGTTATTTCGTTAGAGACATACCTGTACAGAGTTTTGTTCAGTTATTTCGTTAGAGACATACCTGTACAGAGTTTTGTTCAGTTATTTTGTTGGAGACATACCTGTACAGAGTTTTGTTCAGTTATTTTGTTGGAGACATACCTGTACAGAGTTTTGTTCAGTTATTTTGTTGGAGACATACCTGTACAGAGTTTTGTTCAGTTATTTTGTTGGAGACATACCTGTACAGAGTTTTGTTCAGTTATTTTGTTGGAGACATACCTGTACAGAGTTTTGTTCAGTTATTTCGTTAGAGACATACCTGTACAGAGTTTTGTTCAGTTATTTTGTTGGAGACATACCTGTACAGAGTTTTGTTCAGTTATTTCGTTAGAGACATACCTGTACAGTTCGTTATAAGAATAACTCTCTGTAATGAAGTACGTCAAGGCACGTGCCCCAGTCTGTGCTGTAGGTCAGCAACAAGTTAAGAGAGCAAAGATTGACCTGACGGTTTTGTTGAATATTAGAAACAAACAAAATAAATAATGTAGGACTCTGGTTTAGTAGCACAATACGCAAGTTGTGTATGACAGATTGCCCCAATATCTTAAGGATATTTCTTCATATAATGGTTTAGTTTGAATTTCGCGCAAAGCTCACGAGGGCTATCTGCGCTAGCTGTCCCTAATTTAGCAGTATAAGACTAGAGGGAAGGCAGCTAGTCATCACCACCCACCGCCAACGCTTGGGCTACTCTTTTACCAACGAATAAGGAGATTGATCATTAGATTATAACGCCCCCACGACTGAAAGGGCTAGCATGGTTAGTTTAACGGGGATTCGAACTCGTCACCCTCAGATTACGAGTCGAGCGCCCTAACCACCTGGCCTTGCCGGACCCTATACGGTACGTTGTTATAAAACATTTATTTCACTCTAAAATTATTTTTCTGGGTATGAATGTTCTCTTAACAGTTTTACTTACGGTCAGTCTGTCTTGTTATTTGTAAATACACAGTGAATACATACCACGGTTTATGTTAAATAAAGTTTAATAATATCGTCAATAATACCAATACAAGAGCTACCTACATTCTATGTTTTGTGACAAGTGGTACGTGTACGTAGGAAACTATTCCTCAGAAGAGTTAGTCCGATTTGCACATTATGTTTATAAATCCAATGTAAACCGCTCGTTATTTCGACCTATGTGTTTGAAACATATAAATAAGCAAAACGAGGTTAGGGATAAAAAGGACCTCGAAAACAGTTGAGTTGCGTCATAGCACGGACTATACGTGTGCATTGGTTATCAAAAATGAATCAATAAACAGTAAAAGAGAAAGCTTGTTTGGCATTTATTAAATCTGTTTTCCAGTTAATGGTTAACCCTTATTATGTGGTCTTACAGGTGTCATTATCTTAGTGTCTGATTTCTTTTGATTCTAACGACAAACCCATGATATTTTTGCGTCCATAAGTATAATATATTACTGTATATGATCCAAAAACGTTTATCACAACGAATTAAACCACAAGTCACTGCAGATGATCCAAAAACGTTTATCACAACAAATTAAACCACAAGTCACTGCGGATGATCCAAAAACGTTTATCACAACGAATTAAACCACAAGTCACTGCGGATGATCCAAAAACGTTTATCACAACGAATTAAACCACAAGTCACTGCAGATGATCCAAAAACGTTTATCACAACGAATTAAACCACAAGTCACTGCAGTCACTGAGTGAAAAAATATAGCACAAACTAATGATATCTTTCGGTTTTTAAACGAATTAAGTTATAAAATCAACTAAAACGGATATGTATTAATATTGTTACCCATATTTAAGCGAACTGAGTTATTAAATCAACTAAAACAGATATATATTAATATTGTTACCCATATTTAAACGAATTAAGTTATAAAACCAACTAAAACAGATATGTCTTAATATCATTACCCATCTATAAACGAATTAAGTTATAAAACCAGCTAAAACAGATATGTCTTAATATCATTACACATCTTTAAACGAATTAAGTTATAAAACCAACTAAAACAGATATGTCTTAATATCATTACCCATCTTTAAACGAATTAAGCTATAAAACCAACTAAAACAGATATGTCTTAATATCATTACCCATCTTTAAACGAATTAAGCTATAAAACCAACTAAAACAGATATGTAATAATATCATTACCCATCTTTAAACGAATTAAGCTATAAAACCAACTAAAACAGATATGTCTCAATATCATTACCCATCTTTAAACGAATCAAGCTATAAAATCAACTAAAACAAATATGTATTAATATTATAATCCAATAAATATGCTTAAAGAAACGTTATTGTTTGTTATGAATTTAAATACGAAACGCCAAAAACATAGATAGCGTAATATCATTAGACTATTTTTAATGTATTGTCTTAAAACACTACACTAGTCATAGAAATGTGAACATGTCTTTTTCCTGTCGTTAAAGATTATTTTTGTACTCGAGATTAGATATTAAAACATTAGGTTAATCACACATGATGATGATAATGGTCCCGTGTTACCTTGGAAGTACTTTTTTGGTCGTAGATCGTGCTAAGCCTGATGCCAATGATTGTGTACTCCTACACCGTGTAATTTTCACTGTAACAAGTTTCTGCGAAAGGCCAAAGGTCAATTTAGAGCATATACTTTGACCAAATTTTTTAGATTCTTCATTTACATGGACTTAAACTTTCAAGTCTACTACGATTAAACAGAATAAATGCACGAGAGTCCATTGAAGCTGCATCAGGGAACATGAAAGGCACGAGGTCAAGTGTGATTCTTGTAATTAGATTTTCCTTGGGTCATCCTTCTCATGATAGAAGCCATTAACTTCTAGGTTTTCTTGAAACTTCCGAGCCTTCTTGTTAACAGTCTAGGACACGCGTAACGGGTTTTTAAGTTGAGATGTTATATTACATAGCCATAGTAATCACTTTGCAGCTAAGGACCTGTTCCTGGTTAATTTTGGGATTGGCTTACGAATCCTTTGGTATACTAAACGCTCAGATGTAAGATTTGTGTTTGCTTCTATTGAGAACATTTAGACTATCCATATTCAGAACTCTGTGTCTGTTGACTGTTCCCAAATACTTCCCTGTGAGGGGTTTTCATTGTCAAGGAAAAGATTGAGGTCTCTTATCATGTACAAGACTCTCCAATTTGTTCTAGAATGTTTAACAATCTCGCTATACAAATTGTAATTACAATATGAATAAACTAAATAGTTACTAAACTCATCGCTCGTGGCGCCATAGTCCGCTACTGAGCCTCAACACCGCGACATTAACAGGTGAAACTCGTCCTTACACAGTGTGATTAGCAGAGTGTTTATTTTTATATTGTAAAACCACTACAATACCAAATTCTAAGTTTTTAACGTAATAAAAACGGAAACATTATTAAACATAAAGTGTACTTCAGGAGCACTTGGTAAGCACTCGGTAAGTAACACTTTGATCTAATGTTGAATTTTTTTTGGCTTCAAATTAGTGAAAATACAAGATATTGGAAGAGAACAAAAAAAAAACATTTATGTTACTTTAAATCCACACGTTAATCTCAATGAAATATTTATGAAATAATACAACATACCTTTTCGTAATATGTTTGTTTGTTTTTTTGAATATCGTGCAAAGCTACTCGAGGGCTACCTCTGCTAGCCGTCCATAATTTAGCAGTGTAAGACTAGAGGGAAGGCAGCTGGTCATCACCACCCACCGCCAACTCTTGGGCTACTCTTCTGACTTCTGGAATAATGTTCTTTGGACAGATGAGTTCAAAACTGAATTATATGGTCACCAGAACAGAGGACATGTTTGGCACAAACAAAATACAGCATTCCAGGAAAAGAACCTCATACCAACTGTGAAGCATGGAGGTGGAAGTGTCATGGTTTGGGGCTGCTTTGCTGCAGCAGGACCAAGACAGCTCACAATCATAGAATCCACCATGAATTGTACTGTGTATCATAGGGTGCTTGAAGATCATGTAAGGCCATCTGTACTAAAATTAAAGCTGAAGCGGAACTGGACCCTGCAACACGACAATGACCCAAAACATACCAGTAAATCCACCAAGGACTGGCTGAAAACTAAGAAATGGAGAGTCCTGGAATGGCCGAGACAATGCCCAGATCTTAATCCCATTGAGATGCTGTGGGGTGACTTGAAACTGGCTGTACATGCAAGAAACCCCTCAAACATCTCACAGCTGAAAGAATTCCGCATTGAAGAGTGGGGTAAACTTTCTTCAGACCGATGTCAGAGACTGGTAGATAGCGCCTCACTGCAGTTATTTCAGCCAAAGGGGGTAACACTAGCTAGTAGGGGGTAGGGTGTCCTAACTTTTTCCTCAGTTAGAATATGCATTTTTGTAGAATTACATTTACGGAAGATCTTGAAAAGCCTTTTCTTCAATTTTAATTGTTTAGTTATATTCCTATAATCTCTCAGTATTGTTGAAATTGAGATTAAATATTTATATATCCAAAAATGTTACAAAAATACACAGGCTTTCATATGGTGTCCTAATTTTTTCACATGACTGTACATGTTAATGACATTCGTGAAACAAGCCACTTTCAGAAGACACGTGGTAAGAGAACGATTTTTAATAAGCATAGTGTTAAGTTTTCCATATTTTTTAAATTTAGTTCTATTACACTTATGTTAAAATTTACAGAAAGTCACCACATGCGTTCCTTATCTAGGACACCGACTTCCTGTACATTACATTGTATTTCTTTTACTGCAAGGCAGCATTTCAGTCTGTTCTGTTTTTAATCCCTCTAGCAATATCAGATAACTGTTTCATGCGTTGGTTGTTGTATTTCTACCTCAGTTTATCAGTTTTAACTCAGTGCAAAAAATAAAAAACTAAGGTATTCTAAAAATGGTCTCGGCTACAAGCACAACAGCTAATTTCAGATGTAAACATTGAACTGAGTAGCAATCGAACTTAACTATCAGTTACGCTACACTTGAAAAAACTGAAGTTAAAGAATTTAACATCGTGAGGGGGGCTAAAAAGGCTTAAAATTAGTCATTTTACTTTGTAACTTATTTTGACAATAGATTTACAGCAAAGTTTTCATTGCAAAATACTCTGACGTACGGCTGTCATGTCCAAAGCAGAACACTTCTCCTTGATTTGCTTTCCATAATCCATCTGATGTGCGAAGGCAACAGCTTTTCAGCACACGTTTCAAAGCTCTGATCGCACAGAAATCAACATACGACTTGACCGTTATACATTCGTGTCAGAAGCTGAGACAAACTGGTTGAATTATTTTTTATATAATTTATTACAGTAATACAGGTAGCCCCCCCCCCCAAAAAAAAAATCGAGCTTACACAAACATTATGTTAAGTCAAGAATGTATATTACATTAAATGATTATCCTGGTATACTCCATCTACTCCAGATATGTGACAGAATTTAGGGAATTATCATTTGATTGCCTTATCTCTGTGAACTAGTACCTTGTTGGACTTGTTTGTTGACGGAAATCCTTCTTGGTCATATTATTGCATGAAACACGTGAACAACTTTTGACATTAAAATTTGTGTTCTTCAATTCTCACATGCTACAGCATTTCTCACTTTACTTACCATTTCTGGGGTGCGACTTGTTGCAAGTCCCTTTTATAATGGTACTGGTACTCCAACTTGATCCATTTATTTATTTTTTACCAGTATCATTAGATATAATGAATAACTAGTTTCGATAAACTCTAAATCGTCGATCTGAAAATAAATTTACAATTTAAGTGTATACATATTTTTGGTTGAAAAGAATTGTTACACATCCTTCAAAAAAGCAACTAATGTTTGGTAGCATCACACAACTTACTAACGCCAAACAACGTCACCATGTAGGTTTAATACATTTCGTTCCAACACTACTTTATTTCGTGTACGTTAGTATAGTTGACTGAGTAGAGTGACATATTGAGTTGGTAATCAGATGTGAACTGGTTGAAAGAAATTCTGCCGAATAACTAGGATGTTGAATAGATCTTAACTAAAACCAGGCTTAGGCACACAAAAACTCATAGCAGTCTGCACGTGACTGTCGATGAATTAAGCAGACGAAGAAAACAGCATTAATATTTTGGTTTATATCTATATCTTCATCGTATAACTAGGTCCAGGAAATGCACTTTAAAAAATTTAAATAGATACAAAAAATATTTTCCCATGGCATATATTGTGAGAAGAAAACAAGTTCAACATTATATTTTTTGACATAAATTAGAATCAAACTGAAACAAATAAAGCAAACTCACGAAACTGGCGTCTTTGGATGGTTATCATAATATCAAATATTTTTTTCTGGTTGTTATAATGTTTCTTTCAAGCATTATTAAGTACATGATTAGGCCACAAACTACGTGTGTTTGCAAACTAACACAATACTTGTTTCCTCGTAACTAGATCAGTCACGAACTGGAAGAGAAAGAGGATGCTGTTATAATATCTTATTTGACACATGATTTTAAGGTTCGTTTCTGGAACTCATGTTTCACAGATGCACCAATAAGACAACGACCCACAAGGGAAACTTTCGCGCAAAAATTTCCTACGTTATTTCCTGGGGAGCTCTAAAAGTGGTAACAATCGGTTTTGTTCGTTTTGTTTTTAATTTCGCGCAAAGCTACACGAGGGCTATCTGCGCTAGCCGTCCCTAATTTAGCAGTGTAAGGGAAGGTAGCTAGTCATCACCACTCACCGCCAATTTTCGTGATACTCTTTTACTAACGAATAGTGGGATTGACCGTAACATTATAAAGTCCCCACGACTGAAAGGGCGAGTATGTTTTGTGTGAATGGGATTCGAACCCGCTACCCTCGGATTACGAGTCGAGTGCCTTATCTACCTGGCCATGCTGGGCCACCATAGTTAGTAGTTCTAGATACCTACTCTGATTCATTAGACATCATTACCATTGAAAGGAACAAAACGTGAGGTTGCTTACTCGAATTAATAATGCTATATGTGAGTTTTTTTTTATTTGTATCAAAACAGGTTTCCTGCAATTTAAAATGAGTCAGGTAGATGTACATTCAGTCACAACGCCACCTTGTTACACTATTTGTAGTTGTTATGGAACAGACTGTAGGGCGAACTGTGTAATGTACAGACGAAAATCTTTTAGCAAACCTATATAAGGAATCATGAGACGCGTCTTTGATTAATCTATAGAAACGACGCTAGAGGGTTTTATAAGTTATTATATGTACATCGGGCTAAAGGGATGAAAGGAGCAGTCGTTAATTAGTCATTAGGATTAGAAGGCATAATAGCTGCTAAATTTCGAAGAAAGAATCATGTTTGAGGGTCTTAACCATTAAAATATTTGTAATACAGGGTATCAAACCTTGCATATTTTCGATGAAATGATCCAATAGGTGGATGGCAGAGATCTCGATGTCATCAGATATTCGTTAAGGTGTTTCGAGAAGCAAAGTTCCAATCGATATTCCAAGTTCAAGGAGTCCACAGACGTCACTTCCTGAAGAGCTACTATACGTCACTTCCTGAAGAGCTACTATTGGTTACGGAGCTTCCTGGAGGTGTGTCCAACAACTTTCCTGAACTGAAGGAAGCTATTGCAATGAAAGCTCCTGGAAGGTTGTTATACTTTGGAATGTCCAATAATATCGCCTGGATCAATGAGGTCATTGAAAAAGATGGTGGACACGTTGAAAGGTTCTTGATGTCATTTTTATAGAATAATTACTTTTATATTCCTTCACATTACCATAGACACGTACACGGTAGTCAAAGTATCCCTTATTATGGGTAACGTACGTGTAATTCAAACAAAATCAACCAATTACCATCTCAACCTTCTTCATCTACACATTTTTTACTTTTTAATGCGTTAAACACCTTACATGATTCATAAATTTCTCCGTTAAAATTATTTCTCACAGTTGAGATTGTTCACACACCTAAGGAAATTAGTTTTACACATATTTTTTAGCAAATCGTTCATTCAAATTTGAAACAAACAGGATTGTTTCTTAATGTGTGCACAGTACTACTATATGTATTTTTTTTCTTAGTTACGTTATTAAGTTGTGGATAGACATTAAAACTGAAATATTTATGAGTACAAAGAAATTAACTCGTCCAGTGGGACAGTGGTAAGCTTACGGACTTACTGTACTAAAATCCGAGGTTTGATTCTCTCTGTTGAATAAAGCAGATAGCCTAATGTGGCTCTGCTATAAAACAAACATAATAGAAAGTTTAACTTTAGAGACAATTTGAATTCGCAACGAAGGAAAGTTTATTACAAATGCACAACGTTTCAACAAGTTTTTATCGTCATCAGGATAACACGAGCTGGACGAAACGTTTGAAGTAACGTTTCTTTCACTCTCCATTCACACCGTCTCTAATCTTTATTTCCTAACAAGTTGGTTCCTCGGCATTAAGATAGACATTTATTTTATTTTTTACTATTAGTAGAAATTGTCTAAAACTCGATACTGCCAGGCCTTTCTGGGCTTTATCTGACTGTTCTTTTTTCTTATTATTATTCTTAGAATTTTCTTATTTACAAGTGGTTGTTTTATCCATGTGTATCGAACTGGCTAGTCCTATTTTAATTATCCGAAATTACTAAACTTTGAACAACACGATGCAGTGCTACCACCTGTGCATCGAGTGGCAAAACAGTGTTTAGGACTAGTACATATAAATACATGCATGATAATCCTGAAGAGCTTACATTGCAATTAATTTTCGTTTGGAAACACTGAAGAAGAATGATGAAGGATTTCTAGTTCTAAATTCTAAATGTTAAGTACTGTCATTAACAACAATGCGAAGAAGGCCTAGTTAATGGTGTTTTGGATTCGTAATCGAATGATTGGGGGTTTGAAGCTTGTTCATTTCAAGTTGTTGGGCCCTTATTTGCTTCACTCTATCTACAGTGCTAACCCTTACGTACAGTTCCGAGCGTTCGTTTGATATTTTAATGATCAGTTTTAAGTCAGTAATCCTGGATTGTAATGTAGAGTTTTAAAGATATTACAGCCTGTACTTTCTTAACTTTTGATGACAGTCTATACAGTCTAACAGCCAAGAGACCACACAGTATAATAACCATATTAATTGGAAATTTTATAAATGAGTTTGTGTAAGACGCAAGCAAAAACATAAATATGTCAAGGTGAGGCAGTTGGTCTCTGCTACGCTACCTGGTGAGCTATGTTGAAATTTGTCGGCAGCGCCTCCATTAATGACCTCCTTCATTTCTTCAAGCCCCTGAATGACTGGCTACACAGCAGCTCTGTTTGTTATTACTCTTGTTCTGTCTCAACATAAGTGTCTAGATACAAGGTTAGTTTGTTGTTGTTGGTTGTGACGGTTTTAGAAAAATGCCACACTAGGCTATCTGCTATGTATATCGCGGGAAATCGAACCTTGGATTTTAGTATTATAAATCAGTAACCCTGCCGCTGTCCCATTGGAATCGAACCTCAAAAACGTATTAAGCATGCGTGTAAGGCACGAAATCATTAGCTCGTGAAACTAGAATTCTTTGTATCATTTAACGAAGAAGCATAATTAGAACAATAACTTTGTGCAAGTATAAACACTTTAAAACTATTAACAGAAAACTTTTGTGCACAGAAGAACGTTACTTTGGTGGTTTTTTAATTAAACTGTCTTCCATTCTTACGTATAGTGAGATTTCTCGTCTTTTTTGTTAATTCAAACTAACGTAACGCTGTTCCGAAATGTTTGTTTGTTTTTGTTTTTTGAATTTCGCACAAAGCTACTCGAGGGCTATCTGTGCTAGCCGTCCCTAATTTAGCAGTGTAAGAACTAGAGGGAAGGCAGCTAGTCATCACCACCCACCGCCAACTCTTGGACTATTTGAACCCAGGACCATCAGATTACAAGTCGAACGTTTTAACCCACCTGGCCATGCCGGGCCATTAACTAGGGTAAAATATTAGTAGCAAATACAACTGTCAGATAAAAATAGTTCACTGCATTATACTAAAACGATTTTAATATGCAAATTAGATAATCACGTGATAAACTAGCTAATATAAACTCGTGATGGAAAGACATATAACGAAATCAAACTATGACATTATTGGTCGTTTCCTACATAGATAATGTGATAACACCAAAAATTTAACGTCTTTGAGAAAGGCATTTAACAGTCCTTCCAAAATCTATTTATACATTCAGATTAAGAAGATGACCTTAGATCAGGAATTATGAATTTCCATATTTTTGTTACTAAGTAGCATTGGATAAGAAAGGAGAATGGATCAACTGAGGTTACCAGGACCATCCAGAAACAGATCCGCAATACATTTTACTCCAGCTGTGGTAAAAGAAGTGTGGAGTCTTGCAACAGGTGAGAATAAATGAACACAAAGGTCAGTGGCAAAGGGATATTGCCCCGAGCAACAGCACACAACATAATCAATAATTATCTTCGTCTGGAAGAATGCCCAAGTCACGTGTACGCAAGTTGTCTCTACATAGCTCATGAACTGTAAAATGAACGGGATATTCATGTTATCCCGTACAAACACATACTGATCAAATCAATGGGCGAAGCATCTATGAATTTACGTGGAATCGGACTATTAAAACTAGTGTTGGGAAATTGTACATTAGCTGCCTTATGGAAAGCATGCAGGGAGGATGACAGTGTTTTGAAGTAACCTTGTTACTTACGGTTAAACGTCGAAATATTGGAAAACACATAGGCTTAAAATTTGTTATAAAAACAAGTTAAGCGGGATGCCCCACCCCACGTTCCTCTTACTTTGTCCGTTACAGATCGAAATCGGGTAATGGTTATTTTTACACATTTTTGATTTGGACCCACAGTGAAGAAATCAAAAAGAAGAGAAACATTTGTATTTAACTTGTTACAATTTCTTAGTTAACTGGTTTTATTCAAGCATATATAAGAACAACAGTTATTAGATGTCGTTGTGGATATATAGATATTTCATCTATAAAATATATTGTAAGACGTGAGCAAA
Source organism: Tachypleus tridentatus (assembly GCF_004210375.1). NCBI lineage: Eukaryota > Metazoa > Arthropoda > Merostomata > Xiphosura > Limulidae > Tachypleus > Tachypleus tridentatus. The sequence goes on from NC_134827.1 coordinate 31,268,547, forward strand.
AATCAAGGTTTGTTTGTTTTGTATTGAAACCCAATTTTCGTCACCAGGGGGCCAAAACGAAGGAAATCCCAACTATCTGATATTAAAACATCATTATATTGCACAGTCTGAAGAAGGGAGAGGGCGTGGCCCAAAACACTCTGTGCTAAGATAATTTCATTGGTGAATTTATTCGTAAATCAATTTTTTTTTACCCTCTCTTGCCTAACTTTAACGTTCAACTATTTTATACGTTATTTCTACCGCCAGTCGAACAATTTTCTCTCTTCAGTCAACTTTTTAGTGACAGAAACTAACAGGTTTTAAAGTAGCACTAGGTATTTGTTCAAATGTAAGCGAAAAATGCGTTGGGAAAAACAAAGTGAACAAGGAATGTGGTGAAGTTGAGGCCTGGAACTGGAATGTTGAATATTGTCCTTGTGCTTTCTAAACTACCCTGATAATAATCCTGTCATGTTGTCCCTCCCTGTTCTGTTCTGGTTTAAGCACTTGTCCATACGATTTAGAGGTGAAAGAACAGTATTTTTACAGCAACAAACCAACTACATGGTACTATATTTGTGTGTGTGTTGGTACTGGTTTTCTTTATAGAATCCAGAAAAGTGTATGTTAATCTCACTACATTTTATCATATTGTCAAACTGACAAACGTATATGTTGCTATGAGTGCTCTAAAAGGATTAAAAATAATTTCTGATGTAATAACGTCTATGACATTCACTTATGAACAAATGTATTTTCAGAACGTTTCTAGCCTAGGCCTAGGTAGTAACTCACGAAAAAACATAGTCCCGAAAAGATGTGAAAATATATACTTGTATATATATATTATGCAGTAGATAGCATATGTTTAAGGGCCTATACCTAGGTAGTGTCAAACTTAGTTTGTGCTTGACAAAATATCTAGGCCTGGCATGGCCAAGCGCGTAAGGCGTGCGACTCGTAATCCGAGGGTCGCGGGTTCGCGCCCGCGTCGCGCTAAACATGCTCGCCCTCCCAGCCGTGGGGGTGTATAATGTGACGGTCAATCCCACTATTCGTTGGTAAAAGAGTAGCCCAAGAGTTGGCGGTGGATGGTGATGACTAGCTGCCTTCCCTCTAGTCTTACACTGCTAAATTAGGGACGGCTAGCACAGATAGCCCTCGAGTAGCTTTGTGCGAAATTCCAAAACAAACAGACAAAATATCTACAGTTCTACTCTTAGTTAGTGTATGACGAAGGTCGTATAAGTAGTGTTTTTTGAACAGCACAGATCAGAAAATGTTGTGGAAATATATTTATTTTTAAGTGGATACATCAGAACACGGCGACCCTAGTGATTAAGTTTATTTTGACGAGCACACAAACCAACATTTGGCTTTTGACAAGATTCGGTGAAGGCGTTTGAATACCCATCCGTATGCCTTCAAATCGCTTGGTTATGTTAAATTATTCGAAACATTTTATAACTTTAAGTTAATTATATGGAATCGTTATGATAATAGAGCATTGGAGGTAATAATTACCAGTACGCAGTATTATCACCCAGTAATTGTACTTGTCTCACATCAGCTGTGGGACAAGTTTTAGATAGTCTGTTGAGAGATGACTTGCAAAGACATTTAACAAAATTTAGGATTTCATAAGATAGTCAGTACTATTTTATTTAGGAAAAATCTTGCCTTACAAACATTTTGACATTATTTGAAAAGGTTATCGCTTATGTACGTGAAATTAATGGTTTACATTTGGTGTCTTTGGATTTTAAAAAACCTTTTGAGAAGGTGATGTAGGAAAAGCTTGTAAATATAATCTCTATAGATGTTTGTTTGTTTTTGGGTTTGGCAAAAAATTATATGGAGGGCTATCTGCGCTAACCGTCCCTAATTTAGCAGTATAAGACAAGAAGGAAGGCAGCTAGTCATCACTACCCGCCGCCAACTCTTGGGCTGCTCTGTTACTAATGAAGAGTGAGATTGGCTGTTAAATTATAACGCCCCCACAGCTGAAAGGGCCGAGCCTCTTTGGTAGGATGGGGATTCGAAACCGCGACCCTCAGATTACGAGTGGAGAGCCTTAATCACGTAGCCGTGCCGGGCCTTATAGATGTAGGAGATAAATTAATTAACAGTATAGAATAATGGCTGGATGGAAAACAGCAGAAAGCTGTTATGGAGATCAGTCATATTGAATTAAGGTCAAAAGTGAGGTACTTCAGGGGTCAGTACTAGGACTTCAGCTCTTTTTTATTTACATCAGTGGTATAAGTAAGTGAATAGTCAATAAAATATTTAAATTTGAATATTATATATATGTGCATATATATAACTATTTGGTATTGATAGATGTGAAGAGGGCGCTACTGATTTACAAAAGGATTTACATCATTTAATGAGTTGGACAAATAAATGACAGATGGGTTTTAATTATAATAAATGCAATATAATGCATATAGGTTGTCAAGATTTGAGTTATAAATAAAATTTTGATTGAAATGTAATATAATATAATGAGAAAGCGCAGCTCGAAGTTATACGAAATACGTTTGTTCATAAACATTCGTATGTGAAGTACAAATCTGGTTGTTAATTATAATATAGATCTAAAAAGTTTTATTATCGCTAATAGAGGTGTTATTTTCTCTTAAAAGACACAAATGCGATAATAAACCTGACCTTTGAAAGGAGTGAGATTTGATAAGTTATATTTCTGTGCGGATATCTATATTTAACCGCTTGATGACTAATGTAATGGCTATAATTAGGTTTAGAACAAATAAAGAACATTTGTTTTGTTTACTCGTCAAAATGTTCAGCCTCGTTCTCGAGATGACCTTGACACACCATATAAGGGAAACTGTAGGCTGGTGTATTTCATCTACCATTTCAAAACGTTTTCACTAGCTAAGCATTTTCTAATATATATATATATGTTTCACTGAATTGGAGAAAAGCAGTTTTAAATAATAGTTGAAATAAGATATCATAAATAAATAAAATACGATATTCTATAGTTGTATCACTAACACATTTACAAGTTAAAAAACATCGAGACAATAAAACATTCATAATGTGATGTCTTTTCTCACCCATCGTCTGAGCTAAACAAATTAATGAAGAGAAAAATTCAAAGGCTGAGTTGTCTATAAATCAAGTTACTTCAGACTGCTATTTCACTATATACACACACATCGAGTGGTGTGTATTCTGGTCATAATATTATTCAAATTATTTATTATATGCAGGGGATGCAAACTATGTTGCACTTAGTACAGATTTTTAAACCCACAACGAATTCAAAGTAATTGTATTTCATACAGAAAGAAATAGAATAAATTGTCGATAACTCCATGGATCGGGCAGGGAGTTATATCTTCACTATGTTAGCATAGATCCTTCCGCCGTAACTTACCTACAGCTTCAGACACAGTATTTCATTTTTATATATAAAACAAAAGCAAAACTTTGCCTTAAGGAAATTCTACTCTGATACACGCTTATTAAGAAGAAAAGAGTGTCAGGCCACACGCAACGCTTAATGAATTCTAGAAACGTTCAACTAATTTACATACATATCAAGAAAGAAAGTAACAACACTGAATGAACCACGGAAAATCCAAAGATGCTACACACTCATCAAGAAAGAGGGTAGCAACACTGAATGAACCACGAAGAATCCAAAGATGTTACACACTCAAGAAAGAGGGTAACAACACTGAATGAACCACGGAGAATCCAAAAATGCTACACACTCAAGAAAGAGGGTAACAACCTGAATGAACCACGAAAATCCAAAGATGCTACACACTCACCAAGAAAGAGAGTAACAACACTGAATGAACCACGGAGAATCCAAAGATGCTACACACTCACCAAGAAAGAGGGTAACAACACTCAAGGAGCTCTAGAGAATTTAACCATGTTACTCATACATCAAGACAGAGGGTGACATTATTCAAGAAACATAATAGACATTATATCCTTGTTACACACTTATCAAGAAAGAAAACAGCAGTCAAGAGATTTCAAGGAATTCAACCATGTTACAACCTCAACAAGAAAGAAGGCAACAACATTAAAATTTGTGGAATCACAACCATGTTACACAACAAAAAAAAAAGAGTAACACCATTCTTCAGGAATTTCAATTATTCTACACATTCTGACTCAGAAAGAGGCTAAGAGGCAAATTGCATCATTTCTATAAACTTGCTTGTCATCTTCAGCTACAATGTACGAGTACATATGGTAGATTATGCTTGAAAAAATAACACTTTAAGTGAGCCAGTCATAAAGTATTTGAAATACTATTGGTGGGTAAATACTGTGGAGAACATACAGGGTTCTATAGAAGTTATTGTCTTTGTAATCGAGTTATCTTAATCACTATTTTTCCAGTTTTTCTAATAAATTACATGAAGTGAATGAGAGATGTTGTAACCAGAATGGTGGTTATACTGAAGATGTGAAAACGTGAATGATTATGGTCTTTTATCCAAACGAGTTTTATGCCTGTTTTACATATGTAGTTTGTTGAACATGACTAACATGGTTTTGACTTGGAAGTTACTTTGTATAATATTGCCTATTTTTACGCCATGTGCAATTATAACATTCACAATAATACTGTGTGTTTTGTATAATCTAAATGCTAAATGTTTTTAGAACACGAAAAAAACCAAGTAATGTTGAGTAAAGAGCAGGTATTATCTTTGTTAAATTGAAATTACCTGAGACATCATATGTTGGTCTCACAAAGTTTTATTTCAATTTGAATTTGGATTTGAATTACATAGTTCAAATTGTTTTATATTATACGAAATATGTAGTTGGATCTCAAAGAAGTCATCTGGATGTTCACCCGCTTGAATGGCCATAATCCACATTAAAAGGACTAGATCTCTATTGTATATCTTGCCACACCAGAATCGTAAGGTACCTGTTTTGGAATGTGGATTATACGGACCAGCATTCACAGAGATTTCTATAGTCTGTTCTGTCACACCGGAATCGTAAGGTGCATGCTTCTAGACTAAAACATATATTTATAACCCTAGTTGGAGGCTCAGACTTTATAAGACCAAGCTGTGTATCAGTGAGGAGACACTCTGGTCACAGCAAAACTCAAAACAATTCGTCGGTAATGAGGCCAAATGGATAAACGTCAGATGGAGCAATATTGTTTTTCAGATGTGTCTCGCTTCACCCTTGAGTCAAATAACAGAACTACACTCATTTGGAGAGAACCCAGAAGAGGAGAAAACTAGATTTACACAGTAACGTGTTGCATACGACAGTGATGGAAACGTTCTTTAGTTAGGGATAATCATTAGTGGACTTTCCTAACACTGCAACGTTTAAAATGGAGTGGTCTGCATTCTTACTGGGCTTGAATCCTATTACGCATGTGTAGAAAATACTCCTGGGAGACGCATTAAATTCCACCAAGTTGTTACAGACACTAAAGATGCCTTGTAAACATATTTGTCGAAGATAGATGGTCGAGGATATCTTAAGACCTTCTAACATTCTGATTTTAAGCAACTAATATTTGTGCCAGGCTATTCATAAACTGTGAAGATGTAAAGCCGCCTTCACAAAGTAATCATATTTCATTAGACTAGACCAAGAATCGGCGGTGGGTGCTGTGGAATGGCTGCCTTCCATCTAGTCTATCAGCTCAAAATAATCGACAGCTGGCTCAAATAGTCATTGTGAAACTGTGAACCAATATTTGAAACAAACAAATAATAACAAAGGAAACAGAAAACTAAACTTGCAGAAACAGTTTTAATGTTACAATATAACATAAGTACAGAGCAAAAAAGATGATTCATATTGTTACAAGATGGTGGGTAACACCAATAGTACCAGTAAACATATTATTATTGTTACAAGATGGTGGGTAACTCCCATGTTACCAGTAAACATATTATTATTGTTACAAGATGGTGGGTAACACCAATAGTACCAGTAAATAGATTATTATTGTTACAAGATGATGGATATCTCTTATGTACCAATAAAGAGGTTATTATTGTTACAAGCTGGTGGTACCTACCATATTACCAGTAAACATATTATTATTGTTACAAGATGGTGGGTAATTCCCATGTTATTACACTACTGATTTTGGTAGAAGTCATTCTGAAAGATAAAGTTTTATATGACAACGGAAAGCGTAATTTGCATAAGAAATATTTTTAATATATGAATATTTCAGTTTTGGTTTAGCTTACTTTGGTTCGATATTTAGTTTTATATTTGTAAACAGTAAACAGTAGTCAACAGATTTTACAGTTTTTTTCATGACATTGCATTATTTACCACGTCATCCATTAACTGTAAAAAACCAAGTTTCTGATCTCTCTCGTTGTTAAAGTTTCTGATATCTCTAGTTGTTAAATTTCTGATCTCTCTAGTTAAAGTTTATGATCTCTCTAGTTGTTAAAGTTTATGATCTCACTAGTTGTTAAAGTTTATGATCTCTCTAGTTGTTAAAGTTTCTGATCTCTCTAGTTGTTAAAGTTTCTGATCTCACTAGTTGTTAAAGTTTCTGATCTCTCTAGTTGTTAAAGTTTATGATCTCTCTAGTTGTTAAAGTTTCTGATCTCTCTCGTTGTTAAAGTTTCTGATATCTCTAGTTGTTAAATTTCTGATCTCTCTAGTTAAAGTTTCTGATATCTCTAGTTGTTAAATTTTTGATCTCTCTAGTTAAAGTTTATGATCTCTCTAGTTGTTAAAGTTTCTGATATCTCTAGTTGTTAAATTTCTGATCTCTCTAGTTAAAGTTTATGATCTCTCTAGTTAAAGTTTATGATCTCTCTAGTTGTTAAAGTTTATGATCTCTCTAGTTGTTAAAGTTTATGATCTCTCTAGTTGTTAAAGTTTATGATCTCTCTGGTTGTTAAAGTTTATGATCTCTCTAGTTGTTAAAGTTTATGATCTCTCTAGTTGTTAAAGATGTGTGCAGGAATAATAAGAAAACCGTTATGCTTATTCTTTCTAGAAATAAGGTGTTTATTCTTTAAAAACAAATTCTAAAGTACTTTTGCTAATATTTCGAAGGAAGCACCTTCCAAATCTGAAAGATGCAAATATTATCATCATTAATAATTCTAAAAAATGATCTACATTAAAAAAATCACTGAATGTTGATTCTACCAGGTGATTGGCTCGTCATTATTCCAGCTTTTGTTGGCCAATCAGCAGGATCCTGGAAAAGACAACAATAGTTTTCTTGAATGTCTTCTATACAATGATTGGCCCATCAGTACAAAATTAGCCTAACTAAATGAAAGGTTAAAGCGATTTTCGGAATCCCTTCCAGAGAACAAAATGTTTGAAGTTTTTATTCGTGGGATTTTACCGTAAAGTTAAGGATTCTTTAAAATATTTCTGGTCTCAGGTTAAATGTTAGAAAAATTCACTTCAACATCAATTTGCTCATTCACTGACTTTACTACAGCGATAAAATATTTATGTGTTATTTTTAAATTAGTGGTAGATTTGCAATAAAAACTTTTATTTCCTTTCATTTACGTCAGTTGAATAACTTGTAAAACTGGTTTTGTGTGATTTCATAAAACCGGATTAGGACACTTTTATCTGGAATTAGCAGGAATATTATCTAGTCTACGTATAACCTCTGTCCATTTGTTTACATATCTTATTATATTTATATGCCATCCTGTGATTTAGAAAAGGTACGGTAGTTAACTTGCCCATGATATAAATCCTAGAATTCAGGGATCGTGTCCCCTTGTAGTAAAAACGTGCTCCGCACTTGGGAGAAGCGGGAGTGCTATAAAAGTGATGGTCATATCTACTATTCGGTCAGACTAGCAGTTGGGAGTGATTCAAGTTGGGGGGGGCTATAGAAAATTGCTAAGGAGAGCCCTCTCTTCAATCTTGCTATATGGGAACTGAAACAGTATTGTGCGATCTGGAAGCGATGGGTGTGACGAAATTTAAAATTGTCATGTAAAGGTGTCCAAGATCCTACTATTCTGGTTGTTGTATAACCTGACAGCGACATGTTTTGTTTTGCTTTCTGCTATACAGTATATCTTAGTACATTGTGCTGCTTAGTTGAATTTTCAAAGTTTTCTAAAATGAATGACCAACTGTCCTCTCTTGGGGTAGAACTCCAGATTTTTCTTTAACCACTGGCGGTAGGTGCTGCCTTCGTTTTAGTTTGTCAGTTCAAAATTACAGACTGCTATTTGCAGACAGCCCCTTTCTGAAGAAATGAACAAAAATTCTGGTTTACAGCGATCAGTAAAAGTTGTTATTTTTGTCCCATTCCCAGTGGCACAAGAATATGTTTGTGGAATTACAAAATTAGAAATCGGGTTTCGATACCAGTGGTGGACAGAACAGAGATAGCCCATTGTGTTTAATTGCAAACAAAAACATATTATTTTTGTATTAATTCTGACTGAACTTCAAAGAGCTACTACCAAGAAGCTCATGTAGCGAGTATATTTTTTATGTGCTTTCAGTACTCATTTGTTGTTTATATCAGTAAAACTTTTACATACACGGAATAATCTCTTTTCTGTTCTTCGTAAATATTGTTAAGCCTTTTTTCATTCCTTATTTTTCTAGTTAAAATATTTAGGCCAGGCATGGACAGGTGGTTCGGGCTCTCGACTCGCAATCTGTGGATCATGGGTTCGAATACCCGTCACACCAAACATGCTTACCCTTTCAGCCCCGTGGGGACCTTATACTGTGATGGTCAATCATACTGTTCGTTGGTAAAAGAGTAGCCCAAGAGTTTACGGTGGGTGTTGACGACTAGCTGCCTTCCCTCTGATCTTACACTGCTGAATTAGGGACGGCTAGCGCAGATAGCCCTCTTGCAGCTTTGCGCGAAATTAAAAAACAAACAAACAATAATTTCACTTAGTCTTTCCTAATTTGGTTTGAATATTTTATTCACACCTGCTACATTTCAAACATAAATGTAATTAAATTTATCGTATTGTTTGGGTTAGTTTTGACATTATATGACAGCGTAGTTGTTAGAGAAACTTAGCTCGCGCGCAACAGGTTATGAGTCCGAATCCTGTTATTCTTTTTAGTCAAGAAAGTGTTGTATGGTGACCTTCAAATCTTACTATTTGATTAGACAAGAGTTATTCAAGAGCTAGTGGTAGGTATTGATGACTAGAGGCCTTCCCTCTAATAGCTTAGACAAGAATTATTCAAGAGCTAGTGGTAGATATTGATAACTAGAGGTCATCCCTCTTGCAGCTAAGACAAGAATTATCCAAGAGCTAGTGGTAGATATTGATGACTAGAGGCCTTCCCACTTGTAGCTAAGACAAGAATTATCCAAGAGCTAGTGGTAGATATTGATAACTAGAGGCCTTCCCTCTTGCAGCTAAGACAAGAATTATCCACGAGCTAGTGGTAGATATTGATGACTAGAGGCCTTCCCTCTTGTAGCTTAGACAAGAATTATCCAAGAGCTAGTGGTAGATATTGATAACTAGAGGCCTTTCCTCTTGTAGCTAAGACAAGAATTATCCAAGAGCTAGTGGTAGATATTGATGACTAGAGGCCTTCCCTCTTGCAGCTAAGACAAGAATTATCCAAGAGCTAGTGGTAGATATTGATGACTAGAGGCCTTCCCTCTTGCAGCTAAGACAAGAATTATCCAAGAGTTAGTGGTAGATATTGATGACTAGAGGCCTTCCCTCTAGTATTTTAGACAAGAATTATTCAAGAGCTAGTGGTAGGTATTGATGACTAGAAGTCTTCCTTTCAGTAGCTTTGTATAAAACTCAACAAAAAACAGATAGACTTAAGGTTGTGGTATTTTGTTTTGTTCACTGGTTTGAGGTTTTCATTTGAAGATTTGACATTACTTCATTTTTGTTTGTATCCCGCTGGTGTAACTGTAAGTCTACGGACTTACAAAGCTAAAATCAGCGATTCGATTTCCCTCGATAGATTCAGCAGATAGTCGATTGTATTTTTCTATAAAAAAACGCCCGCTCATTTTTATATATTCAACCTAGCTTCAATGGTAGTCTTTTGTCTATTTCGATTTCATCCCCTTCAGATCGTAAAAAAAGTAAAAAAATTGGCTTTCATGTTAGTTGCATTGGTTTTATTTAACCACAGTTGATTACGGACATGCTTTATTATCATATAATTAAAATATTTCATAAATAAAGTAAAATTTTCTAGCATTGGTACACTAGTTAATATTTTGGTAAATTTGAGTATTGTTGTAGCACTTTGATCCTAACTTTTATAAGACACGACTTTCAACGGTACTTCTGACATTGAACGTTATGTTTTGATTAAATCAATGTTAACAACTGGCGTAAGAAACGTTCAACTTGTTTTTATTCTAATAAAGGAAATTAAGTAACTTTTACGTAGATCACAAGTTGCCAACACTGCTTCTGTTGATTCTCTCTCCTCTGGTTATTTTAGCAAGTTACTCTGCATGTCTCACTCAAACAGTAAGTAAGCTACAAATATAAATCAAATAACAAAAGAGACAATAATTGGGGTACTACACATCAATTGGGAAGGACAGAAAAGCTGTAATTTTAAGTAGGCATTCCACCCCCCCAGTATAATTAATGTTTAGAAATAACTTAAAGTATTATTATTATAAGCCTAACCTTTTGATATTTTATATCTTTATTTGTTTTGTTTGTAAACATTCACCTTCCCACTTCTAGCTGCAGATAGCGAAAGATGGTGACATTATGGGCTAAAGCACTCACATCTGCTCTTTTTCTTTTTATATTTTATACCGCTAAAATTAAGGTAAAAATAAAACAAATAAATAATGTTGTTTCCCCAAAGAAATTTAGGTTTTATTTCCATCGGTACTTCAAAATATCAAGACACAATACATAAAAAAGCCACGCTATGATTAGTGCCCTGGTGTTAGATATTTGTTTTGTGGATGAGTTTTTATTTTTCCAATATATATATATATATATATATTTGACTTATTTATGCACTTATTTTTTTCTCTATACAAAATTAAACTATATATATATATATGTATACTAGATGGCGTATCGATCGAACATAAGGGAAAAGACATACAGGACGTTAAAGGTTAAGTAGAAGTCATAGTCCAAAGACAACCTCAATGTCATTCATTGAAGGTTGTAAGGGTGCGTGCCAGGTTTGGTGAGAATCGGTTTAGTGATTCGGTAGTTATAAACAAGTACGATATACTGGAAGTGCATAGGTGCTCACAGAGGGCTAGCTCCGAACGCAGACCCCTCTATGTCGTTCACAACCTAAGGGACAGCCCTAAGGGTTCGTGACAACCTGTCAGATCATTCGCCAGATTTCTGAACACAAATACACAGTGACGTTTCTCAAACAATACTTTAAATAAGTCGTCTGGCACTCCATCAGAGGTTCAACAGTACATACGAGGGTTTATAATACTAAAAATGTAGTTTTGATATTTGTGGTATCCTTTTAGTTAATTGTGCACTATGTGCTGAACAATAAAAATTAGCTCGACTAATTAATAGCTAGTGCTGCCATCTGTGGGAAATAAAATTAACAATTAAAGACTTCAGAAAAACAGGTTTGGTTTGGTTTTTGGAATTTCGCGCAAAGCTACTCGAGGGCTATCTGTGCTAGCCGTCCCTAATTTTGCAGTGTAAGACCAAAGGGAAGGCAGCTAGTCATCACCACCCACCGCCAACTCTTGGGCTACTCTTTTACCAACGAATAGTGGGATTGACCGAACATCATAACGCCCTCACGGCTGGGAGGGCGAGCATGTTTGGCGCGAACCCGCGATCCTCGGATTACGAGTCGCACGTCTTACGCGCTTGGCCAAGAACAGATGCCTTGAGGAAACTGGTTTGGTTTGTCTTGAATTTCGCGCAAAGCTACACGAGGGCTATCTGCGCTAGCCGTCCCAAGTTTAGCAGTGTAAGGCTATGGGGAGTGCAGCTAGTCATCATCTGAAACATTATAACGTCCCCACGGCTGAAAGGGCGAGCATGTTTGGTGTGACGGGGATTCGAACCCGCGACTCTTGAGGAAATACTTAAACTGCTATATATAAATACCATACAAGAGTATCATTAATTTCTAATAAAAGAAGGAGACAGAAATACCACAAGGTGGAAGCCATATCAAAACATGGGTAATATTTCTAACAAAACGTATATGGAATAATAATAATAATGTAATAATATTATTATTAATAATAATGCAATAATAATAATGTAATAATATTATTAATAATAATAATGCAATAATAATAATGTAATAATATTATTAATAATAATAATGGAATAATAATGTAATAATATTTTTATAATAATAATAATAATAATAATAATAATGTAATAATATTTTTATAATAATAATGCAATAATAATAATAATGTAATAATATTATTAATAATAATAATGCAATAATAATAATGTAATAATATTATTAATAATAATAATGCAATAATAATAATGTAATAATATTATTAATAATAATAATGCAATAATAATAATAATGTAATAATATTATTAATAATAATAATGCAATAATAATAATAATGTAATAATAATAATGTAATAATATCCGCCAAAGAATATTCTTTCAAGTTTACTCGTTTGGTGTAGTGTTAACTTGTAGATGTATGCAATAGCAAATATACACTTAAGTATAAATTAAATATTTCATCGTAAATGTTAATTAAAACATAGTTTTTGCTGTTGCTGTTAGGCCCGACATGGCCAAGCGTGTTAAGGCGTGCGACTCGTAATCTGAGGGTCGCAGGTTCGTATCCCCATCGTGCCAAACATGCTCGCTCTTTCAGCCGTAGGGGCGTTATAATGTTACGGTCAATTCCACTATTCGTTGGTAAAAGAGTAGCCCAAGAGTTGGCGGTGGGTGGTGATGACTAGCTGCCTTCCCTCTAGTCTTACACTGCTAAATTAGGGACGGCTAGCACATATAGCCCTCTTGTAGCTTTGTGCGAAATTAAGAAAAACAAACAAAAAACAAGCTGTTGCTGTTACTTTGGACATTATTGAAGATGCATTGATTCTTTCACTCTTGAATAAGAACTGGTTAATTCGTTGTTATGATATCTACTTATACCATCTTTCTCTGGGATTGAGCGTGGTCCAGTGTTTAGCGCTCCGGACTATAGATCTGCAAGTCCATTGTCACGTCCAGTTACCAGAAATATATTTTGTTCCACACTCTAGGAACATAGGCGTGCTGTTGGTGTGACGGTTAAATCTCATTATTAGATTAGACAAGAGTAACCTAAGAATTGGTAGTGGCACAGAAGTCTTATTTTAAAGTTACAGAAGGTTAGTGCAAAATACCTCGTATTGCTATGAATGAACATCCAAAGAGAAACCAGCACTTTTTTGACACATGCAACAAGGCTTAACGTGTCAGTTGATATACTTGGATTAAGATAACAAGCAGTGACAACCATGCAACCCTCACAACTGCGGAGAGGAAAAACGTGTCAAAAGAGTGTCTGACAAACTTAAGAATTACCGACAAGGTGGATAAATGTATGGGGCCTAATTATTTTTTATGCTGGTGGAAGACATTTTTTATAATTATGCCATCGATAATTGGATATGATTTGAAAATGTAGCCGTTATTTTACGCTTTTTTTTACTTTATCTTAATTTACTACTTTTTTTTTTATAGACGCAAAACAGCGTATTTAAACACGATCTGAAACGATCTAAAGACAGTTTCGATCAGAGAATAATAAACTGTTATGAAAAAAAGCTCCTACAACAAATGCCACCTAATTTACAGGCCTGGCATGGCCTAGCGCGTTAAGGCATGCGCTTCGTAATCTGAGGGTCGCAGGTTCGCGCCCGAGTCGCGCCAAAACATGCTCGCTCTCCCAGCCGTGGGGGCGTTATAATGTGCGGTTAATCCCACTATTCGTTGGTAAAAGAGTTGGCGGTGGGTGGTGATGACTAGCTACCTTCCCTCTAGTCTTACACTGCTAAATTAGGGACGGCTAGCACAGATAGCTCTCGAGTTGCTTTGTGCAAAATTCCAAAAAAGAAAAAAAAAAAAAGCCACCTAATTTGTTGAACACCGACTGATATACGTTCATGATAGTTTAAACGACTAGTTTGAAGGTTTGTAGCATTTATTATTTTGAAGCCGACGTACACCAGTATTTTAATAAAAGTAACTATTAGCTTATCCCAACGTCATAATCATCAGAAAGCCATACATTTCTGAACATAATTTCGCAAGGAAGAATAGCTATGTTAAAATAAGCATACTTCACAGTATACATGAAAGAAAATTGCACCACAGAACAAATTAATTTTGATTGAGGAAAACATTCTGCGGTTACTTGTCTATTGGGGTATAACAAAAAAACAAATTACACATGTAAAAATATTTTCATTTTTATTGCAAGAGCTTTGGCGTGAAAGTTAATATAGATTTGTTTATTATCAGATTTTCTTCTTTTTAATTTTTACAAATGATAGTACATGAACTGTGTTTATGTACGATTGTTGATACTAAAATAAAATTTGTGGAAATAACCATTTAACAACGCCATACTTGTGCGTGTGTGTTCACTCGGAGTAAACCTAAGTTGACAATTCCCGCCAATTTGTTATTATTAAGATCTCTTTATAACACATGTGCTGTAAATGAGATTTTGACAATGTCTAAAGCTAGAGAAAATACTCTGTTTAAGTATTTTACCAAATCTCCGGTTTCAAACGTAAAATCACAAGAAAACAAAAAATCTGTATCGAAGAAAAAATCAAACATCACAAAAGAGCAGGAGAGTGTACGGCCACTTGGCGAAACCCGCACTGTTCACGGTAATATTGGTAAGCCAGCCATGAGAGTTCGGAAACAAATTAACAATGGAATTGCATGCGATATTTGCATTTACCTTACAGTTAAATTTTGTCTTTAATTAAATTAATACGTGTGTACACATAACTGTATAATATTTTGAAACTAATGTGAGAACTAACTAGAATTTTAAAGTACAAGATAATTTAAAAGGTAATGCTAGTAATAGAAAAGGAAAGACTTAAGTTTAAGTTTAAATTTAATATTGTTACTATTACGAATGACGATCATTTAAAAAAGATGGATGAATGGAGAATTTATGCTATTTTGGGGCAGATGTTAAGATATAAAAATAAGTGAAGAAAAAAGAAAAGATTTATTGAAAACCGAATCTAGTGGATGAGTTTAGGTAGGCCTGTGGTGATTTTGTTTCAAATATTTATGGAACTTTGGCAAATAAGCTTTTGTGTATATATATATATACATTGTATATATAAATCTAAAAGGTTGAAAAAGATAAACTGACTTACGAATGTGACTTGTGTCGAAAGAAAGGACGTAAAATTATAACTGTATGAGAGGGTATTCAATTGTTCAGGTTGAAAATATTGGTAATTATGTTTATGTTAGTTTGCATAGACTCGTGTTCTTAAGTCTTAATTAAGATGTTGAGATTGATTATAAAAAGATAATAAATTTTTGTCTTATATTAAACAGTATTTGGAAGACTAATTACAGTTAAGATTCATTTCCTGCTTTGTTAATATATCAACTTTATGTTAAACATTTGGTGTGAACACCCAGTTAAGTTTCAGTTAAGATTCATTTCCTGCTTTGTTAATATATCAACTTTATGTTAAACATTTGGTGTGAACACCCAGTTAAGTTTCAGTTAAGATTCATTTCCTGCTTTGTTAATATATCAACTTTATGTTAAACATTTGGTGTGAACACCCCTATCTGAACAATAAGTATGAGGAATTATTTGATCAATATGTCACTATATTAGAGGGTGATTCTGCTTACTGGAGTTATGCCACATCCTTAAGTAAAACAAAATTTTAGCCCATATGTAAGAATAAATAAATAAATTCATCAGAAATTTGAAAAGAATCATAGTTACAACTGAAAAATGGGTTAACTACGTGCAAGTGTGAACGCTACGTCAGGAAGCCATTCATTTCTCTGAGGTCATCTGAAACCTGCAGTCAAATCAACCGTCAATGTACCCGAGATGAAACTTTCACATTCTTATGTTCGGTCAGCAGAAATATATAAAAGTAAAAAAAATAAAAAAATAGAGTTGTCATTATTGGAATGAATCACATCTGTAATTAAGGTTAAGTAAGCAATTTTAAAGTTTATAAAATTTTAAGAATTATTTTTACCCAATAACTAAGTTGAGTCTTTGTTTTTCAAAGCTTATATTGCATTTGCTATTTAAAATATCAGAAAAAAAAAGTACAAGTCTTCAGAAAGAAGCCTCTGATAATTTTTGAAGTTTAAAATGTTTTATCTTCAAGGGTTAACAAGACATCATTTGGTCCATCTAGGTTATTCAGTTTTCTATAGTTCCCTCTGTTCAAACTGCATACAGAAACTTCTGCTACAGATAACTCTCATCTCTAAACTTTTCATCTGTAAACAAGGGTAAAGTTTTTAATTCTTTTAACTTAAACTTTTCTAAACATACATCATTTTTATCATCTGTTACCAATACCAATAGCAATGTTTGGTAAAATGAAGTGTGTGCTTCCATGTGAAATCTAATTATCATACGCAAAATTATAATAATCTTTGTATGCGTTAACTAATGTTGTATGCCAATTTCACAACTAAAACACAAAATTGTTTTTCTACGTAACGTTAAGGATAACAAGAGACTATTTGGCCTTAAAAGCATGTATCTTTATACAGTTCTGATAATACGTAACATATAATACATCTTTCCTTTTTCAATAAATCACATATTCTTATCTGTAAATAGAAGCTAATTCCATAAACTAACTTGCATCACTATGTTACAAAAATAAAACTGTCTTAAATGGAACAAAGTCTGTGTTTTATAAACCTTTAACTTCTTCCATTAGGCTTCTCATCTTCATGAAAGAGTGCTAAGAAACCAGAGGCATTTCTTCAATTAGTCCTACAAGTAATCCTATCACAAAGAAATGTTTTTAACTTTTCAGAATCTTAATTCTCACACAGTAGGTTTGTTGGTGTTGAATTTTGGTATCCTAAGTGCACCATTCTTCAATGCTTTTGTTCACTCTGCAAGCTTGTAGAGTTCACATAGTGTTTCTAAATTCTTTTTTTGTGTAATCATCTGGCCTGTAAGTTTCTGTAGATTAAATAACATTTGTTTTAATATTAACTTGGTGTGAGAGGTAAATTTGGTTGGTTTTTATCTCATATTGTTATACGTATAATTATTGATAAACAATATATTTCAGTACAAAGGACCTGTCGGTCCATTTAGGCTGATCCGTCCACTAAACTAAACTTAAACAAAAACAATGCCCATCAAAGCCAGGTCTTACCAAGTAAGTACATATAAAGTCTCTTCTTAAACTCCTTTAAGTTTATTGCATTTATCACATCTGAAGGAAGGTCACCCATCCTGTCAGAAAAATAAAACTGTCTTAGCAGAAGATGTGTTTTAATTTTACCATTCTCATCATAAAATACAAAGGAAAAAATGTTACATCGATATTAATCACTTTCCTTAAGTGTCTTAAACAACTGTTAGTTCCCCACTAGATTAAACAACTCTGTTAGTTCTCTACTACATTAAACAACTCTGTTAGATCCCCACTACACTAAACAACTGTTAGATCCCACTACACACTAAAAACTCTGTCAGATGCTCACTAAATTCATCTTTTTTTCAAGAGAAAATTTCAGAGTTTTTAACTTGACCTCATATGACAGTCTTCCTGTCTCATGTATCACCCTAGTAGCCCTCCTTGGGACCCTTTTGAATAATCCAAAGTCCATTTTAAGGTAAGGAACCTAAGAGTGAGCACAGTATTCCAAACAAGGCTTACCAATTATTTATACAGTAATCAACAGAGGCCTTAAAACTAACCCCAAGAAACTACTGATGCTCATCTAGTCAGAAAACAAGTTTCAGTTTTCCGACATATATGTTTGTGCAGTTGAATGTCTTTCATAGCTATAAACACATTATAATGATTTGGGGTATAAATTTTAAAATGGATGCAGTCATTCTGAAATAAAAACATTTTGATGTTTCTAAAATGTATTAAAAAATACAAGTGTATATTTGAGACTTTATAATGTTTTTGTATTAGCTGTTGTACAAAGACTGGCATCATACAGAAAATAATTTATTTAAAGTTTGATTTTGAGAGTAGTAGTGTTTTTTCACTTGTAGGCCTATCTTCTTGAAGAGAATTCAGAAGACAGTTGTAATGGTTTATGATCTTAGCCATCTCACTGATAACATGTATTAGCCTTCCAAACTGTTAAATAAAGTATACATTAATTGTATTAATATCCAGTTGCCACTACTTTCTCATAAGTAATGAAATTTAGTTTTTATTTATCTGTCCAAGTTTAAAAATCATCCAAATTAGTTACCTATTCCAATTCCCCTGACAATACCCACATAAGTTGATCATTTGAAAGGTAGTGTATATATACACCCTTGTGCAAATTAATTGAAACAAGACGGAAAATTATGATTTTTTCAATTTTTTTGCGTTTTATTTCTGAGAATCTAAAAATTACTCACAAATTAATACATGATATGACCGTCTTTATTTTTCAGAAGATCATTAATCCACTTTGGCATCGAGTCCACGAGTTGACTACAATCTTTACTAATTTTTGGATCGCAGTACCACACCTCAATTATGGCCTCAATTAGTTTATCTTTCGTAGTACAGTCTTTTCCCCAAAGTCTTTCTTTACAAATCGCCCAAAGATTTTCAATAGGATTTAAGTCCAGAGAGTTTCCAGGCTAGTCCAGCACCTTTATTCACGTTGTAGTCATAAAATTTTTCACAAGTTTCGATATGTGGCACGGAGCCAGATCTTGCTGAAAAATGCCAGATCTGGAAATCTTTTTCAATTCTGGAATGACTCTTCTCTACAAAACTTCAATGTACTGTGGTCCTCGCATCATACTTTCTACGATATGTGAGCCTCTGATGCCGTAGTAGCTGATAAAGCCCCAAAACATCTTATTCAAGGGATGTTTACAAACTGATTGATGTGAGATTCTCGAAATTTCTCACCTGGAGATCTGCGAATATGCAGACTTCTTTGACCCTGTAAGAAGAAATGTGTCTTGTCACTGAATAACACCTTCCTCCATTGTTCTTGTGTCCAGTTCTTGTATTTCAGACCCCATTGATACCAATTTTTCTTCATTGAGTTGGTAAGAAGCTGTTTTTTGACTGGTCTCCTTGTCCTTCTAACGCAATTTTGAATGACGTAATATTCCTCAAAATTTCGTCATGTATCCCAAAAATAGATCGACCGTACTGCAAAACGCAGCTACTGATGTTGTCTGTGTGAAAATATGACTATTAAAGGAAATCAGCAGATCCAGCGAGCCTACAATGGCCGCCATGCTGAAAATATTGTAAAATGACCATTTGTTTCAATTAATTTGAACAAGGGTGTATATATATATATATATATATAGAGAGAGAGAGAGCTTTTTTTAAAAATAATTCTGGATATAAGCTTTGACTGCTTGTAATGCTGACTTAACATTCAAGTTATTATTTATTGTTCTGTTTTTTCATTATATTTTATGGTCTATAAATTTACTGCAACTTTGATGTGTAAATTTTAGGAGTCAGAAGAGGTGACATCGATGAGTCAAAACTATTGTCACCGTCTTCACGTTTTTATATGATTCAACAGAGATAAGTGTTTTTACTGATCTGTTCAAATCACCGTCTTCACGTTTTTATATGATTCAACAGAGATAAGTGTTTTTACTGATCTGTTCAAATCACCGTCTTCACGTTTTTATATGATTTAATAGAGATAAGTGTTTTTACTGATCTGTTCAAATCACCGTCTTCACGTTTTTATATGATTTAACAGAGATAAGTGTTTTTACTGATCTGTTCAAATCACCGTCTTCACGTTTTTATATGATTTAATAGAGATAAGTGTTTTTACTGATCTGTACAAATACCTTCAGGTTGAGTTTGTATTTTTGAGTTTACAGGAGTGTGCTCATTTTAATGTTTTTACTATAGATTGTCCCTTCACTCTCTATGAAGTTGTGTGGGCAAAACTGGAAGGTTATCCCTGGTGGCCAAGTTTGGTTTGTAATCATCCTAAAGATCATGTTTGTGTGAGGCCAGGAAAAATCCCCCAAATCCATGTTCAGTTTTTTGATAATCCACCAACAAGGGCATGGGTGAAGATGAAGTGTGTATCTCATTATTTAAACTGGAACTTTAAACATGTTAACAGATTTAGTGGTATTAGTTAAAGAAAAATTTGAGTTGACCATTTTAATGACTTGTAAATATTTATAATTACTATTATTTTCATAACTGGTTATAGCTACTTTTTTTACATGTAGGACACTTTAACACTCCTACGAAAAGTGGGGCCTAATAGGCCCCAGAGCAACTTGAAAGGTTATTAATATTAGGCTAATAATTTTGTATTTAAATGAAATTGCCATTTCATTTAATGAAATCAAATCAAATCAAATTAAATGGCAATTTCATTTAAATACAAATTTATTAGCCTTATATTAATAACCTTCAAGTTGTGCTGGGGCCTATTAGGCCCCACTTTGTAGGAGTGTTAATTGTTATAAAGTTAATTCTGTAAAACATCATTCAAAAAGCACGTAAATACTTTCAAAGAATTTGGACACGTTCCACAAAAGTATCTCTGTGATAGATGTTAAAATATATTTACATTATACTGGAAAGTAAAAGATACTGGTTGTACTACTTTTTGTTTTATTTATGTAGACTGTAAAACATAGATTAATATTAATAAACCTGTTGGGAACAAGTGCTAAATAAATAATGCTCCAACTTTTATTGTATTTACGTTTGGTAACAACAACAATAATTTACACCAAAATATCTCCTATCATTAAAAAAAGTTTTTGTGTGAAAGGAAAGTTAAATTGAATTTAGATTAAAAAGAAATAGGAGAGAAGTGTTTATCGTTGAGTTGTATTTGTTGGTACAGATCTCTTTAACCAAGTAGTAAGGACAGTAAAAATAATCTACTGTTCGTCTACTTCCTTAAAAAATTTTGAAGCTGTTAAGTTTACAGTTAGAGACATTAATTTTAATGTGTGTTTTTTTTTAAATTAACAGATTTGTCAAAAAATTCATTAGTGGCAATCAACCAGATATTCCAAGTCGTAAAGATCCTGTCTGGAAGGACAGTGTAGAAAAGGCAGAAAAGGCTCTTCCGATGAAACCTGATAAAAGGGTCGATCTGGTTGTTTGTATGGAAAGTTCAGATGAAGAAATGACTGATGAGAAACTCGGTAAAGTAATTCGAGGGTATTCGTGGCTGTTTCAGTGTATTTGTTATAACTGTCTTGGTCAAGTTTAACGTATGACACAAAATGTTATTAACAGTAAGGGTACCCAGATGAGGAATCAATGCATTCTAATGATTGTAAATACTAGTTTAACTATGATATGGTCTGTACATTCTATTTAATTGGCTATTCTTATTACTAGGAATAGATGTTTAGTTGTTATCTATATAAGTAGCTTGGTTTGATCAGTAGTTAATATTTAACAACTTTGATAACTATCATGATAGTGTAACAGTTTTTCAACTATCTTGATGTCATATTTTTATTTGATGGAACATTGTTTATGTGATAGTGATGTATCTCCCAGTGACTCAGAACTATGCATTGCATCATTACATATGTAAAATGTTTTGTTCACTTGTAAACACAAAGTTTTTATGCAGTTCTGCCCTCTTAAAAAGAGTAAGATATCAAGATAATGCTGTACCAATTGAAAGAAAAACATGCCAGTAAACTTTATTAATCATGATACCTGTTTTTTTCTGTAATTTTTTAGAAGAAAATGGTGTCATGTTGGAATCTATGGAAGAAAACTTGAATACTGAATCTGTAAGCTGTTTTTGTTTGAAGTACTTCATCTCATTTTTTAAAAATAAAATATGAAAATGTTATTGCTTGTAACAGTGAACATCTTATTTTCTTTTCTAATTCATTAAAGCTATTTTTTTTTTAGATTATGTAATGTATTGTTAGTTTTTTTGTTGTTTTTTTTAATTTTGCAATTTTGTGCAAAGCTACACGAAGGCTATCTGAGCTAACTGTCCCTAATGTAGCAGTGTAAGACTAGAGGGAAGGCAGCTAGTCTTAACCACCTGCTGCCAACTCTTGGGCTACTTTTTAACCAATTAATAGTGGGATTGACTATCACATAATAACATTCCCATGGCTGAAAGAGCAAACATGATCGGTGCAACGGGGTTAAAGAGTTTAAAATGAATGCAAATCTGTTTGAGTTGTATTGAATGAACACATACAAAAACCAGTTTTATTCTCTTGGTATACCAACTTGAATGTAAGTGATGACTACACATTGAAAGTGTATACATGTACTATATCAGGAAGGATTATAAACAACTGTATATTACATTTGCTGTTCAAAGTAGCCCTGGTTGTTACTGCACTTGACTTGCAGTTTACTTGTTGTAAGTTTGAAACATGTCACTGAACATGCTTGTCTTTTCATTCATGAAAGTGGTATGATGTGGCAATTAATCCCACTTTTCTTTGGTAAAAAGTGACCCAGCAGTTGATGACAGATGATGTTAACTTAGCTGTCTTCCCTTTAGCCTGTCACTTCAAAATTAGGGATGGCTAGACCTTGAGTAGTTTGATACAAAGTTCAACAGATAAACCTTTCAGAAGAAGCACAAGTATATGAAGACAATGGGGTTTCTTAAAGTAATTTTGTTTTCTGAATAGTAAATTTTTTTCATTGTGGTAAATGTTGCATGAGCTATTTATACATATGTAAGAATTCTGTGATTGAGGGGGGGAGTGTAGATTGGTAAAAACTTTAAAATTATTAACAAACATTTACAATTTAATTTATATTTAAAGCTATTTTCACTAACTTCATGTATTACTAAACATTTTTATATTGTATCTTATGTAGATACGTTTTTCTTTTACCCGAGATACTCTGGCAAACTGTGAGCAAGGGGGTGTTATCATTGTACTGCCAGTCATCCCTTCAACTTGTGATGACACTTGAGCATTAATAAAAACATAAAAAAAAAAAAAAATGAAATGAATGAGTTAATTTTTGGTTGTTATGATCTCCTTACATGTGTGTGTATCATAAGATTAAAGGAAAATATTCAACCTGTTTATAATCTTAGATTTCTTCACTGTTTGTCATATATTTTGTTAAGTTCACTGGTTGACCAAAAGAAAGGGTTATATAAATGGATTATAATTTTATATTTGCTCATGTGACAAAATAAAACCTAGTTTTACAAAATCATGTTCTAAGTTTTTGATAATATCAGTTTTTGCCATAAAATTACCTTATGTTTGAAAGATATGTATGATATACATTAGTGGTATTCTTAAAGCTGATGTGTATTTTATTATTTATAGGTTTTTTGTGTTTTGTTTTTTTTACTCTTCGTAGAGTGATAATTCATCTGATCAACGAGTGAGGAAACGTCGTCGAATAATAATAGAATCTGAAAGTGAAGATTCTGTAGATGAATTTAGGCCTAATGATAAAGATGAGAGCGATTCAGACTCAATCAGTAGTGGTGTTGATGAAAATGAAATTTCAGAACCAGAACCCGAGTCTGAGGAACTCTCACCTGTTAAGGTTAGCTCCAAAAAATGAGTTTTTGCTCTTCAGATGGTATTATTGATTTTACAAAGAACTAAGTAATCAGTTTTAAAGATAAAAAGTACTTTAGGAAATTCTTAGACAAAATTCTTAGGAGTATTAATTGTCTCATGGGTTCCATGAAATGTGCCGTTATGTTTTCTTTGAATTATGAGGAGAGATAATTGTTCTGATAGTTAACATTTTTGAAGACCTGACCAGTTTTTCTTAGTTGAACCTTCTATACTTGTGTGGGTGTGCATCATGAATTTATGTATGATCTTATATTAAAGCATAACCTGCTCTACATGTGTTAGTAGAGCAATTTACTTTGGCTGTAGGTGTGTAAAAGTCATAAATAATCACAAAAACGTAAGATTTGGGTGTAAAAAAAATAGGATATGTATTAATGTTTGATTTTAAAGTTGGTGTTTTAATTTGATTTAGTATTACAATTATGTGCTGCTATTTGCACAGAATACAAACCGGAAAGCAAAAAGAAGAAGAGTTGAAAATACTTCTACAATAGAGAAATCTCCAAGAACACCAGTTTCTGTCAGCAACCAGACCAAAGCCAAACTAGCTTCATTTAGTGCATCAAAAACAGTATGTAATTTTGTCATAAATAATACACAAAAAACTAATACTGATATTAGAAAATGAAATTGTATTATTTAGTTTGTTTTTGTTCCATGACAAAATGTAAAATAAATTTGAATTAGTCTTAGCATAACAAGTACTTATTATAATACATATTTTATCAAGTTATATACCTTACAGATTAAATATTTTTTGTTTGCTTTAGCCTTCCAAACCAAGTGAACCCGATGGTGAAGCAAAATTGTGGGCACATTTGAAGTTAGACTTTCTGAAGGATGGAAAACGAAGGTAGGAAGAACTATTATCTTTGTGATGTTTTATCCTCATTTGTGACTAACGTACTTTCTGTATTAAAAAGTGGCTTTATTGATGTCAAAATGGTATGTGCACGTATATTATAGCATTAAGGTTTTAATTACGTGCAGGAAGCTCAGAAGGAATTACAAATATTTTATATTTTAAGTGAAATGTGGTGAGAATAATAAAGTTACAGTTAAAAGTATCCAGATTATTATAATATTTCTTACGATATATTTGAAACTACTAAAAAATGTAGAAGAAAGAAATTTTAATTTCTGTTTTTTTAGAATAATTAATTATTAAAGTTTATATGGCTATGTGCTGCTTGGTGGTTAGTATGTTAAATTTCATTTGAGTCTATGGTATGGATCTTATTGATGCAAAATAAAAACAAATTATACTTGTGTAAATGAGATAATGAAATACTCAAGTTGAGTAGACCAAGAGTTGATTGAGTTGTTGACTAGCAACTTTCTACCCTAGTCTGTTAATATGAAATTAGGAATGGTTAGTGCAAATAGGCCTTGTGTAGCTTTGAGCAGATATCTAAAACAAACCAAAGTGTACAATTTTTGCTTATAATGTAAAAGACAGAAGTATATAAACATTGCTTTCACAGATTTTTGCTCTATTAATAGAGATTATTTCTTTATTGGAGAAATCAGATGTGACAATTATGATGGCTTGGAAAATGATAACATAAGTCAAAAACAACAAAACCATAAAACTTGTATACAAATTATAAGATTTAACTGATGACATGACTTAAGAAAATAAAAACTGGAACCAACTTTGTTATATTATACAAATTTTAAGTATCTTAAGTATTTAAGTATCTTAAATTGTACTTTAAATGAAATATAGAAAACTGAAAAACTACCTTGACAATTAACATAATTTTAAACTGCCAATTATATGCAATTGCATTTGCAATCTTGCCAGATCCTTTATTACATCTTAGGCCTATGAATCTACATCAGTTTAAAAACTGGAAAACCATGCAAGATAAGAAATATTAACCTCACTTGTAAGAACTGACTAAAGCTATATTTTCTGTAGTTTATTATAGTGTGAGTTTGCAGGCTCACAGGTATTTATAAATAAGGTTCCTCTTATTATCTGTAAAAAGTAATCAAATATGATTTTAAATTTATCAGTAAAGGTAACAAAGTATTGTTAAATTAGAATACATTAAAATTACTGATTTAAAACTTAAGTTATCTGCAAGTATTAGCAGTTTGGGGATTCTGGTATATCAGATTATTTGATGGTGACACTGAGACCAGTAAGTTATGACCCAGTGATTTACATGTAGGCTGCACGTGCACTGTTAAAATGAGTGACACTATTCGTATTATTTTAAACATTTGGAATTCCCTGTGTAATGGTCTTTTGCATAAAAGATTAAGATGGCATGAATGTCAATGAGGAAGACCAGATTGATTTCTTATGGTAATTGGTTGTTTCAAATTTGGCCAAGATACAGTTAGTCCTATGGTTTCAGTTGAGCATCAGTCAAAATGACTCATAGGTTAGTGTCTAGATACATGTAATAACAAAGGTATTTCTTTTTGACTTTGCTTCCAGTTTTTACTCAGTGAAGTTAGAATTAATGTTGATTATCTTATTAAATGTAGTTGAGTACAACTTTTTATTAAACTGTCAAGACATTACTTATCAAACTGGTTAGGAATTAACAGAAAGTTGACCACAGAGAAAATGTGATGGTACAGAAGGTACTGACTGATTTTACAACTGTTACTGTAAGTTAACTTTATCAGTGATTAGTTTGGTTTAGATAGAAAAGTTGGAATGCTCAACAATCGGTAAAGCACAAAACAAGGTAAAAACAGCCTTCGTACAAGGCACATTAGCCTCTATTACAAATATACAAGAGATATTAAGAGTAGTTGGTGAAAGATGTTTTCACCTCAACAAAGCATTACCACAGTGTATATAACTTTGTAAAGTTTAATTAAACACGCTGTGTACATTTACAACGAAATTCACATTACATTCTTATTACTGACGTTAGATCTACCATTAAAGGCCTAAGACTTCACTGAAATAGATTTGATACTATACTCGCTGTACAAACTTGATAATGAATTTTCACTATAATATCAAGTCTATTTCAGTAATGTCTTACGCCTTTAATGGTAGCTCTAACATAGGTTTAAAGGTATAACTTAAT
Organism: Tachypleus tridentatus; assembly: GCF_004210375.1. NCBI lineage: Eukaryota > Metazoa > Arthropoda > Merostomata > Xiphosura > Limulidae > Tachypleus > Tachypleus tridentatus. Next base: position 31,295,313 of record NC_134827.1, read on the forward strand.
GAAAATAAAACTTAACAATACTAATTTTATACACACAGATTGACGGACATGAAAGATATTGTGACATGTGTTATACCTGTGTTTGAGTTTTAAGTTGTGCAATATTATGTAGCTTATTATTTCAAGACATGAAAGATATTGTAACACGTGTTATACCTGTGTTTGAGTTTTAAGTTGTGCAATATTATGTAGCTTATTATTTCAAGACATGAAAGATAGTGTTGTGACACGTGTTATATCTGTGTTTGAGTTTTAAGTTGTGCAATATTATGTAGCTTATTATTTCAAGACATGAAGATAGTGTTGTGACATGTGTTATACCTGTGTTTGAGTTTTAAGTTGTGCAATATTATGTAGCTTATTATTTCAAGACATGAAAGATATTGTGACACGTGTTATACCTGTGTTTGAGTTTTAAGTTGTGCAATATTATGTAGCTTATTATTTCAAGACATGAAAGATATTGTGACACGTGTTATACCTGTGTTTGAGTTTTAAGTTGTGCAATATTATGTAGCTTATTATTTCAAGACATGAAAGATAGTGTTGTGACACGTGTTATATCTGTGTTTGAGTTTTAAGTTGTGCAATATTATGTAGCTTATTATTTCAAGACATGAAAGATATTGTGACATGTGTTATACCTGTGTTTGAGTTTTAAGTTGTGCAATATTATGTAGCTTATTATTTCAAGACATGAAAGATATTGTAACACGTGTTATACCTGTGTTTGAGTTTTAAGTTGTGCAATATTATGTAGCTTATTATTTCAAGACATGAAAGATAGTGTTGTGACGTGTTATATCTGTGTTTGAGTTTTAAGTTGTGCAATATTATGTAGCTTATTATTTCAAGACATGAAAGATATTGTGACATGTGTTATACCTGTGTTTGAGTTTTAAGTTGTGCAATATTATGTAGCTTATTATTTCAAGACATGAAAGATAGTGTTGTGGACGTGTTATATCTGTGTTTGAGTTTTAAGTTGTGCAATATTATGTAGCTTATTATTTCAAGACATGAAAGATATTGTGACACGTGTTATACCTGTGTTTGAGTTTTAAGTTGTGCAATATTATGTAGCTTATTATTTCAAGACATGAAAGATATTGTGACACGTGTTATACCTGTGTTTGAGTTTTAAGTTGTGCAATATTATGTAGCTTATTATTTCAAGACATGAAAGATATTGTGACACGCGTGTTATACCTGTGTTTGAGTTTTAAGTTGTGCAATATTATGTAGCTTATTATTTCAAGACATGAAAGATATTGTGACATGTGTTATACCTGTGTTTGAGTTTTAAGTTGTGCAATATTATGTAGCTTATTATTTCAAGACATGAAAGATAGTGTTGTGACGTGTTATATCTGTGTTTGAGTTTTAAGTTGTGCAATATTATGTAGCTTATTATTTCAAGACATGAAAGATATTGTGACATGTGTTATACCTGTGTTTGAGTTTTAAGTTGTGCAATATTATGTAGCTTATTATTTCAAGACATGAAAGATATTGTGACATGTGTTATACCTGTGTTTGAGTTTTAAGTTGTGCAATATTATGTAGCTTATTATTTCAAGACATGAAAGATAGTGTTGTGACACGTGTTATATCTGTGTTTGAGTTTTAAGTTGTGCAATATTATGTAGCTTATTATTTCAAGACATGAAAGATATTGTGACACGTGTTATACCTGTGTTTGAGTTTTAAGTTGTGCAATATTATGTAGCTTATTATTTCAAGACATGAAAGATATTGTGACATGTTATACCTGTGTTTGAGTTTTAAGTTGTGCAATATTATGTAGCTTATTATTTCAAGACATGAAAGATATTGTGACATGTGTTATACCTGTGTTTGAGTTTTAAGTTGTGCAATATTATGTAGCTTATTATTTCAAGACATGAAAGATATTGTGACATGTGTTATACCTGTGTTTGAGTTTTAAGTTGTGCAATATTATGTAGCTTATTATTTCAAGACATGAAAGATATTGTGACACGTGTTATACCTGTGTTTGAGTTTTAAGTTGTGCAATATTATGTAGCTTATTATTTCAAGACATGAAAGATATTGTGACACGTGTTATACCTGTGTTTGAGTTTTAAGTTGTGCAATATTATGTAGCTTATTATTTCAAGACATGAAAGATATTGTGACACGTGTTATACCTGTGTTTGAGTTTTAAGTTGTGCAATATTATGTAGCTTATTATTTCAAGACATGAAAGATATTGTGACACGTGTTATACCTGTGTTTGAGTTTTAAGTTGTGCAATATTATGTAGCTTATTATTTCAAGATATTTAATACCCTATTATTTATCTTAACCCTACTAATCATACCACATGGGAATTAAAAACCTTGCAAACCTTTTAAGTATAAATAGTCTAAAGCATTTCTTTAAAAAAAAATCATGATATTTCTTTTATAAGAGACTTAGTGTTCAACATCAGACTGGTTATTGTTTTAGATACTTTTAACTTAATATCATTGGTAGAAATTAAATCTATTTTGTTTAAGGGACATAGAAGGTCGACCTCAGTCTCATCCAGATTATGATCTGAAAACGTTATTTGTTCCAGAGAGTTTCAAGAAAACTCTTACACCAGTAAGTGCTGTTTTATATTAATTTTTTTTTTTTACAAGAAGAAATGTTATGATTTATCCTTTTAATTTAAGATTTAAATATTCTCTTAACCCCTTTGCAATGGTAACATACATTAGTTTATTTACACATGTTAAGTATTTGTACTGTAATTTTTGATACAGCATGTGTGTCTTTACAAAATTTGGTAGACTTTTAATAAAGATTACAATTCTTTTGTGCACAAAAATAAGATTTTTAATGAAATATTTTTACTAAAGATTTGTTTTTGAAAATATTGAATCTGTTTCGTTACTAACCTGAATGCAAAGTGATTTTGTGTTGTGATTTAAAAAAACTATTTAGCATCACAAAAACCTCAAATATTAATTGCATAATCTCTAAAACCTCCTAAATACATTTTAAATGTTTGTTTTTAGTAAGACTTTATATTTTATTGTTTTCTATACTCTAATTATGTGAGGTCTTTCGCTTTACCAACACCATAACCGTCATTAAAAAATTGGGAAATGAATGTAAGTTGTTTTGTTTCATGCTAGAATTACTAAATATTATAACACATGAAAAGACAAATGTTTAGTTAAAGTAGTTTAAGTCTCACAACTTGGTGTACTTATATATGCATTTCTTATTTTTTATTATATTGACCCTACTGTCATGCCAAGCTAACATTACGTAACTTGCATTGACAAAGTGCACATGCATTCATTTTACATATTCAGTAATATAAAACTGACCTTTAGTCTTCTCTGTCTTGGCTGTGTTTTAGTGGATTAGTATTTTGTAATATGGTCACATTTCAATTATTATACTTTATATACACTTGTAGAGATTATTAACATTTACAAATAAATTGTTAAACTTGATTTTTTAATAAAGAACAATAGATAAAGTAAAGAAACCAGTTATTTCTTTTTCACTCTGACTTTTAAACTTAGTTGCTAAGCCTTATAAAATTTCATGTGGAGAAAATCAAATAAAATTTTTAGATTTTATACGTACAATTGAATAACCTTAAAATCATAAATAACTACATTGATATCATATATTTCCCAATTGCTTATGCCCAAAGTAAATGGAAAAGACCAATTTTTATCTTCAAAGCATATAACGAAAACATGATGGGAGACTATATTTGGAGGCTGATAGATGAAAGTGATTTTCAGTCACAAATCTCAAAAAACTACTCACTTCTAAACATTTTTGTATAACTTTAGTATAAATACATGTAAAATGTGATTCATATGTTGATTTATTCAGACCTTATGTAAATGAAAATGTGCAAATTTGCCTTTTTTTTACATAGAATATACGTTAATTTCTAAATTTCATTATCCAGGTCACAAAAGCAAAGTTTGAAGGGAATAATGGCCATTTTCTGTACTTTTACAACATAAGCAATTAAGAAATAACATGTACTATCCAGGTACAAAATTTGTGTTGCATAGTGTTATTATTTCCCTAATTCTTGGATATTTGAGTTTTCAGTTTCATTGGCTGGTGGTTGCACCACACTTCAGATAAACGTTTTCAAAGTACTCTTTTTTTCTTTCATCTCCCAGCTATGAGAAAACAGAGAAACAGTGCTGAGTTATTGAAATTTCTATATTTTGAATGTAAAATGTACAGCTAATGAGAATGAAATTTTTACACGTCATTTTGTTAAGGTGTTGTATTCATGATATTTATTAAATAATTAAAGGAATATCATTTTCTCTGTCAAGTTTGAAATTAGATGGTATATTAGGACACCATTTATTCATTAAACACAAAGTAATTGAAAAATATAATACTTAAGGTTGAAGAAAAAATGATTAAATTACCATTTGTTACTTACTAGTATTCCGTACTGAATTGTTATACATTTAAAACTAATAATAATAAAAACTGTTATGGATATTTTTGAGTACTACTGATGTATAAATTGTTTTCTTTTTTTAGGCTTCACGACAGTGGTGGGAAATGAAATCCCAACACTTCGATACTATTCTTTTCTTTAAAGTAAGTTCACCTTGTAATTTCCACTTATAATTCTGTTTGAAATTTCGTACTGTTATACTTGTGTGTAATTATTAAAATTGTTTATTACGAAAAAGTTGGTGGGGTGATTTTAAACTTATTTTGTTAGCAGACCTTGTGTTTGCATACTGAGTTGATCCTCTTTGTTTTTTTAATATACTCAGGTTGGAAAGTTTTACGAGTTGTACCACATGGATGCAGTAATAGGTGTGAATGAGCTGGGCCTAATATACATGAAGGTATTAGAAGATTTGTACTTGACAGATAAAACTTAGAAAGCATGATTATTACTTGTCAGTCATCCGTATAACTTGTTTTAATTAACGTTTTGCATAAATTATGAAATAAGTACAAAACACTATAATAATACCTAGTTTTGAAAGCTAAGTACCATAACCAGTATTTTTAATATTAGTTAAAAGTTGTTCTTAATTGTAATATTTTGTAATTGATTTCAGGGTGACTTTGCTCATTGTGGGTTTCCGGAGATTGCTTATGCTCGCTACTCTGATGCTTTGATCCAGAAAAATTACAAGGTGGCTCGAGTGGAACAAACAGAAACGCCACAAATGATGGAAGAAAGATGCAAACAGTGTAAGTTTATATTGTTACATTACATGTAATCATAATTCGCATCCAACAGTCATTTGTTACTGTATGCAGTGCAAACTTAAAGTATTATTCAGATAGAGAAGAACAAATATGAAGTAATTCTGTTTTTGAAATAGCTTTGAACTATTAAACTTTCAAATGCCATATTTTATGTATGTGACATAAACACAGGTGAACAGTGTAAAGATACATTTGTTACATAAACATGGTGACTGTAATTGAGAAACAATGTGTTTGATACTTAAGTGTTCATGGTGTACATTGTAAAGTGCATCTATTTCCATATCTAGTCATAATGTACACCAAACAATGCATCTGTTTTCTCTACCTATTTATCAAATTTATCCAACAGGGCAAATATCGCTATACGAGATCGCGACGTACGTAAAGTGGTGCACTTGTTGTTTTTTTTTATGCAATTATAATGTACATCTGTGAATGAATGTATGACTGTGTGATATCATGATGTGTATCCAACATCAATACAAGTACAGGCTGTATATAGTTCCTGCATATTTGATATCAATCAAAATATCACATTAAATTATTTAAAGGTAATTATAATATTATAACTTTTATTACTGTTATCAGCTCTTCATAATTATTTAAAAGTCAAGTCATGATGTTTGGTCTGAAGTTTAGTAAATACCAGAACAGTAATCAGCTAGATTTAGATTTGTGTATTGAGCACTAAATTTTTAAAGTTTCTCTTTTTCTTCTATGCAGTAGTAAAACCAAGCAAATTTGATCGAGTTGTGAGGCGAGAAATCTGTAGAATAACAACAAAGGGAACTCGTACCTATAATGTTCAAGATGGTGAACCTTCAACAGCTGGACATTCTTATTTGCTGGCAGTGACAGAGAAGGTTTAATTTGATATATTTCTAAACATTTAAATATCATTATTTCCTGAAATAAATTTTGACCACAATAATATCTAACAGTTCTGTAAATAATAAGAACAAATTGTGAATTGGCTTTTATGTGTTCCATTAATGTATTGGGTATTGGTGTCATTAACTTTAAGGAAATAGTAAATTCTAATAATGTTGACCTCATATTGGTGCATTGTAAAATATCAGTAAAGAGGATATTCATAAAGTTGTGCTAGTTTCCTATAAAATTACTGCTTTGAATGGCATACTAAAAATTATACATTTTTTTGTCATGGAAGGTAACATAAATATGTATGATATGGTTATTGGCAGAACATACAAAGTTGATTGTTCTAAATACTGTGATTTAATTTTTTTCTAGAATGTGTGTTTGATTGTAATCATTAGGAATAATATTGAAATTGTTTCCCGCTGGTACAGCAGTAAGTCTTTTGGATGTACAACACTAAAATTTGGGGTTTGATTCTCCTCGGGGGACTCGGCAGATAGCCCAGTGTGGCTTTGCTGTAAGAAAATATACACACACAATATTGAAACTGCATGATGATGGCACCCTGTGAGCAGGTGATACAAAACAGTTATTTCATAAATCATTTTTAAGTCTGTTTGTTTGCAAATTGGATAAAGGAAACCAAAGGTTTTTGGGAACTGGTCAACTCTTAAGACTAAGAATGAAAAGTTACTAGTTATTATGTGAGAGGGTTTAACCTCTATTATGAAAGGTATAATTCATATTTACAGTATTAAATAACAGTTGAAAGTTATTGTATATGATAGAAAATCTATTTCCACATGATCACACGTTTTGGATAATTTCACCACTTTGACATCTAGTAACCCTGTACGAATTTGAGCTTGGAATGAACTATTTTATATGAATTAAAAGTGGTGAAGTACAGACTTCATGTCTGTCTTTAAGTATAAAGTTATTAAGTTTTATTTCTCTGGCTATCTTTTTAGACTAGAAATGTTTCCTAATTCTATTTCTTGGTGACATAATTTGTATATGTTTTATATAAAAAATAATATTTTGTGACTTTTAAAGATTTTTGATTCATTGTTAGAACAGACTTCTTAGTATATTTTTTCAGAATCACGGTCTTAAACCTGGAGATGAAAGTGAATATGGTGTGTGTTTTGTGGATACTTCAATTGGAAAGTTCAGTGTGAGTATCTGAGTATGTTTAATTTTTTGTTTGCAAAGCTTAAACACTGACTTAATATTTAGGTTTCTTTGATATGTTCATTTTAACTCTCTTCTTTATACCTGGTATATTCTCGATACTTGGTAGATGATTCACGTGTGAAGACTATACTTTTGTTGTCATAAATGATTTCTATTGCTAGTGTAGCCCTGATAAGTACAAGGTAATACTGAATGACAATGAATGATCTTTGGCAATGAATTTCATAGTAATTAACCAAATTTCTTTAATCTGTCCTGGACGTGCTTTAGTGTAGTGAATTAAAGTTTATTTTAGGACTTCTAGATATCCACTTCTAGATAGGCCTAATATTGCCTATTCTTATTTTAGTTCTACTCCCATTTTGACTTTTAACTTTTAAACAATTTTTACAATATAAATGGCTACGTAGATTTAAGAGTATCCATCATAAAGTAAGATTTGATCCCTGCTTGGACACGGCAAAATATTGAAGTTGACATAAATATTTCTTGTCTCTACTTTGTATAACTCATTATTTTGATTTTTTGATACCAATGTCCAGCTGGGGCAGTTTCTTGATGACAGACATTGCTCTCGACTTAGAACTCTAATTGCTCATTTTCCTCCTGTACAGGTAAGTTTCAGATGAGAAAATGTCCATTATAGGGTAAAAAACTTAAGTTCATGATTAGGTTCATGATATTATAATGTATTTAGCTTGCATACACATGATTTTACTAAATTTAAATATGATATGCATCATGCTGTGACGTATAAACCATCCATATGAAGTTGCTTTGTTTTGTTTAAAATAAAATTATTTTGGGTGTAAAGTGTTAAAGGATGTGTATTGTTATTTTACGAAATGGAAAATTATGATAGTTGCATGTATTTATATTAGCAAATCAAATGACAATGTATTGATTGCCTCACAAAAAACAGTAAGCCATTTGCAACAACTTTATTCTGCTTACTTGACAAAAGATTGTACAACAGTACTGATATTAAAGCTTTACATACTAAAATTTGATTTCAAAATATTTTTGATTTTATTTTCTATTACATATCTGTCTTTACCCCTAGGTAAAAGACATGTAAAATGATGGTTTGGGCAGATCATAATTCACTTTACAAGTAATACATGCTCCAGCTGAAAAAAGTATATTCTAGAGTGCTGTGAAATAATTAAAAATGAAAACCAATTTTTAATAAGAACTTTTCACACTATTTCTATACAAAAATATTGATAGTTACTTGTAATATGACAAGGTCTAAGACATGATTATCATGCTGTCTTGACATTGAATAAATGTAAGACTTTGAACATGATTATATAGTCTTTTATATTTTAGTTTGTAATACATTTTTATTTAAAAATGAATTCCAGGGTTATTAATACCTAGATCTGTAAATAACAATTGTGGGTTGTTGTTTTCTTTAACTACAAATGTAATACAAGGACACTGTTTATTAAGATATTTTGAGAAATAATACACTTTTTTTTTCCTTTGAAGATTACTAAAATATTATCAAATTATCTATCATATCTGACAGACTGAAAATTGTTGTAGTTAATCAACCATTGTTTTTCATGATAATGTAAAATGAGTTCAGCTACACTGAGGTGCTAATTTTGAGTTTGGTTCTTTCGAATTAAGCACAAAGCTATACAATGAACTATCTGTGCTCTGTCCTCCACGGATTTTGAAACCCGGTTTTAGCAGTGCAAGTTTGCAAACATACCTCAGTACCACTGGGGGGTCTAATTTGAGCCATAGAAACACAATCTGTTAGATCATAAATGCTAGTATTAATCTTAACAATGAGATTTTTAAGTGTCAGAATGTAACGATTCAGTGAAAATCGATTTGGTTAGACCTTGTATTATCACATTGTTTTCAAAACCAGATCTGTTGCTTATTGAGTTGTCTCTTATGATATAATTTTTGTGTACAGGGATGCAATGTCAAAACTCACACATGAGACTTGTTCATGAAATCATAAATCTTCCTGTTGGTTACAAATGTGGAAACCTTTCCTGTGTATGCATTCTTTTCAAAATGTTTTAAGAACATAATTAAAATATACCAATTCCTGGTTACAGATAACTATGTTGAATTGAAAACTGTTGGCCTAATGGTACAATTATTTTATTGTTAATTCTGAACAATGAAGGGAATTTTAAAGTGTAATCTGCCGTTAGAAGATTACACTCTATACTTTCATTTTGCTGGTTGTGTTCCATAACTAATCAAGAGAAACTGATTCAAGATTGTTGGTCATTGTGCTTACAAAATTAGTGGCACATTTGAATATGTATTTAGAGAAGTTTACAATGTAAAATAGGTTCTAAAGAAAAATTAGTTTTTTATTCAGTTGTATTAATAATACAATACAGGAATATTTAGAGGAAGTTGTAAATTTTTAACAACTATGCTGTAACATTAAATGCTAGTGAAGAAACAGTTATGTAAGCTTTTACTTACTATATTCAGTTAGAATGTAGACAGAAAATATTCTTATAATATTGTCTCTAATAACATCATATATTTGTTTTTGAATTTAAAATTCCTACACACAGCTTTAGGTGTATTGAATCTACCAACAAGTGGCTGAAAACGTATACAAAACGTGAATTTGTTAAGAGATAACAAATTTACTATAGTTCATTTTGGTTTTGGTTGTAACATAGTAATTCACTATATTTAAGATTTTATTTAAGTGAATGCAATAATGAGAGAAGTGTCTGTGTATCAGAAACATTGTTAATTTGTGAGTTAAGTATTCAACTAAACAAATTAATAATTATTATCATCTTGAAATGTCTTCTTTTAAACTGTACAGAATAGACTTCCAATGTCATTTCTTACATCTTTTAGATGTAGATATTACATATCTCAGTTGTCTGTAGTGTATATTTTGTATTGATAAAATTAAGGAACAAATAAATTTCTGTTGAAGTTTTGCTAAATTTAGTCTTAAGTGCTACTTTCTGTTAGAGAGTCCATTCACAGAAGGTGTTCTGTTTAACGATATAGTCGTGTAATGTTCTACTTTATGTGAGATTGCTCTCTGACTGTCAGATTGAGAACAGAAGTTTTTGAATTCTTGTGACCCATTTTTTAATGTTCTTCTACAGAAAGAATGAACTATATGTGAAAGTTTAGTGTTTACATAAATATTTGCCTCAAATTTTGAGAGAGAAAGGGCTTTGTTTAAATGCCTTTGTTTTATCTTACCCTCTATTTTAATTCGTTATTGTTAAGGTTTAGTTTTCCTCATTTATTTTTTGTTTAATTCAAACTAATTGTATATTAATTCATTCTCTGCCAGTTGATGTGTATTTTATTTCTGTTTCATTTATAAATAGTGTTTGTTTTCTTGTAACTGTTTTTCCACTGGCTAGGTTCATTCATCTACAGATATTGCAATGATTGAGTAACTTATCTTTAAGATAGGTTTATTATTAGATTAACAAGAATTTGTCAAAATGTTGTTCATGTATTTACATGTATTGAGCAGTATTTCCATATAGAAACAAAACTCGGGTTATCTCCTAATGTTTTTCACCTGTTATTATTCCAGTATCGTAAACAACACTCATCAGTGAGATCATTTTGTTTCTCAAAGATATTTACCTTTTCTTGAGTTATATCATTGTTTTTAAGAATTAGCATACGTCGTCAATATATCATCTCTCAATAGTAACATAAACTGCCACACAGTTCCCAGACTAATATCAAATCATGTTGTTATATCATTCTTTTGACCAGTAGCATATGTTGATGTGATTCTATCTTCTTGACGAATAGTATATATTGTTATTTCAACATTATTTTTGATTAGTTACGTGTATTATTAGACCATTGAGTTTCATAGGTACTATCAAATGAGCAGTTACTTGTTACAAACAGGAAATAACATTTATTTAAAATAGTAGTAATGCAGTCAATGGCACTTTTACACAGATCACCAACACAGGAAGAGTTATGTAAAACAAGGAATTGAGGAAACTGTTTTATATATGAAGTAATTTGTGATGATAAGAAACCCACATGAATTTTAAAATGTATCTCAGGATGGCTGGTACAGGTATTAAAACTTACTCATAAAGCAGAGAACAACATTTTGACTTTCTTAAGGTTAATTTCATGAAATGTTTGAACTCATTGTCAATTTTATAAAGTTTTCTTTTTATTATTTTTGTTCTTTTCTGACTGATCTACAAAAAAATTGTTTTAAGTTCCATTGAATTTCTCAAGTTCCTAAAGACTTGTAGGGATAAAGTTGATGTATCTCATACTATGCATCATGTTTGAAATGGAGCTATTCAAAAAGTGTCTTGTTTACATTAATGATTTAACAATTAGGTAAAAGTCACAATAGAATGCATGTTTTTGTTCTTAACGTTTGTCTCAGTTAGTCTTGTATAGATTTTTAATGAGAGAGATGTGTAAAAATAAAATTTTGGACACTCATGTTTTCTGGCTGACAAAAATGATGTTATTCAAGGACAAGTGAGTTCCTGTACAGTGATTTGTAGCAGATCAAACACACTCGAGGTAAACGTCATCCTTGGCAATGATATCTGGAGACAAAATATATGCTTCGGACAAAGGGTTTTTTTGGTAGTGATATACAGTGATAAAAGATGCACCAGGTGTTCTTCCTTATCAGTGATATGTGGTGTCAAAAAATAAATTTTATGTAAAGGGCCTCTTTAGTAGCAGTATGTATATTAAGATACGTTTCAGATTAAATAAAAACCCTCCAAATTTATTTATCATAATAACACTTCCTATGTAGTGACTCGTACCACACAAAAAATAGGTTAAAATTCAGCTTTTATAAACTTTTGTTGGAAGTCTGTAAAAGTTTTGTTAAAAGGAATTTGAAGAAAAACATCTACAGTTAGGATTGACTTTGTAACTTTTGCAAGGCTTAAAAAAGCTTAAAGCTTTGCTAACTTTATATACACTTTTCCCAACAGTATATATCACATTCTGCTATTTGTAGCATTAATCATTGAAACTAGATGGCTGAACTGTTTTCATGGTATCTTTACTGTAATCTGAGAAATTCTTTGGTTTTGATTTATTTAGTTTTATTTGTCCCAGGTGGTTGTTTTAGTTATTGTCTTAATTATTAATCTAATATTTTAAAGGTTTTAAACAATAAAAGCAATTTATTTGTTTTCCAGGTTCTTTGCGAGAAAGGAATTATTTCCAACAGAACACAAAAAATCTTAAAAGGTTGCATAAGCTCTTCCCTTTTGGAAGCTTTGAAGCCTGGTTCAGAATTCTGGGAAGATTCTAAAACCTTGAAATTTCTTATAGAAAATGAGTATTTTAAGACTGAATGTGGTGTAAGTTGGCCTGGTGCTATCAGAAAGATGATTGATGATAGTAAGTCTTTTTATTTTCACTGAATTTTAACTTTGATATTTGTAAGTGAATATTTGTAATAGAACCAGCAGGAGCAGTAGCTGAAAGTTTTAAATACAAATAAAAGAAACTTAAACAATATATTCATTGTACAATTAACAAGGTAAGCAAGAGCCTTGTTTTTCTAAAGTTACACATTAGACTTATCGGTAAGAAAATGCTAATGTTTCAGCAAGAATGACAGAATTTTCCTTGAATTAGACATAATAAACTGTTTGGCTTATGAACCAATACATAAACACAGCAGGTTGATGACTGAATACAGCTTTAATCTAATTTATCCTTCTCTAATCTAATAAGGTTGAATGTGACACATTCTGGTCACATTTAGATACTTAAAATATTTAAAAAAAAAAAGTGAAACCTGAAATAACTCACATTGGTGAAGGTGTACATAATGTGTGCTTTTAATTAGAATTGTACCTTGTGATAACAACACAGAAATTTGTTAGTAATGATTGTTCTCAATAAGTAATGGCTCATGGTACATTTTAGGCAAAGGCTCAAACTGTAATCAACTGATATTTTAATGACTGTTGTAGCTTCTGTTGACCATTTCTTATTTTAATTCGTGCCCATGTTTGTGATTTTGTTTACACACTCTTTATTCAGTTTTGATAAACTGGAAATAGCTTTAACTGTATGTTGTAACACCCTATAAAGGGAAACTAAAACATTCCTGGAAGGTCACCCAGTTGTAGTGGGGGGTATCAGACAAGATTTTAAGGATTGCTGAATTGCAGTTGGTATCAAAGTTTATGTTCTTGACCCCTCTTGGGATCCTGAGAATGCCATATTTGCAAACTGTGTTAATAGTTAATGCTTGCAATCGTAGACTTATGAGACGAGCATTTGGGTACCATTGGCAGGTGCCTTAATAAGGTGTGATTTTGTATACAGATCTCCCGTGGGGTAGCTATAAATGTAATTAGGGGTAATGAAGGAGCTTGATTAATGCACTGAAGCATCTTTGAATCTTGAGTGGGCTATTGAACCCCACAACACATGTCAGCTACCTCATGACAACTTACATTTACTGAGAATGATTCATTTTGTAGTGTAGATATTTGAGAAAATGAGCATCCTTTTCTAATCTTTGATTCCATGTTACTTTCATTCTTGCACATAGCTTATTACAACAAGGATGCTTGAAGCCATGTTACTTTCATTCTTGCACATAGCTTATTACAACAAGGATGCTTGAATCCATGTTACTTTAATTCTTGCATATAGCTTATTAAAACAAGGATGCTTGAATCCATGTTACTTTCATTCTTCTTCATAACTTATTACATTTGTCAATATAGGTTTTTTTTATTATTATATTGTAACATTTTAAAAACTGTCTTTCATTCTGAATGACATAAAATGATTAAAATAGTGTTATAAGCAGTGACTACTAAATTTTGAAAAATTTAAAACCACTATCATTTGTTTCTATAAACAAATGTTTAAAACTTAACCTGATAACTGAGTGGACAATAAACTATTTTGTGTATACATTTTTAGGTGATACCTTGCAGCAAACAGCCAAAGAGGAATATTATCTTGCAGTTAAATCATTAGGTGCTTGTATATGGTGAGTAAACTATTAGGTTTGACTGTCTCTGTACCGAGGTATAAAATTTAGTTTGCTTCAAGAACTGTGATTATTATCCAGTCACTTGTTTAACAGTTATTCTTGTCATAAATCTTTTTCATATTTTTAAACTTGCATATTTTTACAATTGTATATATCAATGTGGCAGTTGAAAACAGAAGTTAAACACTTCTATTTTTGAAAGGTATCTTCAAGAAAGTTGTGTCCACAATGAAATTCTGACGTTGAAAAAGTTTGAGGAGTACACACCATTAGACACAGCAGCAAGTCCTGCAAACGAATCATTTTTGCACTTTCAACGTATGGTGAGTATTTGCATCTCTTTATAAACACAAACCCGCAATGACGAGAAACCCACTTGAAGTGTGTTCTCAATACGACTGATGTGTAGGTATCGACTGTTTAATCAAAATCAAGTGCAGAACAATGTTTTGATGTTCTGAGGTCATCTTCAGGTTAACAAAGATGACCTAAGAAGGTTGAAACATTGTTCTGTACTTTATTTTGATTAAAGTGCTAATACCCATACCAACTGTCTTGAGAATACAAGCACAAACCCAACAGCTCCAACACTTTTCAGTGCCCTCCCCATTTAGGACATATCAGCCTGTACAACTACATATGTTTTATGCCAAATTTGCAATTCCATGACGCCAAGTTTGAGAACCACTACACTGTACACTACAAGCCACATGTAGTTTTAATTTTACCTTCTGCAGGTAAATTGTTTAAAGATAAATAAATTTTTAGAATTTACTTTGAGTTGTATTTAAAGTTTTAAAAAATTCATCGTTATCTGTTATTGCTTTGTCAAATTTTTAACAACTGACAAAATGTAGCTGTGTGCTAATTATTTCGTGGAATTTTATGTCACTATCCTTTTTTTCATACTATGAAGTGCCACCTGTTGGTAAAAATGAAAATGAAAAGTATACTTGTAGAAAATTTGGTAATTATTAAACAGATAATCAGTATTTATGTCTCAAACTGTGCTAAACAATTTTGATGACTGGAACTTGTTACATTTGCTTTGATATATACTTTTTTCAAAATTTACTAATAAATGTTTTTGTTTGTAAATTGTTTGGTCAACAATGTTCAGGTACATCTAATGTATAAAAACTGGAATAAAAAAACAATATAGATAAACTAATGGCACCAGTGATGCTACAGTAAGTTACCAGTTGATTTAAGACGTACCAAAACAAGCTTTTAAACAAACTGTTCTTCTACCATCACTTGTGGTATCATTTGTATTATTAAGATACAGATAGTGTATAAATGAACAAGGGTAAACAAGTTTCTTAACAAATATTACTTTTTGATTGTGTATTTCATGAGCCATTAACCCTTAAACAGCTGGAATGTTGTACGTAGCAGCATCAGTTGACAATGGCTGCCATTTAAGGGTTAATGAAAACATCCTGAGGTGAAGGTAATACAAGAGTATCTTAATTAAAGTTCTACTTGTTTTCCAGTCCTGTACAGCCATATAATGTAACAGCACTGAAAGGGTAAAGAAGTAATTTGAAAACATTTAGATTCAAGCATAACTATTTTAGGAATAGTTTATGTGAAATGTATTTTGTCATAATAGTTCATTGGATTCTATGTAGATTGATTACTATTATGCTCCTATTGATGTGAATTCTGTTTTTAACCAAAATACTAAAATATTCCTTAGATGGGAAGGAAAAAGTACCTTAAAAGTTATGAGGTAAAGTTTTTATGTTAGACGATTCTGTGAACTTTGTAAAATCATATTTGCATGTATACATTTAAATACTTTTCAAACTTAGGATATCTTAATTCTTGGACTGAAATGTAAAAGCTAATAAAAATGTGTTGTTGTTTTATAGGTATTGGATGGGGTCACATTACGCAATCTAGAGATTCTGGAAAATATGAGTGGAACAGTGGAGGGTTCACTTCTTCAGGTCATGGATCATTGTAACACTCAGTTTGGTATGTATCAGTGTTGGACCGAGCTTCCTAAGCAAACCTGTACTCATTTTAAAAAGTGTTAATATTACACATGGTGTAGTAGGTACCATTATATTCACTTGATATCAGTGTTGTACTGAGTTTAGTCAGTACCAGCATGCTCAGTTTAGTAGTTTGCTGTACTCGATTTTTTTGGGTACTGTTATTATATTCATTTCAGAAGTAGAATTATTGTAATTAATCTTTTGAATACTATTGTTATACTCTCATTAGTAGGTAATATTGTTGTCTTTGACCTACCAGGTATTTAAAAGTCTATGATTTCATCCTTTTTGAGGGTCTCTTCCACAGACAGTGGAAATTACAAACATTAATGTTATTTAATAAGTAACCCTAGTCCAAAGAAAGTAGAAATCAAATTTGTAGAGCAAAGTTAGCATCTTTTTGTTATTTTGATGCAAATCTTATTATTCTGAGCTACCAAGTTTATTCACCTTATGATCAACCTGAATAGATATGTTACAGGAATAACTTTTAACTGTCTGTAATGAAAAAACAATCCACCTTGAAACAAGTTTAATTCAAAGTGATTGTTACCAGTTCTTAAGATTAGACGTGCTCATTACGTTTACATATTGTTAATTTGCTACCAACAGATGTGCTCTTTTTTTCAAAGACTCTTTTAACTCTTAAATGTATTTTTAATCTACTAAATCATAAAGCCTTAATGGACAGTTTTGATGTAATCTCCCTCTTCACAGAAGTTCCAATAACTGAAGCCAGCAAGATAGCTTTAGAACTTTATATCCAAGACCCCAACCCACTGACACACATCTCCAGCAACCAATTAGCAATTCTTATAAAATTCACTGCCACAAAAACTAACTTTATGTTCAATAACCAAAACTACTTACAAATAAATGGCCTAAGTATGGGGAATCCCGTGCCACCAGTTCTAGTCAATATTTTTATGACAGAATGAATTTCAAGCAATCACTTCAGCCTTACACCCACCACTATACTGGTACAGGTATGTTGATGAAGCAATTGCTGGATTCATATCTACAAAACACACACACAGTTTCTTCAACCATGTTAACTCGATACATCCCAACATGAAGTTCACCTGTGAACAGGGAAAAACTAACCAAACAGCATTTCTTAACCTCAAGATCACAAGAACTGACACACAATTCAAAACAGAAATTCACAGAAAAATCACCCATACTGGACTATACATTCCCTGGTACTCAGCACATGAAACAAAACAAAAACTGAACATATTAAGAAACCAAATAAACATAACCATAAAACTATGTTCACCTGATAAAATTAACAATGAAATCAACAAAATAAAACAACACTTTGTTAACATCAACAAATTTCCTAAAAAAAAACGTGAAAACAAACACTTTATACAGTTGTAGTGTTTTAAAAAAAACATTTCATAGTTTATTAAAAAATAAAAATGGAGTCAAATTTTACTTTGTAAATAAAAGACTATCCTTATCATTTGGTAATTTTATCATCTCCTTTACTACTGTTTTATAACTCCATGTTAAGTGTGATTAGTTTCCCCCTTTAAAAATATATAGTCAAGTAGGTCTTATGGAGTAAAAGCCTTGGCTATCATTATGTTAGTAATTTAATCATCTGTCTCTTACAAAATTTTTCTCTCAGGAAAACGTTTGTTTCATCAGTGGCTTTGTTCTCCCTTATGCAACCCATCTTCAATTAATGATCGTTTGAATGCTGTGGAAGATTGGCGAGGCTTACCAGAAGTTAGAACTGAAGTGATTAAAATACTGAAGAAGTTACCTGATCTTGAAAGGCTAATTAGCAAGTAAGTCATATGTGAGAAATTCACAGTTCTTATTTATAATTTTTTTCTAAATCCTTAAAACTATATTGTTGGAAATGACTTCAGCCTTAATGCCACTGCACTAAAGATTTTTCAATACAAGAACTGTAATAATATAAATAACTTTACATTTAAAAAATCCTATCTTTGGAATTGTTTCATTTGTTTGCTTTTCTGAGTATTTTAATCTTAATATGACGACAGACAAGAACAATGTTTATACCATTTCAGTCTTCTTTTAGGTCAGTCGTATATAGTTTTGCATTTTCTTAATTTTTGGTTAATTTGGTTAATTTTTGTAACGATGTACATGTTTTTGGTTAATTTTTGTAACGATGTACATGTTTTTAGTTAATTTTTGTAATGATGTATATGTTTTTGGTTAATTTTTGTAACAATGTACATGTTTTTGGTTAATTTTTGTAACGATGTATATTTTTAGTTAATTTTTGTAATGATGTATATGTTTTTAGTTAATTTTTGTAATAATGTATATGTTTTTGGTTAATTTTTGTAACGATGTATATTTTTAGTTAATTTTTGTAACAATGTACATGTTTTTGGTTAATTTTTGTAATGATGTATATTTTTAGTTAATTTTTGTAACAATGTACATGTTTTTGGTTAATTTTTGTAATGATGTATATTTTTAGTTAATTTTTGTAATGATGTATATGTTTTTGGTTAATTTTTGTAACGATGTACATGTTTTTAGTTAATTTTTGTAATGATGTATATGTTTTTGGTTAATTTTTGTAACGATGTATATTTTTAGTTAATTTTTGTAATGATGTATATGTTTTTAGTTAATTTTTGTAATGATGTATATGTTTTTGGTTAATTTTTGTAACGATGTACATGTTTTTAGTTAATTTTTGTAACAATGTACATGTTTTTGGTTAATTTTTGTAACGATGTATATTTTTAGTTAATTTTTGTAATGATGTATATGTTTTTAGTTAATTTTTGTAATGATGTATATGTTTTTAGTTAATTTTTGTAATGATGTATATGTTTTTGGTTAATTTTTGTAACAATGTACATGTTTTTGGTTAATTTTTGTAACGATGTATATTTTTAGTTAATTTTTGTAACAATGTACATGTTTTTGGTTAATTTTTGTAATGATGTATATTTTTAGTTAATTTTTGTAACAATGTACATGTTTTTGGTTAATTTTTGTAATGATGTATATTTTTAGTTAATTTTGTAACAATGTACATGTTTTGGTTAATTTTTGTAATGATGTATATTTTTAGTTAATTTTTGTAATGATGTATATGTTTTTGGTTAATTTTTGTAACGATGTACATGTTTTTAGTTAATTTTTGTAATGATGTATATGTTTTTGGTTAATTTTTGTAACGATGTATATTTTTAGTTAATTTTTGTAATGATGTATATGTTTTTAGTTAATTTTTGTAATGATGTACATGTTTTTGGTTAATTTTTGTAACGATGTATATTTTTAGTTAATTTTTGTAACAATGTACATGTTTTTGGTTAATTTTTGTAACGATGTATATTTTTAGTTAATTTTTGTAACAATGTACATGTTTTTGGTTAATTTTTGTAACGATGTATATTTTTAGTTAATTTTGTAACAATGTACATGTTTTGGTTAATTTTTGTAATGATGTATATTTTTAGTTAATTTTTGTAATGATGTATATGTTTTTGGTTAATTTTTGTAACAATGTACATGTTTTTGGTTAATTTTTGTAATGATGTATATTTTTAGTTAATTTTTGTAACAATGTACATGTTTTTGGTTAATTTTTGTAACGATGTATATTTTTAGTTAATTTTTGTAACAATGTACATGTTTTTGGTTAATTTTTGTAATGATGTATATTTTTAGTTAATTTTTGTAACAATGTACATGTTTTTGGTTAATTTTTGTAATGATGTATATTTTTAGTTAATTTTTGTAATGATGTATATGTTTTTGGTTAATTTTTGTAACGATGTACATGTTTTTAGTTAATTTTTGTAATGATGTATATGTTTTTGGTTAATTTTTGTAACGATGTATATTTTTAGTTAATTTTTGTAATGATGTACATGTTTTTGGTTAATTTTTGTGACGATGTATATTTTTAGTTAATTTTTGTAACAATGTACATGTTTTTGGTTAATTTTTGTAATGATGTATATTTTTAGTTAATTTTTGTAACAATGTACATGTTTTTGGTTAATTTTTGTAATGATGTATATTTTTAGTTAATTTTTGTAACAATGTACATGTTTTTGGTTAATTTTTGTAATGATGTATATTTTTAGTTAATTTTTGTAATGATGTATATGTTTTTGGTTAATTTTTGTAACAATGTACATGTTTTTGGTTAATGTTTGTAACGATGTATATTTTTAGTTAATTTTTGTAACAATGTACATGTTTTTGGTTAATTTTTGTAATGATGTATATGTTTTTGGTTAATTTTTGTAACGATGTATATTTTTAGTTAATTTTGTAATGATGTACATGTTTTGGTTAATTTTTGTGACGATGTATATTTTTAGTTAATTTTTGTAACAATGTACATGTTTTTGGTTAATTTTTGTAATGATGTATATTTTTAGTTAATTTTTGTAACAATGTACATGTTTTTGGTTAATTTTTGTAACGATGTATATTTTTAGTTAATTTTTGTAACAATGTACATGTTTTTGGTTAATTTTTGTAATGATGTATATTTTTAGTTAATTTTTGTAATGATGTATATGTTTTTGGTTAATTTTTGTAACAATGTACATGTTTTTGGTTAATTTTTGTAACGATGTATATTTTTAGTTAATTTTTGTAACAATGTACATGTTTTTGGTTAATTTTTGTAATGATGTATATGTTTTTGGTTAATTTTTGTAACGATGTATATTTTTAGTTAATTTTTGTAACAATGTACATGTTTTTAGTTAATTTTTGTAATGATGTATATGTTTTCGATATGTCGATACAATATTGTTTGATACCTAGTTTATCCCTGATAAAACAAAAATCAATCCACTTCTTCTAAGTGCTAGTGCTTTAGTTTCTTTTCTTTAATTGACTTTTGAACCTAAGTGTTTTCCTGACATCATGAAGAGTAATGCCAACATTTTTATTGTATAATTTTGCTGGTGTTATGGTAAACTTGCAATGCTATTAACAAAATAAGTGAACATATTTTTAATAGAAAATGGATTCTAGCGAAAGAGTTAGCACACTGGATTGCACAGAAAAAGTGCGATGAATTAAAATAAAAGTCCAAAACTTGAGAGTTTTGTAATATTTGAGTACTACTGTTCAGGAGAACAAGGAAAAAGAATACTCATCTTTTTGAAAGTGCTTAAATTTTGGGTATTTTTGTTCAGAAGTTAATAGAAAATATATATTTACTGAAATGCATGTAGTAGTCCACATGTATACTTTTTTGTTAAAACTATGTTTGGTTTCTTATGTCAGTCATAAATACTTTGATTAGAGAATAAGACAAGTAAATTTGTAGTGTGTGTGCACACACCATGATGTGGTTAATATTTTTCACTTATTCCAGAATCCACACCCAGGGATCAGCTCACAGGAGCAAGTCTCATCCAGACAGCAGAGCTATCTTTTATGAAGCAGAAACATATAGCAAGAGAAAAATAACAGATTTTCTTTCTGCTCTTCATGGCTTTCAGGTGGCTTTGGAAATTCCTGATGTGTTTAGAAAGGTTCGAGACAACTGTAGGTAAGGGACTTTTTATGTGGCATTAAAAAGGTATTATTTTTGACAGTTAATGTTAAATTATGTTTTATATTATTTACTTAAATTTGAAATAATTTGATCAAATGAATTTCTGCTTTATTCTACTTATAATTGGTCTATTTGGGTGTTGCTTATAGAGAAATTAGTGGGATACCTTTCAAACAAATATACACATCTAAGTAACTGTATTTGACATCGAATTGTATGAAATGAAACAGCTACTCTGATTTTTATGTTTAACAGACAAAAAGCTGGTTTTAAATTTGTAAAATTGTATTAATTTAAGTGGATAGATTTAAAAGTTACAGGTCTTGATTCAAAGTAGCAGTATTGTAACAGTCTTTATGTACATGCAATGTCTTGAACAAAAATGTTGAGCTGAAGCTATACAACTTGAATGTTTTTAACCATTTCACTCATTTTAGGATTCTTAAAACTGACTTTTAAATTTCTTTGCTGAAGTATCACTTTTGGATACAAATTTATCTTTTAAGTTTATACAAATGTTCTACCACATTTTCTTTCAAAAGATGCTGTTACTCCAACATTGATTCTTGATTATATTTTACTTTGTTTAGTTAAGTAAGTAACTTGAATTTTATGTTGCACAGTTATACTAATTTATATATTTATCATTTGCTGAATAAATAAATTGTTGTGCTTTTGTGGAAGCTTGTAATTGTGTATGCCTTTTGATAGGTCAGAAACGTTAAAACAGTGTGTGACCTCTGTCCTTGAAGATGGAAGGTTTCCTGATTTGAAGGATACGTTAGATTTTTTTGATGTAAGATTTCAGTTATGTAGTCTTAACATTCAAATTGATTTTTTGTAGATATATTTTAATTAATGCATTCAAAGAATCATTTTATTGACTTCAAGAGTTTAAGAAAATGGATGTGGTTACAGCTTTAAACCTTAATCACCATGTTATAGAACTTACTAGAAACTAGGAAACAAGGTAAACTGGTGATAGACTTCATGCAGAATACATGAGGATAGATGTAGAAGAAAGTGGTAGAAGGGTGTTGGGAGAGATGTTTTATATTTAATGAGAAAGCATGAGTTTTGTATATTACTTAACATGTTTGGTCAAAAACTGTGGAAACTTAGCAAAGTGTGTTAATTCGTTTGGTTGATTTTAAGTTCAAGTGATGTATTATTATATATGATTTTCTTCTGTTCTCTTTCTGGGTTGCACATATGTTTCATATAATGTTTTTTGTAATATGTTTATAATAATATTTTCTGCTGTTTATTATTGTGATTTGTTTTACATAAATCTAATCTTGTCCACATGTGCTGTTTTGTGCACATTTATACTGTCACCATAATGGAGTGATCTAACCATAACATATAATTTATATTCTTCTAACAGTTAGAAATTAATTAAAATTAGTTACTTCTACTTTTTTGTAAATTTAATATAATTTCAATCTTTCTCTTTTTTTTTTTCTAATCAGAATGCATTTGACCATGAAAAGGCCAAGAAAGATGGGAAAATAATTCCTAGCAAGGGTAAGAAGAACATTAAATGTCACTAGTATAATACGAAAGAATTTAGAATAATATCATTTTGTAAATTACAAAACTACACATTTGGTATTATAAGAAAAAAACATTCTATAAGGACAAATGTAAATAGAAAGATCACCATATGATAGCTAACCTGAATAGAAAGACCACCGTACGATAGCTGACGTGAATAGAAAGATCGCCGTACGATAGCTGACGTGAATAGAAAGATCTCCGTACGATAGCTGACGTGAATAAAAAGATCTCCGTACGATAGCTGACGTGAATAGAAAGATCTCCGTACGATAGCTGACGTGAATAGAAAGACCACCGTACGATAGCTGACGTGAATAGAAAGATCGCCGTACGATAGCTGACGTGAATAGAAAGTTTGCCGTACGATAGCTGACGTGAATAGAAAGTTTGCCGTACGATAGCTGACGTGAATAGAAAGTTTGCCGTACGATAGCTGACGTGAATAGAAAGATCACCGTACAATAGCTGACGTGAATAGAAAGATCACCGTACGATAGCTGACGTGAATAGAAAGATCGCCGTACGATAGCTGACGTGAATAGAAAGATCACCGTACAATAGCTGACGTGAATAGAAAGATCGCCGTACGATAGCTGACGTGAATAGAAAGATCACCGTACGATAGCTGACGTGAATAGAAAGATCGCCGTACGATAGCTGACGTGAATAGAAAGTTCACCGTGTGATAGCTTTAATTTCAGTGTATTCATGTAATGGGTATATGAACCACACTGGACCACACATTGATTGTAAGATTTAAAATTTAACCTGTAGAGTTTTGTCTGTTTGTTCCTGTGCTACAATACTAATTCAGAGCTAGTTGTTCTGGCCTGCAGTGTACATAATACCTGTAGGTTTAGGACAAGATGAAAAATGTAGTTTAGAATAATGTACAGTGCATACAATGTTGGTATTTAATTAAAGCTTCTGCTGCACATAAGTATTCAACTTATTAATATAGTGTTTTTGCATTAATTACAATATTACATTTTTAACCCTTGTATACGTAGTATGACTCCTTTGTTGTTGTATTTTCCTGAGTAGAGAAGATTATTTAATTTGGTTGAAGGTAAAAATCAGTATACAGGAAGGTTTTTCTAACTCTTTGTTTCAAGTGTATTTTAATTTATTAATATTTACCTGACTGTCACTAGGTGTCGACGAGGACTACGATTCTGCAGTTACGACCATCAACGATACCAAAAAACAATTAGACGAATATTTGGAAAAACAGAAAAAACATTTCATGTGCAAAGTAAGTATTTGTCTTGTAATATGAAAGGCATATAGTTTTAATTAAGAGTGATTGGAAATCAAACCTTGAGGCCACTTTTGTATGTATTTTTAATGTAATTTATGATATTGTAACAACAATTCGGTTTATTCTTTTTTATTTTTTTAATTATGTTTTTGTTGAAGTAGGTTTGATTTGTTTTGAATTTCATGCAAAGCTACACAAGAGCTATCTGTGCTAGCTGTCTTTAATTTAGAAGTGTAAGACTAGAGGGAAGGCAGCTAGTCATTACCACCCACCGCCAACTCTTCGGCTACTCTTTTACCAGTAAATAGTGGGATTGACCGTAACATTGTGATGCCCCCACGGCTGAAAGGGCGAGCATGTTTGGCGTGATGGGGATTTGAATTCGCGACCCTTGGATTATGAGTCAAGTGCCTTAACCACCTGGCCATGCTGCTCCTCGATGAAGTACTGCACAAACAAAAGTTACAGTAGATTCACTTCATTAGTCAAGAGTCTTCTTTGGATTTACATGGAATTATTTGTTTAAAAAGAAAGAGAGAAATGTCAATAAATATAAAGTATCTGTACATAGTAGTTCCTTCATAAAGTGTCTGTACATGGTAGTTCCTTCATAAAGTGTCTGTACATGGTAGTTCCTTCATAAAGTATCTGTACATAGTAGTTCCTTCATAAAGTATCTGTACATAGTAGTTCCTTCATAAAGTATCTGTACATAGTAGTTCCTTCATAAAGTATCTGTACATAGTAGTTCCTTCATAAAGTATCTGTACATAGTAGTTCCTTCGTAAAGTATCTGTACATAGTAGTTCCTTCATAAAGTATCTGTACATAGTAGTTCCTTCATAAAGTATCTGTACATAGTAGTTCCTTCATAAAGTATCTGTACATAGTAGTTCCTTCATAGTTCTGTACATAGTAGTTCCTTCATAAAGTATCTGTACGTAATAGTTCCTTCATAAGGTATCTGTACGTAATAGTTCCTTCATAAAGTATCTGTACATAGTAGTTCCTTCATAAAGTATCTGTATGTAATAGTTCCTTCATAAAGTATCTGTACATAGTAGTTCCTTCATAAAGTATCTGTACGTAATAGTTCCTTCATAAAGTATCTGTACGTAATAGTTCCTTCATAAAGTGTCTGTACATAGCAGTTCCTTCATAAAGTGTCTGTACATAGCAGTTCCTTCATAAAGTATCTGTACATAATAGTTCCTTCATAAAGTATCTGAATATAATAGTTCCTTCCTTTCAAATACATTAAGCATGATAGTACAAACAATTCCACCTAAGCATGAACTGAGAGAGATCTAGCTATACTGTGTGTAAAATATATTTATTTTTAAAAGCATGCAGATTATTTATGTTGACAAACATTTGCAAATTTAATTATCTTTCTGTACATGAAATCGTTTTGTAGGGCATTTCTCTGGTGGTTTAAGCAAAGTTTAGTATAGTTATATTTATACAAGCACAAATTTGAAACTATAAAATTACCACCTTAAGTTTACTTTAAAAAATCAGATTTGAGGCTCATTAAATTTTCTTCATTAGGTTACTTATTTTGGAAGTGGAAAAACGAGGTATCAGTTGGAAGTTCCAGACAGTGCTGTGAAACACGCTACTGACCATTATGAACTTCAAAGTCAGAAGAAAGGTTACAAGCGATACTGGACTCCTGAAGTTAAAAACCTGTTGGCCAAACTGATAAATGCAGAAGAGTGCAGAGATGCTGCTCTGCAGGACATCATGCGTAGAATCTTTGCCACTTTTGATACCCAGTAAGATGTCATTTATTAATGTAAAATATATGATAAATGCTAAAGAATATATATGCTGCTCAAATGTTGTACAACTTTATAGTGTTAATTTTGATTCAAGATCTTTGTATATTATACATATTTACTTATTAATATTTTAGAGTGAATTTAGGTATTAAAGGTTTCAACCAGAAGATCATAATTTGTGCTCCGTTCTCTTTTCAAAGTTACTTTCCTTACCAGAATTAATTTAGCTGATTTTATTATAATTCTATTATATATAGATTATTTTATATTTTTATTATGGTATATGTTTAGACTAACTCAGATATTCTTAGCTGACCTTATCTCATGAATATTATTGGGATAACAGGACCCTGTCACCTGTTGGGTACCTACACAAAGACAACTGTATTCTGATCTTTATAATTAAGAATATAAGAATGGTATAACTAATTCCCTATTTCTTTACAGTTCTGATGTCTGTTGGTAGCTTGCTTTTAGAAGTTATCAAACTGTTACATCTGCCTGCTTAGCACGATGTGTGGCAGTTTTGGGTGATTGACATATTTTCGTACACCCTTTAGTTTTGTTATGTAATATTGACTTGCCCTACTTCCCAGAAACTTGTAATGAAAACACAATACTGCCTCATTATAATGATACCACTGGGAGCCATTTGCACCAGAGAGCAATATAAGTGGAGGGGTATTATAATGAACTAATCAGAAAGGCACTCATGCATAAAAATATGGATTCAATAAACTTCAGAGGCAATCAGCTAAATAACTATTTATTTACATAGGGAAAATGGATATAAATGAGATATGATAATAAAAGATAAAACATAAAGACAAACTTTGATATTTCTGAAATGAGGCACACTCATGTTCATTTATTTACTTAAAAAAGTCCAATACTGTAGTCTGCTTCATTCATTTTGAGCCTCTTTCTGAATGTAATGTGTAGCATTTCACACATGAATTATATTCCTGCAATAACAATTGTATATTACTTCACCAATTATAAAACTTCTTTGGATTTACCTTAAAAATACTCATTGCTTTCATTGGATACCATTAGAACCTAGGTATCCACAGTGACATATTTCCAGTTCAGAATTAAGTAATATTTTTTTTTTTATTGTTTATTTACAATGTCCTCTGGGAAAGCTTTATACATTATAATGTACTTTTAAACATTTTTTATCAATAAAGCATACTACAAGATGTCCAGAAATACCAATTTTTAATTCATATTTGAATATAGTAATGCATTTTGACTAATTCTGATATTGTACACAAACATAAAATACCCACTCTCTGCCACAGGGTTCTTTGGTCCCCTCATGATTCACAAAGGTCTTAGTGTACCAGTGAAGAATTTCCATTATTCTAATTACTTTTATTGCTACTCCAATGCTCTAATTCTTTAACGTGTTCAGTGCCGTAGACGAGATAACTCGTCCAAGCCGATCAGTAACACAGTGCCACGGACGAGTTAATTCGTTCTCAGTAATACCTAACTTCAACGCTAGATGTCAGCGCCATATGTGCATTTGACCTACTTACAAATTGTTTCACTTTCGATCCAAAATGGCATCACGAAAAAAGTTACGAAATGAAGAAGCATTAGAGTTGTATTGTAGCAGCTGAAATCCTTGGTAGTCAACAGGTTAATGGGTTTGTGTATTGCCATTTCTCAAACTTCATTCAATTCAACTTTTTTTTTTCAAGTAAATAGTTTTAATTTAACCACATCAAATTCGTTTTTTTTCCTTCCTGTGTTTTTATATGAATTATATTAATTCTTGAATTCTCCTCCATATTCTATGGTTCATATATTCTTCCTGTCATTTGTTGCTATTTCCCAAACTTAGTGAGATTAAACTTCTTGTTTTTTAAATTTTCATATTTGTAATGTTCTCGTGCTTGTGTTGAGATAAGTTATTTGGTAGAAAACTTCCACAGGTTGTTCATTCAACAAGTGAGAATTAAAAAAAAAATTCTGTTGACCTTCAGGAAGCAGAATTATGGATCTTAAGGGGCTTTAAGGGCAACAATTGGCCAAATTTTTTTTTTTTAGTTAAAGACAAAACAAAACTGCAGACGATCAGAATATTGTTTCTATTCATACAGAGTTGAGATCTAGGTTCTTTCCTCTTCAAACTATAGTGGTTAGTGTGTTTGTATAGAAAATCTTATTTAATAATTTAAAACAATTTAACTTCTAAACTGTTCTTACTCAAATTTCAGCAAGAAATCGTAAGACGAAATACGCCCTATAATTTTACAGAAACCTTTATTTCATTTTTACTTTTATTACAACAGTTATGAGAAATGGGAAAGTGCAGTTCAGTGTCTGGCTGTATTAGACTGTCTGCTTAGCTTGGCAGAATACAGCTTGTCATGTGTGGGAGAAATATGTCGCCCAGAAGTTTTAATTCCAGATATCCCGTACCAGGTGAGGTTTCAGTTTTGATTTTGGTGGTTTTATTCAAGCATTACTTATTTGTTGTATTGTGAGAGACATTTTGGCAAATAATGCTTTTTATGAAATGTTTTAACAAACCATTTTTTATTCTACTTGCTGTCATTAAGTATGGATATGGTACAACTATTAGTGATCAGAACTGGACTTATAACACTAGAAACTGAAGTGATCAGAACCGGACTTATAACACTAGAAACTGAGTTTGATACACGTGGCAGACACAGCACACATAGACCTTTATGTAGCTTGTGTTTAATTTCAAGCAAACCCTATGGCTGAACTTAATTAATCAAATTAAGAACTTGGAAGATTATGAAGAGAGCTACTAAAGTAGTTAGATATTTTCAGTTGTTGTACCTGTAATGATTAAGACAACATGTAAAAAGTTTTTTTGTTTTGTTTCAATGATGTAATAATTTCAACCAGAAGTAAAATAATTGAGTAAAATATTTTATAAGAATAGATCAGTGAATCAAATTACAATTTTGGTATTTGGTCATTTAAAGTATGAATGTTCTGTTTGGTCCTGTAAAGTATGAATGTTCTGTTTGGTCATGTAAAGTATGAATGTTCTGTTTGGTCCTGTAAAGTATGAATGTTCTGTTTGGTCCTGTAAAGTATGAATGTTCTGTTTGGTCATGTAAAGTATGAATGTTCTGTTTGGTCATGTAAAGTATGAATGTTCTGTTTGGTCCTGTAAAGTATGAATGTTCTGTTTGGTCCTGTAAAGTATGAATGTTCTATTTGGTCCTGTAAAGTATGAATGTTCTGTTTGGTCCTGTAAAGTATGAATGTTCTGTTTGGTCCTGTAAAGTATGAATGTTCTGTTTGGTCCTGTAAAGTATGAATGTTCTGTTTGGTCCTGTAAAGTATGAATGTTCTGTTTGGTCCTGTAAAGTATGAATGTTCTGTTTGGTCCTGTAAAGTATGAATGTTCTGTTTGGTCCTGTAAAGTATGAATGTTCTGTTTGGTCCTGTAAAGTATGAATGTTCTGTTTGGTCCTGTAAAGTATGAATGTTCTGTTTGGTCCTGTAAAGTATGAATGTTCTGTTTGGTCCTGTAAAGTATGAATGTTCTGTTTGGTCCTGTAAAGTATGAATGTTCTGTTTGGTCCTGTAAAGTATGAATGTTCTGTTTGGTCCTGTAAAGTATGAATGTTCTGTTTGGTCCTGTAAAGTATGAATGTTCTGTTTGGTCCTGTAAAGTATGAATGTTCTGTTTGGTCCTGTAAAGTATGAATGTTCTGTTTGGTCATGTAAAGTATGAATGTTCTGTTTGGTCATGTAAAGTATGAATGTTCTGTTTGGTCATGTAAAGTATGAATGTTCTGTTTGGTCCTGTAAAGTATGAATGTTCTGTTTGGTCCTGTAAAGTATGAATGTTCTGTTTGGTCATGTAAAGTATGAATGTTCTGTTTGGTCCTGTAAAGTATGAATGTTCTGTTTGGTCCTGTAAAGTATGAATGTTCTGTTTGGTCCTGTAAAGTATGAATGTTCTGTTTGGTCCTGTAAAGTATGAATGTTCTGTTTGGTCCTGTCAAGTATGAATGTTCTGTTTGGTCCTGTAAAGTATGAATGTTCTGTTTGGTCCTGTAAAGTATGAATGTTCTGTTTGGTCCTGTAAAGTATGAATGTTCTGTTTGGTCCTGTAAAGTACGAATGTTCTGTTTGGTCGTAAAGTACCTAATGTTCTGTTTGGTCGTAAAGTACCTAATGTTCTGTTTGGTCGTGTAAAGTACTAATGTTCTGTTTGGTCGTGTAATGTTCTGTAATGTTCTAATGTCTGTTTGGTCGTAAAGTACCTAATGTTCTGTTTGGTCGTAAAGTACTAATGTTCTGTTTGGTCGTGTAAAGTACGAATGTTCTGTTTGGTCCTGTAAAGTACGAATGTTCTGTTTGGTCCTGTAAAGTACGAATGTTCTGTTTGGTCCTGTAAAGTACGAATGTTCTGTTTGGTCCTGTAAAGTACGAATGTTCTGTTTGGTCCTGTAAAGTACGAATGTTCTGTTTGGTCCTGTAAAGTACGAATGTTCTGTTTGGTCCTGTAAAGTACGAATGTTCTGTTTGGTCCTGTAAAGTACGAATGTTCTGTTTGGTCCTGTAAAGTATGAATGTTCTGTTTGGTCCTGTAAAGTATGAATGTTCTGTTTGGTCCTGTAAAGTATGAATGTTCTGTTTGGTCCTGTAAAGTATGAATGTTCTGTTTGGTCCTGTAAAGTACGAATGTTCTGTTTGGTCCTGTAAAGTACGAATGTTCTGTTTGGTCCTGTAAAGTACGAATGTTCTGTTTGGTCCTGTAAAGTACGAATGTTCTGTTTGGTCCTGTAAAGTACGAATGTTCTGTTTGGTCCTGTAAAGTATGAATGTTCTGTTTGGTCCTGTAAAGTACGAATGTTCTGTTTGGTCCTGTAAAGTATGAATGTTCTGTTTGGTCCTGTAAAGTATGAATGTTCTGTTTGGTCCTGTAAAGTATGAATGTTCTGTTTGGTCCTGTAAAGTATGAATGTTCTGTTTGGTCCTGTAAAGCATGAATGTTCTGTTTGGTCCTGTAAAGTATGAATGTTCTGTTTGGTCCTGTAAAGTACTGAATGTTCTGTTTGGTCCTGTAAAGTACGAATGTTCTATTAGATCAGGTTTTAATTTGTTTGTTGCTCAATTTTCTAACACTAACATTTACAATGTTGCAGTTGATTTGCACAGTAATGATTGGCGCTGGTGTGTCTTACTAAGTACATGAAACATAGTTAATCAGAACATTCATTTAGGTCTTATCTATTGTTAGAAAGTTTACATCTAATGAAAGTTTCAGGTGTACTATAATTTTCCAAATAATTATTGTTATAACACAATAGGATTTTTCAGTAATTATAATCAGTATGTTATGCTTTACGAGTTCAAATTTTTTATTACCAGCCATTTTTGGAAATATCTCAAGGACGACATCCAACTTTGGCACATCTCTTCTCTGGATGTGATTTTATTCCTAATGATGTAAATATTGGAATAAAACAGGTAAGCAAGAAAAGATGGAAAATAATGTGTTGTTAATGTTGTAATGTTATATATAGTCACACACATATATATGTAAAAACAGATGGTGTGGGTAGAGAAAACTCTATGTAGAGGAGCGAACAACGGGAACCTGACGATGACCGAAGAAGGTCGAAACGTTGTTCGCTCTTCTACATAGAGTTTTCTCTACCCATACCAGCCGTTTTCACGTATATATATATTTCTCTAGAAGTGGGTTTTCTCGTCGTCACAGATAGTCACACACACTTTAAATTTTCCTCTTGTAAAGGGATAGTCCACCTCATATTTACATTAATACATCAGGCTAATTAGCCTTCCAGAGAACATATATTTATCAAAAATGACAAATGTTTTTAATAAAACTTATCTAGGTTGTATTTATGCTTCTTCTAGGCCTCGAGAAGTGTTGTCACGTCTGTCTGTCTGTCCTTACTTAAGTTTTTAACTCTCCTCTCTTCTTTTCAAACATTACTTCAAATTTTTAGATTATGATGTTTCGAGCTCTTCTTTTGTAAAACCCATAACTGGGACATCACATTACTTCATATTTTTAGATTATGGTGTTTCGAGCTCTTCTTTTGTAAAACCCATAACTGGGACATCACATTACTTCATATTTTTAGATTATGATGTTTCGAGCTCTTCTTTTGTAAAACCCATAACTGGGACATCACATTACTTCATATTTTTAGATCATGATGTTTCGAGCTCTTCTTTTGTAAAACCCATAACTGGGACATCACATTACTTCATATTTTTAGATCATGATGTTTCGAGCTCTTCTTTTGTAAAACCCATAACTGGGACATCTAATCTTATCAGTGACTTTTCTAGGTTGTAAAAAAAAAGCATTAAAGGTTACAAGTTTCACTTTTATTTTTGGTACCGAAAATACCTCTTGAATAAGTATTACTCTAATACGCAGATGGGAAAATAAATTTTAAACAAAGTTGATTAAACGTGTAATTAGCCATGAAACTGCCAAGCCAAATATTCAGATTTTTTTACTGTAGGTTATACAGTTCATTCGAAACATTATGATGTGCTTTAATTTTATTACCATGATAAAACTTTTAAGTTTTGAAATATTTCCATTTCAAGTTACTGATTTATTTCGATTATCTGGTGCAAAGATTTAGTTCTTTAATTGAATTGTTTAAGAGATATAAATATTACACCAGCAGCAGGAAGAAGCTGACAGTGATGAACATACCAGTAGTCTTATGTTAGTGACAGGACCAAATATGGGAGGAAAATCTACACTGATGAGACAAACTGGTCTAATTATCATCATGGCACAAATGGTATGGATAGAAGGAAACAATGTGTTATTTTATTTGTACATTTGTTCCTTGATGCTATTAAATTGTTGATAATCTGTCATCATTTGATTATATGAAGCATTTTTTACTGTCTTCTGAAAATCCAAATTAGGGTATTAAATTGAAAGCAGTTTTACTTGTAAGTCTTAGTTTAATTTTAAGTTCTCTAAGAATTTAAGTGTGTGTGTATATTTTTCAACAAAATAAACTTTGAGGACAACTCCACAGCACTTTACTGAATGTAAACTTACAAGTTCGTCACCTGTCTTCTTGTCAGGTGTTCAATAAATGCACTAGGAAGTGAGATTCAGAGGGTTTTTTTTTGTTTTTTTTTTTTACTTTATCCTACAAAAGAAAAGTGTGCCCATTTTTTTGGGATCCTTGACTGACTTTTAAGATCTAGACCTGTGTACTAAATTCTTATGAACCTAAGTAAGGGTGAAAAAACAAACCAATAGCTACCACGATAGTTACGTGCAACATCTTGATACAGAACTCAAGTGTGGATGTTTTGGAAACTGAAGTTTGATTATGATGTTGACTGGTTGCGTATTAAATTATCCAAAATAAGTGAAAACCATTAGTCCCATAATCATTAATAATACATTAATTCTGATTTTTATTCTCAGATTTCAATTATTTTAGGCTAACATTCTTGTTTTAACTTAATTAGTGTTATCATTTTTGCTCATGTTATGCATTGCATGTGTAACAAAAGCTTATGTGGACTATGTCTTAATATGTTCAGGATACTGTGTTCTTACATATCTTTCATTGTTATTAAATTTTTTAGTACAGTAGCCTAAATAGGTGAAAATCTGAAGCAATTACCAAGGAATGATTGATTGTGAAATTTTAAGAATTTAAAATTTCAGTCTTCCTCATCTTTTCATAATGTTTCAGACCAACTGTTCTAGAGGAAAAAATATTTAACTTTTCAAAGTCTACATAACTGTATGGTGGAGACTAAAATGCTAAATAACACTTTTTGTTTGAAAATTTGTAATACTTATGTAAGTGTGAAGTACCTTGATTTAATTATTCTATTTAAAAACAAAATATTAAATTCAAATTACTGTGGCAGTCGTCGGTGCACTGTACTTATATCTTGAATACATAAAGTTGGAAGATGCACAATTTGAACAAACACTGAGTATTACTTTTTGTTACATATTACAATTTATCTTGGACGAATCTGATTTATTACGTTACATATTATTTCAAACAGCCTAAACTGAGATAAATTGTAATTTTAATTTAGAAATTAATTAAATGTTATTATGTATCAAATATGTGATATTTGCCAACAAGATGGATGCACACAGTTTCCTTTTTTACACAAATATATTTTAATATACAAACAACAATACAGTTTATAATGACAGTTATTACAAATAATGACATATATACAATAAATACTGAGTCTTCTATCTGGTCTGGAACTGATTGTTTTATCAATGGTTTATGATGAACAGATTAATTCTGTTTTGATACATTGGTACATTTCATTTTACGGAAGCTAGCTAGCTTCTTTACTGAGCACGTGAGTTTTCCACTGAGGAAGATATGTAATAGCCTCTTAGAAATACTAATATCAAAAATATAAACTATAAAATGTATAGTTTGTAAGGTTCAAAATCTGTGTGTTCCTGGCTACAAATCTCTAGTTTTTATGACTGATAAGCATTAATAAGTGTTATAGCTTCCAAGGTTTATAATGTATCAGCTATAACAAGCCAATAACAATATAGTGTTGCTTGGTGCATCAGTTTATAAACTTTATGTGAAGTTCTCGAATTTTCATTTGGCCCAACAATACTCTAGTGTTTTTGTTAAAATGTGTGTTGTTCACTTGACACACAAAAAGTTTCTACACATTTAGGGAATAGGGAGGAATTTTGCAATATACATTTAACAGTACAAGTTGCATGCTTTTATAAATAAATATTTAACTGAAACAGACATCAGTATTTAAATATATAACACTTCTCATAGTAGTTTAATATTAAATATGTTGAATTTTAGCTAAAGTTAGCAGATGAAACTTGGTTCAATATGTGGCAACTGTATGTAGATATGGAAAGTTGTCCATTCAATTAACTTTAATCATGAACACGCTGTTTAAACAATCTATTGAAGGAAGTTAGTAGAGTTAAGAAGGGGACATTAATTTTCTTATTGAGAGAGAGACGATTACTAAATCTGGTATTTTATAGAGACGATTACTAAATCTGGTATAAAGTTTTAACAATTTTTTCAACTCTTGTAAATTTATTCAGAGTTGCCTCACTTTTCATGCGAGTTTGTTTGGATATTATATCTATATCTGTTGTACATTAATTGTTAAAGTTCATAATTTACCCAGTTATGGTTTCATATTTTTACAATGGAAAAAAATATGAACTGTTCTAGCCTAAGATTTGGCTTTCTTGAAAGATTAGACTTAATGATTGACCTGTCACAGGTTATCAGGGGAAATAAATTATTAGAAATGATTTGTCAGTATTGTAAAATATTAGTAGCTTTAAGCAGAAGTGGACAGAGTTGGATGTTATGCTGTTGTTTTCAGTTGTTTGAAGCACTAGTCTGAGCATCATTAGTCTGCTATAACGAATAAATCTACGTGTCTTTTTGGTGTGTTGTTTCATTTCCTTTCAATACGGTTCTTTTGAATCTTATAAACTTGAATTAGTGCTAATTAAAATGCTTGTTTGATGTAACCTTCAGATAATTAGCTAAGGCTGGAAACATTTTAAGGAAAACATGAAAGTATGTGGACAATTTGTGTGAAATTATTTAAAATCTTAAAATGAAAGAACTGATACCTGTCAGTTTCAAAGTTGAAAAGATCCTTCTTTTAGAAATCAAAAGAACTGTATTTGAATTTATTTTATCTTCTTGTTATTGACACCTTTGTTTGTTTACCAGGGATCCTTTGTACCTGCTGCACGTTGCCGTTTCACTCCTGCGGACAGGGTCTTCACACGGCTTGGAGCTAGTGACCGAATAATGGCAGGTTGGTATTACCTGTAATAAATATAAACATAAACACTTGTTGGATTTTTCTTCAAATTAATAATTCAGATTCCTAAATATTACTTGTTAAAACTATTTTAATAACAGTTTAATAATGAATACATTTGTAACTTGTTCCATATGTTATTTGGTTAAAGTATTTGGTATTTAAAACTCTTCAGATTAACTAGACATAAACTGTGTTCTTGTAATTACTAAATTACAATATGAAACAAATTTTTTACTTTTTCTTGTTCCTGGACAGAAAGTGTTAATTCCCAATTGCTTATGCCTAAAGTAAATGGAAAAAGACCTATTTTTATCTTCAAACTTTGCGTTTGTGACCTGGGAGTGTATAACGAAAACATGATGGGAGACTGTATTTGGACACTGATACGTGAAAGTGATTTACATTACAGTTGCAAATCTTAAAAAACTACTCACTTCTAAACATTTTTGTATAACTTTAGTATGAATACGTTTAAATCTTGATTCATGTGTTGTTTTATTCAGACCTTATGTAAACGAAAACGTGCAAATTTGCCCGTTTATACCTAGAAAATAGGTTAATTGTTAAATTTCATTATCCAGGTCACAAAAGCAGAGTTTGAAGGAAATAATGGCCATTTTCTGTACTTTTACAACACAAGCAATTAAGATTTAACACATGCTATCCAGGAACACAATTTGTGTTATATATTGTTATGACGAACAACAAGAATGATCGCGATCTTTCAGTATATCTATATAAATGTTCAAACCTTTTTTATCTTTGTCAAATATACATTTTTAAAAAGTACACAACCCACTCTTTTTTCATTTTTAAATCACAATTTGTTTTTATATTTATGTATTATAGTTAAAGTCAATATTTTAAAACCAAATTTCATGTGTAGTTCATACTTCCAAGTTATTTGTCTCTCTATAGACGAGAATGTAGAGGTTATCAGTTTTTTTTTCAAACAAATTTGTTGCTATTTGTTTTTTGTTTCTAACCTTGGGAACTTTGATAACACATAATATCC
Source organism: Tachypleus tridentatus (assembly GCF_004210375.1). Taxonomy (NCBI): domain Eukaryota; kingdom Metazoa; phylum Arthropoda; class Merostomata; order Xiphosura; family Limulidae; genus Tachypleus; species Tachypleus tridentatus. The sequence goes on from NC_134827.1 coordinate 31,332,647, forward strand.
TTTAGTGTATTCTTCTGATTAATAATAACTGTGTTACCTGCCAGGAGAGAGTACGTTTTTTGTTGAACTAAGTGAAACATCATCAATTCTTCAGCATGCCACCTACCATTCTCTAGTACTTCTTGATGAATTAGGTAAGAAATATTTCTTTTTCATGAAATCATGAGTATTATCTTTAGTAATGTAGTGTTAATGTTTTATTGTAATGTTCTTAACTTCATATTAATTAACCCTTTTGCAATAAGCTTGATATGATTTTGAAGAGTTTCTTGCTGACGAGAATCCCACTTGAAATAAAAATTATCTCAGAACAACTGGTATGGGTACTAGAACTTTTATTGATAAGCAAAGAACAATGTTTCAACCTTCCTAGGTCATCTTCAGGTTAAAAGAGAGTTTGCAACCGATTATTGCTGGATACGTTTTAGGGACAAGAGTATAAACGTGTACAGGATTGTAGAGGACGTTGAAGTTGGATGTTAGGTTATTAATTAGTATATGTATAAAGGTGTTCCTTTATATTGGTTTAATTTTGGCTTTAGCTGTATAAGTAAGGCTTCTTTGATTTTGCATTTGTTTATATTTGTTTCTCTACTTAGTATCTAGGTGTTTTCTGTGGTGATGTTGTGTTTATTTGATTTGTAGTGTTGAAAAACGTGTGAAGGTGACTTTTTATGTTCTTTAAATCTAGTTTCCATTTTTCTGCTTGTTTCTTCAATATAGAAGTCGTGGCAGTTATCACATTGTATTTTATAAATAATGTTGGTGTGGTGTTTGTCAGTGTAGTTTTTACATAGTATGTACTTTAGTTTTGTACTTGGTTTTTGAATAAATTTGGTGTTTACTGGAATGTTGTGTTTTGTTACAAATTTTTTTAAATGTTGGTTATTTTTTTGTTGATGTTGGGAACACATGGAATGCAGCAGTATATGGTTTTGTTTGTTTATTTGATTTGCAGTGTTCAAAAACGTGCGAAGGATTTTCGTTTTCTTTTGTGTTCTTTAAATCTAGTTTTCATAGTTCCAATAAACACAACATAACCATAGAAAACTCCCAGATACTAAGAAGGGAAAAAATGTAAACAAATGCAAAATCAAAGAAGTCCTACTTATACAGCAACAAAAATCAAAATTAAACCAATACAAAGGATCACCTTTATACCTATACTAATTAATAACCTAACATCCAACTGCAACGCTGCCTATCATCCCGTACCTGTTTATACTTTCATCCTTAAGATGTGTCCAGCAACGGTCACTTTCAAGCTCTCTCTTTCTTAACCGAAGATGACCTAGGAAGGTCGATAGATTGTTCTCTCCTTATCAGTAAAAATGTTAGTACCCATACCAGCTGTTTTGAGATGTATTTTTATACATGAGTTTGTATACACATTTGCACATATTAAGTATTTACACTATACTTTTTGATATAATATGTGTATGTTCACAAAGTCTGGTGTACTTTGGTAAATATTACAGGTTTTTGTACACAAAAAATCAGATTTTTTAATAAAGTATTTTTAATAAAGATTTGTTTGTGAAAATATCACTTCTATTTTGTTACTAGTCTAAGTGTAAAGTGACTTCATGTTCTGATTAAAATATTATTCTTCAAATATTATTTATGTAATCTGTAAAACCTCCTAAATACATTTCAAATGTTTGTTTTGGTAAAACTTTACATTTTGTTATATTCTATATCCTAACTATGTTGAGGCTGTCAGTCAACCAAACTCTTGCCCATTGTAAAACATTGGGAAATATCAGATTGTCCAAAATAAATGTCGTTTTTGAACTTCAAAGTTTGGAAAAGTATAAACCAGTGTTGTAAAACATGGCTTAATCAAAGTAAGCACCATTTGATTCAACACACTTTTGCCAATGCTGTAGAAATCAGTTTCTATGGTCATAAAACTCCCTGAAAGCTTCCTCTGCAGTTGCCTGGTTTTGAAAGCGTTTTTTTGTTCAAAAAGTTGTCTAGGTGCTTGAAAAACCAAAATCTGTAAGGGAAAGATCTGGGGAATAAGGTGGATGAGGCACAAACTCGATTTCCAATTTGTTCAGTTTTTGGAGTGTCAACCTTGACAGGTCTCATAATGCTGATTTTGTTGATCTTCAGTCAACTGATATGGAACCCACTTTTCCAACTTTTTTTATTTTTCCCAATTGCACTCTGGTGGTTAAAAATGCTTTATTTGCTTGTGCCTAGTTTTGGGTTGAGAAAATATTTTACATAGAAGAGCAACAACGTTTCGACCTTCTATGTAAAATATTTTCTCAACCCAAACGAGCCGTTTTTGCATATAAATTTCTCAACAAGTGGGTTTCTCGACATCACTGAAGCTCACGTACTGTTGTGCAAGGGTCTGTCTCAACTGTTTCCCTTAATGTGTTTTTATCTAAGGATGGCTTCCTTCTACGACCTTCATGGTCTTCAAGACTTTTATCTCCATCTCAAAAACCTTTGGAACCAATGCTGAACTGTACATTCAGGAACAAATCCATGGCTGAATGTCTGGTTGATGTTCCATGTAGTTGTAGTAGTTTTACATCCAAGTTTGAAGTCGTGGAGGAAAATTAGACAAATCCCTTCTTGTCCAAGCTGCCTTGACAGTTGCAAAACCTTTTCTGAGTAGAGCTAAAACAGTAGACAATAAAGACATCTTGTAAGCAACAACATTGATGACAAGTTGCTCAATATTCAGCTTCTAAATATCATGAGAATTCTGTTATTTATTTCTGGACAGCCTAATAAATATAAATTACGATTTTTTTTCATGCTGGAATGATTGCATATTATAACATGATAGTACAGAGGTTTAGTCTAAATAGCTTATGTCTTATAATGCTAGATATTGATTTTCTCAGGCATGCCTAGCTAACATTACGTAGCTTGCATTGGCATGGTGCACATGCACTCTAGTTGCAGTATCTAGTAGTATAAAACTGATCATAAGTCTTTATGAAGTAACCCTGTCTTGGCTGTGTTTTAGTACACTGGTATTTTTTAATATACAATCATATTTCAATTATTATACATTATGTATATAGATTATTTCTATTTAAAAATAACTTGTGAAAGTTATTTCACTTAAAATATAGAACAATAAATAAAGAAGTAAAGCACACAATTACCTCTTCTTGCTACAACCTTTGAACTCGGTTGCTGCTGGACATAGGTTGCTAAGCCTTTTAAAATTTTGAGTATGGAAGATATGAAACAAAATTGGTTTTAGATTTTGTGTGTACAGTTGACTAACCAAAAAAATCATAAATAACTGATACCATAGAATTCCATTATGTATCTCAGAATGGCTGGTATGGGTGTTAACACTTTTACTGATAAGCAGAGAACAATATTTCGACCTTCCTAGATCATCTTCAGGTTAACAAAGAGAGGGTTTGCAACTGACTGTTGCTGGGCGTGTCTTAGGGATGAGAGTATAAACAGGTACGGGATTGTAGGGGGCGTTGCAGCTGGACGTTTATACATGTTGTGCTATACATTGATGGTTAACATTACAGTTAGTAATATGGTAGAGAGTGAAAAATAAAATATAAATATTAGTTTAAAAAACTTTAGTCATTTATTTAGGAGGTTCTTGAAATGAAATTTGAAAACTATGATACGATAAACAGGACTTTTCTACTTAATGTGATAATAATCTTGTTCTCAAACTATTCAGTAGTCTTAAGGGCAAATAACTACAATAAATAAATAAATAAATAATGACTTTAATGAAAATAATTAATTAAAATAATCTCATCTTTAACTAAATCTTGCCAAGAAAACTAAATGACCTTGAAAATTAAATTTGTTTAATTAGAAACTGCAGTGCTACAAGAGTGTAAGGTTGTTTGTGTGAGAGAGGTATTTGTTGGGTAGTGATTCATCTTTGAATGTTAGGAAAATATTGGTTTAAAAAATGCAAATAAAAACAAAAGTATGAAACCTTCTCACTGAACACTTTTGAAAGGTGGATCTTTCTTCAACAGGGTCAAATTTGGTACCAGTTTGTTTCTAATGATGAAAGATCTATCTTTTGGAACTGTTTGGAGCATAAGACTTTGTACATTTGACCTTTAAATATTTAAATGATAATTATGTTATATGTGCATTTTGTGTTTTATATTCTACTAGGAAGAGGAACCTCTACCTATGATGGTTCAGCCATTGCAACTGCTGTTGTTCATGATCTTTCTTCCAGAGTACAGTGTCGCACATTGTTTTCTACGCACTATCACTGCCTCGTTGATGAATTTCTCAATAACCCTAATGTTAGGCTTGGTCACATGGTAAGATTTGTATATCATGATGAAAAATATTAAAGTAATACAGTCAGTAGTGTGTGTAAAATATCTAACAAGATGACTAAAAGTTTTCACTAAGTTAAGCTACCTGTCCTTTTATTTATTATTGGTTGTAATAAGTGAGAAAGAAAATCAGGAAGGTAAGTTGTAACAGTAATTTGTTATTTTAAAGCATGTATAGTATTTTTCTTGCTTCATTTTTGTTCTGTGTTCAAGTTTGTAGTAGTTGTGTAGTTAAATATGCATAGTATCTTGCACTGATCATAGAAATGTATTGTTTGATTTTTCACTTAACTTTTGCCATTTTCTTTAGGCATGTATGGTAGAGGATGAAAATCTTGAAGATGTAACCAAGGAAACAATTACATTTTTTGTACAAATTTGTCGATGGAGCCTGTCCAAAGAGTTATGGTTTTAATGCTGCCCGTTTAGCCGGACTTCCTATTGAGGTACATTTTGCTTTTCTATATAATTTATATCCATACATATATATATTTTATCAAGTGTGTATCTATGAATGGGTCAAGAAAATAACCAAAAATAAATGTAAAAATGTATATAGATGAATACAAATGATTTTGAAACTTGTGTGTATAAAATGAAACTTTGACCTGATTTTTTTTTCTGTCATTTAAAAGTGTTGGCTTGATTGTAAAGTTGCTTTTATTGTAAACCTGTGATTGTAGACACAGTGAAACTGAACATGTTTAATAAATCAGAACAGATAAAATGAAAATTTATATTTAATAAAATACAAACTTTAACCCTTTTGGCGGGGTTCACGACCGCAGTCAACTTGAAGGCTCAGCGTGGCAGGCGATCTTCGTTGACAAGATGTAAACAACATACCTTTGTGGCTAATTATCATAATCACACAGGCTTGTAGACCCACTTGAGGCTAGAACCACGTTTATTCATTGTTTACTTGAAATTCCCAGCAGGTATTTAAACCAAGGACACGTGATTTATTTGTTTTCTAGTCTGTTTAGATCGTACTGTTTATTGTTTTAGAAGGTGCCTTCCTTGCATATTCTGTTGATACTTGCGACGTTGTTACAATACCAAAAGGAAAAGCTTATACCGCTAAAGAAGTAATCGATATTATTTTTAACGATGAAGAGAGTGACAAAAAGTTTGAGCCAGATGATAATGAAAGCTTACTTGTAACGGAGAAGAGTGATAATGAAGACATTTGTGGCCTGGAATCTTCCCTTGCTTTAAGTAAGCACATGGTGTAGTTAGGGTCATATAACTTACTGCATAAACTGACTGACCAAGCCTAGTTCTTGTTAATGGATATATAATATATTGTGCAGATTGCAAGAGCAACAGTGAAAACCTGGTATCTCCAAGACTATTCAGAGAGCAGATTATTCAAAATTTGCTGGAGAGATATCTCAGCAAAGCCAAACAAAAAGTAAGACCAAGTACTGATAAAGGTCAGCACTTGGTGGAAAGACATAGTATTGGACAATATGAGGACAAAAAACACAAACCTGATTGTACTGTTTGCAATGATGGATACACAGCTGGATGGAAAAGAAAGCAGACTAATTATTTCTGCAAACAGTGCAATCTCCCCATGTGCTTTTTACCATGCCATGAGATGTATCATAACCACAAAGACTGTTGATGGGCTGCTGCACAAATTGTATACAGTTGAAAATAAATTATTGTGCATGACACTTCATCATTGTGTATCAGGGTGTCTTCCTTTATTCTTATGTATTAAATTTAACATGTGTAGTATTGGGTACAATCACTGAACATTTCAGGGACTTTTGTTGAGTTATTGCCAAGATATCATGCTTTTAGTACTGATACTGTAATTAGTTGAAGTATCAATCTTATGTTTTCAGCCCCATGCCAAACATTACAAATTTTTATTCAGTGCCGAAAAGGTTTATGGAAATATTTAGAAGAATTCAGGAAGACATACGAATCAGTATTTAAAGTTAATTGTCTCTCAAAAGAAATATCACAATAAAACCTTTTCTAAATTTCAAAGCTAGTTCATAAATATGAAATAAATATCAGATGTTTTATTTACAGACAAATATTGTAAAAAAATAATTATATTGTGCAAAAGTGATGCACCCAGATCATGCAAAGTTAATAAATAACTATCTTGTGAGGTACTTATCGAAACGTTCTGATACACTTGGTCAACGTTTTCGTTGCATCTCTGTTTTGTATCGCAACATTTGGAAGTGAAGTAATATACTGTTGAGCAACATCAAACAAACTTTTTAAGAGTAACACACATGAAAGATCACTTTAAGCTGCATAGTTAGAATACACGTCTTTCCAGACTGCCAAAGAAAACATTCTAGGATGTTTGATATTTAATTTTTTAATAGCAGTATGAGTTATTATGTTATCAGAGTTTGTCACTTATTTGAAAGTGGTGTAATAATCTCAGCGTTAAAAGAAACTATTATCTTGCATTTCTAGTGTCAGATTCTAAATATTACTGGTTTAATGTGACATTTCACATTAATATTACTATCCATTAGTATCGCATGGATGTTAGTTTCTTATCTGTGGAATATGAAATAACATTGAACCTCTTAAAGTTTTTGCAAAGTTTAGCCGTGGCTAAAGCTACCTGAAACTAATACATATTTACGTAGAAGTTTCTTCATTTATATATTTGTGGAAGGAGTCTAAACCATTCACTTTAATATCACCATATATTTCTAATTTTACTCTTTTCGTCAGATCATAAAAAAAGGCCACCAGAAAGCCAGAGAGTTTGAAGCAAGCCTTGAGTGCAGAAAGATGTTTAGGTAAGCGTTTGTAACTATTAGTTTTTAACATGTTAACACTGCTTGTACTTCACATAATCTAGATAGCAATAAAAACGTTTATGTATGTTGTTCAGATGTGAAACCAATTCTTATAATAAAATAAGTAGGTTTATAATGTAAATTGAATACCTTTTTGTCCGTACTGTGGTCATTTTTTTCAAAGTACTTAAAACTTTGCATAATAAGAAAATTCAAAGTTAGTTGGAGAAGTGGTGTTGGGTTAGGAAAGATCTCTGCTTGGATATGTTTCCTATTTAATAAATACAGTTTTACATTTTGCAAAGCAGATTGATTTTAAGTAATTCAAATGGTAAAAATCATACTGGTCTTTTACCTGTTGTGGTACAAACAGGTCTTTCAATTGTTACGGTACATATAGGTCTTTCAATTGTTGTGGTACATATAGGTCTTTCAATTGTTGTGGTACATATAGGTCTTTCAATTGTTATGGTACATATAGGTCTTTCATTTGTTGTGATACTTTAGACTAAACATAAAAGTTTCTTTTAAACATGCTTGAATTTCAGATTTTCAGCTTAAGTAAAATTCCATGAGTAAAAAAAAAAAGTTTGATTTTTCAAATAAAAAATGTATATATTTTTTCTTATGATATATATTTAACATGTGGGTTAGATAAAACAAGAAAGAAACTAACTACTAACTTGTATATATATTGTCAGTGCTGTCTCTGTTCATTTCTTGTGATAGGGTTAGCCTTTGGTATTATTGAAAATCTGTCTATACAGGTACTACAACATGGTATATTTGCCGAAGAGGATAGTTTGTTTATGAATTGAAATTATGATGGGCTTCTGCTGATTTTCCTGGTCTTGAAACAATGGTTTGGGCACATTTGTATGTCTTTGATCATAACAGAACCCAGAACATCAACTTATAATAAAGAAAATTGGCAGAAGTTAATAGTAGACATAAGTCCACATTTCAAATGCACATAAATCCATTTTAAAGAAGGCTAGTTTCTTTTAGTTTTTATATGATATTGTTAGGCTTAATATGCAGATACATTTTTTGAAATTATTTATGTTATTTAGTATCAGAATTGAAATTATTTATACAAAACATTTATAGTTTCTACATTTTGTTTTTAAGCTGTTAATAACATTTTTATTTATATATAGGAAACTGCTAAGCTGTACTGACATTGACACCTTAAAAAACTGTGTGGAGGCATGTACATAGCTGAATTTAAAAGAGGAACTTTCAAAGGATCATGAAGTTAAGAGGTGAAGAGTTTCCATCAATAAAACAGAAACACTTTGATATTTAAAAGATTTATTAAACTGTATATGTGTTGTATAGGAAAGATTTCCACAAGTATTACTACCGAAGTCTGGTTTATGTCACAGAAACAGTTTTCCATACATTTTCATTATTAATAAAATGATTAATTTGTTTTTAAATAGAATTTTCGTTGTTTTCAATGGGTGTGGTAATAAGTTCTGGAAGTAACCCCATGTATAAACTTTATTAAACTTGATTTTACGGTATATAGAAACATTTATTACATAAATACAAAGGAAAGAAAGTTTTAGATCTGTCTGATACAAGTAACTAAATGTTTAAAACTACCCAGTGTATCTGAGACAAAAGAAAAGTGAAAATATATTTAATCTCTTGAAAAGTTTGGTTACTGTTCTACAGAAAACAACCAAAAATTTAAAAATACAAACAGGTCATCTTGTGATTTCATGTAAAGAGAATTTTTTGAAAGAACTTATATTTTGTTAATTGCAAACAAAAATGAAAATGCAGGTTTTATTATAATTCATGAAACGTAACAAAATGTAGTGTTATTCTATTTACTAAGCTAAAAGTGAAATGGAATTAGGCAATTTTGAAATATTTAGTTAACTGAGTTGTGAAGGACGTGTATAGGCAATGTAGTAGAGAAGTGTAAAAATAATTAAACTGAAGTCATAAATTATGTGTCATGTAATTTAAATAACTGTGTTATAATCTCCTGTTATTTCAACTGATTAGGACAACAGCTATGAAGAAAATAGAAATTATAACATTTAACAATAAGTAGAGGTAACCATCAAGTGCCCTCTACATTATCACTTAAATACAGAAATACTGCAACAAATTGTAAAGATGTAGGATCTGTTTATTGTCTGTTATACTAATTATATGTATCATCTGATATTCCACTCTTCTGTGGAAGTTCCTCCAGTGCACATGTGAATCATTTCTAGCTTTTGGAGTTTTTGTTTGACACCTTTAAAAGTAAGTACTTTTTAATTCTGCTATCTTTCTCATCTTACTCCAGACTTGGTTCACCTGTGATGAGTCAAGACCAGATTTTAAAATGCCTTTTGGAACACTATCGAACAAAATATCTGCTGTAAAAAAAGTTTGTGTAAATAAAAACTCAGTGAAGCATTGCAATCAGATCCTACCAGTTTCAAAAGTCAGCTTGCATTCAAGATGATCTTTGCTCTGTGCAGCTTGATGTTTGTTAATCCTTGTAAGGGTTAGCAAAAATACAACCACTTCCAGCCAACAAGTAGACATCTTCAACCAAGACTGGAAATAGCATTAGTTAGATGGTAACTCTTCATTTAGCAACAGCATGCTTCAAACAAAGTGGCATCTTCACCAAAGATGTTTGTCCTTTCAGCCATGGGGGTGTTATAATGTATCAGTCACACTCTTCATTGGTAAAAAAGTTGGTGGTACTGACTAGCTGTCTTCCCTCTAGTCTATCACTGCTAACTTATGTATGTCTAGCACAGACAGCCCTCAAGTAGCTTTGTGCAAAATATAAAACAGAGAAGTGGTCATTGAAAAAGTAACTCAAACTCATGACACACCCTAACAAAAGAACGCACAACATATCTGTGCTCTAAAGTAACAGATGTAGCTAAAAACTATTTCTATGAATTCTTAACACAACACTGAAACCACTCAAGATGACAACGTTATTCTGGTAATTAAATTTGTTTCATTACACCACAGATCATACAATTATTTATTATTCCACAAACACAACGATGCAGCTAACATAACTACACAATCAGACAACGTAAATGGACATGTCCCGTGAGAAGGAATGCAGCAATAGACATCCAAACCAGCTTACCAAAAAAAACACAAAACTACATAATTTTTAATAAACAACAACAGTTCAGGAAGATATCTAAGTAGTACATGACACTTCCACCAGGTTTTTAAGTAGTACACGGCACTTCCACCAGGTCTTTAAGTAGTACACGGCACTTCCACCAGATCTTTAAGTAGTACACGGCACTTCCACCAGGTCTTTAAGTAGTACATGGCACTTCCACCAGGTCTTTAAGTAGTACACAGCACTTCCACCAGGTCTCTAATACCTAAATCCCAATGATGATGGAAAAGTAATAAGATGTTAAGGAATCAGAATGTCCAAACCCAAAGTTAATCCTGATTAATGTATATGAAATGCATGTCCGTGATGTCGTGTCTCACTTTCATATCAGTGAACAATATGAGTTAGTCTCTCCCCACCCCTGAGATTGAAAGCTGGGAGCGGAATTCTCAGTAGCTGTTGATATATAAAATAAAAGTTTGTTTTTATCTTTGCAGTTTTGTATTAAAAAAAAAGTTTGAAACTAATTTAGACTGATTTTGTTATTACACACACACACAATTGTCAGATTTTCTCAGTGACTGGGAAAACTATTTTGGTTGTGTTGCTTGAAAAGAAAAACTGCAGACTTACATGAATGCCAATAATACTTCTAGGGATTCTGTGTTACTGCACAATCTTTAGGCACTTTTAGTCTCCATATAGTGAAAATTTGATCTCCAGATTTAAGCTTTTTCAGTTAATACAGTATAACTTCCCATGGAGTTTAGAGTTAATAAATTAGATCATTGTTTAGAGTTGATAAGTTAGATCATTTCAAAATCACTATTAAAAGTTGCAACCTTATAAAAACTTTCTTTTATTGCAAACATTAATTTTGTTGTTATCTTTAAAACTGGATTATTTCATAGTAATTATTAGCAGTAAATGAAATGTTGGTAACATAACAACTTTTGATTTTTGTAAGTTATACCTAAAATCCCCCACATAAGCAGTACTTACATTAGTGTTGATACTAAAAGGTGACCTAACATGGATAGAAGTAATAGATGGAAAACAGCATAAAACACCAAGTGTAAATATAAACACTGCTAAATATTTCCTTTGAACACATTTAATATGTTATAGTAAGTAACATTTTCTTATTATCTGTTTATAAATTATTTACTGTTAAGCCTTTCATAAGATTTAAATCAAACTTAGAAACTTGAATGTCCAACACAAATGCTGCAACTTAGAAGATTTGATTACTTGTTTAAAAGCAACACTTTCCAACTTTTGTTTCTCTTCCCAAGGCTCTTGAGTTATAACAGTTTTTGTAGCAAACCTGTTTTAAGATGCAACAGATTTTGTGAAATAACTTTTGACAGTGTTGAATGTATTGAAAATAAACCGTTTCTGTAACACACAGTATGTAACATGTTTACAGTAAAATCTGGTATTGTCATTAGTAATAGTACCCAATGAAACTGAAACGTGACTCTAGAAACATAATAAAAGAAACAAAAACCGTTTTACTAAACCTAATGAAACTTCTGAACTTGTCTTCAAGAATACAGTGTTTTAAATTTTGACTCAACAGAAGAAAGACATAGTTTTAACTGTCTCTGAATCAAACCATTGCTTACAGTAAATATTTTAATAAATTAGAAAGAAATTAAAATATTGCTAAGAATTGTAGAACTAGGAGATGGAAAAGACGCTATTACCAGATTTTTCTCGCACACCTTTTAGAATTATCTCACGAACCTCTAGTTGTTGACATACCATTGGTTGGGAAACTGTTTTATAGCCAAGGCACACTGAACTATTTCATTGTCCTTCACAAGGAATCTAATGCCAGATTTTACTGTTGTAAGTCAGTAAACGTAGCATTTCCCCATCAGAAAATGCAAGTTAGAAACACATGGCACTTTGACAGTCTAATTTCAAAGTAATTGATATTTGATATCTTTCAAACTTATCTGTATTTTGTACATGCATAGGTCAATAAAAGGGATATTTGTTTTTTTTGCATACTTACACAAAGCTACACAAATGTTATCTGTTTCAGCTGTCTCTAATTTTCTGTTGATAGACTAAAAGAGGAAACAGAACCAACCATCAGTTTTCTAATCAAGTAATGAGATTTGATCATCACTTTTACAATGCACGTACGACCCCAAAGCATATGCAAACGAACTTGGCAGGGGTTTAGTTTAGAGAGTGAGAAGTCTGAAGAATTCTCTCCTCATCAGGGATGGTCAGGAACGTTGTGGTTCCTCTTTGTCCCCTCACATGAAAAATTATTAACTGTGCTTGGAAATTTACCTGTATTTAACTTTTACTTGTTTAAGGTGATGAAGTGCAGTGGGGCATTATAAAAATGACGGGTGAGAAAGGGGTGAGTGAGACAAAGGCGGCACCGGGGAAGTGAGCCAGGCTAGAGCCCAACAAACAGATATCAACGTAAAACCAACCCGATTCAAAGTGTAAAGGGCAAAATTCTTAAGGTGACAAGATGCAAACTGTGAATCCTCAGATCCACATCCTGCAATCTAGTTGCAAGACCATCTAGCTTATGAGGTTTTGTCAATTTCAAATCCTACTATTTTTCAGTGGTAGTAGAAGATATTTCCAGCTTCATCACAATGATTTTTAGGGTCGAAAGATTCTGTTTCGTAACTGTAACTTTCATTTTACAGTTGAAGGTTCCTTATTGTCTTACAGTTTTTTATTTTATGGCTATTTCATAAAGTTTGTTCCTGTCTTATCTTCCAGCTATAGGACGATCTGTGGTGACTGTGCTCTTGAATGGTCAGGAATTCGCCATAAAACAAATACACAGGTACTAAACTTATTGTTCATGGTGCCACGTCTACCACATGAGACGACACACAACTGCAATAGCATTTTCCAACTATTCATATAAAGTGCTATTAAACCTCTGTTGATACTGAAACTTAGGTTAATATAGTCTAAACGATTGATGTATTTATGTTGTTAAACAGAAGTCTCGAGAAATGATAATATCTGTGAAATGTCTTCAAAGATTTTATCTTGCATCACATTCTAATCTTTGTTTCTTACAAAAAACGATAAAACACGTCAGGTATGTCTCAGACCTTAAGCAGGTGATCTGAACTTTAACCAGCTGTTTTAGTTTCAAGGTAAATATACTTGGGCGTAGTAAGTTCCTGTAAAAGAACAGTATTAAAACAACATCTGTGAAGATAATTCTTTGTAATATTAAAATCAAAATATTTACTTCGGTACAGAATACGGTATAATAATTATTTGGGGAACAGCACATGAGGGGGGGGTACAACAAAAATGGTCTTTTAAGAGCGTCCATAATTTTGGACTGCGTCAGAGAGGCTAATCAAGAGACCCCCCCCCCAGGGTACTTTTGTTTGTTTTTCTATTTTCGTCCAAAGCTACACGAGTGCTATCGGCGTTAGCCGTCTCTAATTTACTACTGTAATACTAAACGGAAGGCAGCCAGTCGCCACCACCAACTCTTCGGCTACACTTTTACCAACGAATAGTGGGATTGACATTATAATGACCCCACCGCTGAAAGAACGAGCACGTTTGTGGGACGGGGATTCGAACCCGCGACCCTCAGATTACGAATCGCGTGCCTGAACCACCGGGCACCGTCAAGCTAACCCAAGCCTTTTGTTTAAAAGAAATTGAATAGGTATATAATGAGAAATAACCTCGCTACGCAGTTTGAGAGATAGTAGTTTCAAGTTGAACGAAAACATGCTATATTTCTCTTTTTGTTTCCTTGGTTGGTTGCTTGAAATATAGCGTTCATGGCTTCTTTCATTTTTTCGAAAGATATACACTGAGGACAGCCAGCGTTTTTGAAACTAAAGTTGTACAGTGTTTTGATTTTGCCGTTTACAGAGTCGCTTTTGATCAAGTTTAAAAATGTTGGAAAAAATTGTTTTGTTCATATACGTGTGCACGTTTGTATAATATGACGTTAAATGTTGACCTAATGTGTCCCAGCTTCATGAATTATGTACGAAACTGGTCACGCATTGTGTGAGATTAAGTTTTAGGTAGACTCAAATACGCAACATAGCTGATTGCTTTGATTGTATGAATCCACAATCAAAAAGAAAACTAATCGAAATGCCAGTGCTTGACTTCTTGAACAAATCAATCATATTAAACATATTGCTTAGCGGTTTGATTGTTGTTGTTACCACAAGCAATGGCTCAGCGATAACTTTAGTTGTTACCACAAACAGTGGCTCATTGGTAATTTTGTGTGGTTGTTGTTAAGCGCAAACAGTGGCTCAGAGATAAGTTTAGTTGTTTTTCAGCCAGATAGTGGCTCATCGGTACTTCTGTTTGGTTGTTATTAAGAACAAATGGGTCACAGTGGGCTATCTGTGCTCTACCCATCGCGGATATCGAAATTTTATTTTCAGTATTTTAAATCAACAGAGATAGCCCACTGAACCTTTGTACAAAACAACAACCCAACGAAACCAAACTTTTGTTTGAAAGTTTAATTTATTTGTAACTTGAGGTGTGGTTGAAAATAATAAATATTGATGTAAAATCATCCAGTGAAGACTCGTGAATTCAAATTGTTGACGCCATTGTGATTTTTTGTAAAACAAATACAATCATAATTATATTTGTATGCGAAGTGAGGTACACAGACTGATAAACAAAATGGCGGACACGTCTTGATGCTACAAATGGATTGTTATCCACACGCAAAATATTTCAATGTGGTTCTACTAACTTAGATACCTCTGAATTAGTTTGTGTATCAAGAGTAAAGTTGACTTCGTGAAATTTTACGTAAACTGTGGTTATGTTATTCTAGACTCGATTAACTTGTTAAGTATAAACGTATCTTAATCTCGGATGACAAGAGATCTGGTTAAGAAGTGAGCACACAGCATCAAACACAAGAGATGCAATGGTTTTTAAAACATAGGCAAAACTGAAGAAAAACAACTATTCGAAAGCACTTGAGATTTGGGTTTCTCTCCCCCCCCCTCTTTAAACCAGAAAAAAATAAATAAGGAGAGATTGTCATGGTTATGACGAGTGTTACCACAAGAGATTAAGTTGTTTCTTGCTCACAGCGTTTAAGGAAACTGTCAAGGTAATGACTACCAAGCAAGGCTAATTTTAAGTGGGGAAAAAAATGCTGAACTTAAAACTACTAAATTACACTGTCTTGTAACACTGAAGTTTAATAACCAAACTCAGAGGATTAATGTTTATTACTCGGTTCACCGTGTCTTTCACAATAAAGAACTTCCAATTTATACGCTCTTAATAATTAACGAAACAGATAATGAGTTTTTATTTTTCTACTTCACAGAATATTCTTATGCTTTAGTAATTACCTGATAATTTGTAGTGGTTAATAAATAATTCAAGGACCGTTTAACAAAATAAAATAATTTCACAAATTGTTTTAACTGGAAAAATGCCTTCAACGGAAAATTAATCTGTGGTAAGCCAAGATTTATATATATAAATATAATATATATATAAATGTGTATCGGACTTGGACATGATTTGCCTTTTTTCGTTGGGTTTAACAATTATTTTCCTTGTTTAAAAAAAAAAAAAAAAGCTGGGAGTGGCCTAGTGGTTAGAAGAACTCCAGTTTCTTTTCTGTTATTGGTCAATTATTCAGGTGCAGAACATTCATCACTTTGTTTTGTGATGTTCGGTCTAAGTTCGTCATTTGGGAGTCGAGGCTGAAGTCCTAGTTATACTAAATAACACTCTCCCTTTCACATGTGGGGACGTTATAATGTATGGCCAATCCCATTGTTTTACGAAGGTCGTTTTTTTTTAGATATACCGCTATGCCACTTAAGAGCAGTGGTGGATACAGTTTTTTTTTGTGGGGGGATGATCGACTAAGTAACAATGACTTAAACCTGATCCCAAGTAAACTTTTCCTTGTTACTACAACGTAAATTCCATGGGATTAATTTAGAAACAAAGAAAAGAAACATATATGTCTATGAACTCTCATTTATTGATTTTATTCTAAAATATCAAGTTACAAGTAATCGTACAGCACTATACTGAATCACACAACATAGTGCATGTGACAATGAACTTTCATATATTCCTAAATAACATGTTACAAGTAAACATACAGCAAAAATATTCTAATTGAGATGATCAGTACTTTATATTTCTGATTTCCCATTTACCAACACAATTTTGGTGTGGCCAGTGGGAGACATCCCCCCCCCTGTATCCATCTGCTTAAGAGATATTTCTTGGAGCGTTCACGATGAAAGACAAAAAAATTCTTGACTCCAAGTAACGTTAGTTAAAACAGTATAGCAAATATTGTAACTAAGACATTTTGGTCAGGTGGTTAGGGCGCTTCGAATCCCCGTCGCACCTAACATGCTTTTCCTTTCAACCGATAGGGGCATTATAAGTGAGAGTCAATCCTACTATTCTTTGGTAAAAGAGCAGCCCAAGAATTGACGGTAAGTGGTGATGACTAGCTGCTCTCCTTCTAGTCTTAAACTGCTAAATTAGGGGCGGTTTGCGCAGATAGCCCTCGTCTAATTTTACGCGAAATTGAAAACAAACTACTTGGTTAGTTCTCATAAATCTTACACCAGGATTCTCTGATCCGATTGTTCGGAATAAAATATTAATAAGAATGAACTGATGAGCAAAACATCATAGATAAGAATCTCACAAGCCAAACAGTGATGGACGAACTGAATCCTGGACACAAACTTGAGCTCTATTTTAAAAGTATTTTATTTGCAAAAATAGAATTACGCATGTGTTTCTGACTACTAAGTGAAACTATATTGTGAACATGGATTAGTAGTGCGGTCATACAGAAGAGAAGGTAATGAAAATGTACAAGTTAATGTTACCTCATGAACTGGACTCGGTCCGACAAAGGGTGTGTTAATTAAAACTGTGGACAATGGACAAAATTTAACATAATGTAAGTAGTGTAAGTATAGTTTTATTTTATGACGTAAGGCGCATATAGTTGGCCTGTCATGTTTGTTTGTTTGTTTTTTTTAATTTTGCTCAAAGCTACACTAGGGCTATCTGCGCTAGCCTTCCTTAATTTAGCAGTGTAAGACTAGAGGGAAGGCAGCTAGTCATCACCACCCACCGTCAACTCTTGGACTACTCAGCGAATACTGGGATTGACCGTCACATTATAACACCCCCACGGCTGAAAGGGCTGGCAGGTTTAGTGTGACGGGGAATCGAACCCGCGATCCTCAGATTACGAGTCAAGCGCCCTAACCACCTGGCCATGCCGGGCCAGGCCTGTCATGGCTTGGTGGTTAGCGGAACTCGACTTGCAATATGTAGATCGGGGATTCGAATACTAAAACCGAGCATATGCGACCTTTCAGCCGTGGGGCCGTTATTACTTAACGTTCAATCACACTTTTCCTTAGTAAAAGAGTAGATAAAGAGTTGACTAGCTATCTTCAGCCAGTTACCTCCAAAATAGGCAAGACTATCCCGCGAGAAACTTTTCGTGAAATTCAACAAATGAATGCAACCAGTTTCGTAAGTGCCTCCGCTAACACAAGTGTAGTCCACTTCGAAACCACTAACATTTGTTCAATTAATATTTTCAAAAAACATTGTAAATAATATAAAATTATTCACGATGCGAAGTG
The DNA here is from genome assembly GCF_004210375.1 of Tachypleus tridentatus. NCBI lineage: Eukaryota > Metazoa > Arthropoda > Merostomata > Xiphosura > Limulidae > Tachypleus > Tachypleus tridentatus. Next base: position 31,350,516 of record NC_134827.1, read on the forward strand.
TTTGTCTGTAATAACTATCGCCCAGCGTGGCCAAGTTGTTAGGGCGCTGGACTCGTAATCTGAGGGTGCAGGTTTGAGCCCCGTGACACTAAACATTCTCGCCCTTTCTGCCGTGGGGGCGATATAATTTAACGTTTAATCCGACTTTTCGTTGGTAAAAGAGTAGTCCAAGAGTTGGCAGTGGGTGGTGATGACTAGCTGCCTTCCCTCTGGTCTTACACTGCAAAATTAGGGATGGATAGTGCACGTAGCCCTCGTGTAGCTTTGCGCAAAATTCAAAAACAAAACTTGTAACGATTTGAGACGAATAAAGTTTAATAAAAAAATGATTAGATCATTTTTAGTTTCATTTGACCTGTATACGAAACGTTTGACGCATGTTGGCGTATGATTTGTTCATTAGTTAATTATTCAGATGCAAAACAAAAGTTATTTGCCCTGAATTTACAATATCAAACAGTATACTACATGCTGTTCTCCACAGTGTGTGTGTGTTTTTCGTATAGCAAAGCCACAAAGGGCTATCTGATTTTAGCGTTATAAATCCGAAGACTTACCGTTGTACTAGCGGGGGGTATTCTCCACAGTTGATAGGTATTGAGGCCCCAAAAACCAAAGAACAAAAAAGTCTTGGTGTATGTGATAATAATGAAGTTGAGAAATATTCGATGAATTGAGTTTTTAATTAAAATATAAAATATTTATTTTCTATCTCACAGATTCGGGCACTATATGAATAGCAGTTTAAACGAATCTATAATGAAGGCCAAGATCTACGCTTTTGGGTAAGTTTTACTTGTTCGTATTAAATATGTTCTTTTTTGCCATTTGAAGCTGTGGAAATAGGATGTGTTTCGTCATATATTTTGTATAGAGGGCGTAACTGTAATATTTAACTAATTTTTACGTCAAGATGTGAAAATTCATATACGAAATTCTAAAATTAAAAATAAGTAAACTGATAATTAAAAAAAAAAAATATGATCTTCGTATGTCCAACGAATTTTAATCTTAATATAAACTTTAATGATATGAAATTTAAAAAAATATCGATAAACAAAGTGTAGCCCCTAGTGGCACAGCGGCATGCTTGCGGACTTGCAATGCTAGAATCCAGATTTCGATATCTCTGGTGACTAGAGGACGTATTAATATCCATGTCTGAATTCAGTGGAAATTATTATTTCTGAAGTAGAGAAACTAATTCAGTGAATAATTTTTATAGAATTTCTATATTCTTTTTTTTTTTTTTTAACACAGCAGCAACACCTAATCATAAGTCAGAACTTTCGGCAATTACAATACTGAAATGAAAACTGAATTAAATTACAGTAAATATTTTAAAATAACTTACGATTGTTTGATATATTCTGTTCAAGGAGAATGTGTGACCTTTCTCATCCACTTGTGGCACCTCACTCCAGGTGGGTTAAGGCGTGCGACTCGTTATCCGAGGGTCGCGGGTTCGCATCCCGGTCGCGCCAAACATGCTTGTCCTTTCAGCCGTGGGGGCGTTATAATGTGACGGTCAATCCCACTATTCATTGGTAAAAGAGTAGCCCAAGAGTTGGCGGTGGGTAGTGATGACTAGCTGCCTTCCCTCTAGTCTTACGCTGCTAAATTAGGGACGGCTAGCGCAGATAGCTCTCGTGTAGCTTTGCGCGAAATTCAAAAACAACATCACTCCAGTGGTATAGCAGCATGTCTGCGAACTTGCAACACTAGAATCCGGGTTTTACTACTCTTGGTGGGCACAGCACAGATAGCCGTTTGTGTAACTTTGTGCTTAACTACGAGAAATATTTACACCCTGCAAACACAGTTTTAAGTATGTTATACTGAAGCGATTTTGAATATAGAAACCATTTAGTCACGAGTTGTGACTAAAATTAAAAAGTTGTGGTGGAAGGGAATGTATGAGAAGTATTTCTTGACATTGAAGGACACGACTGGGGCTGCAGCTTGTGCATTGCACAGAGCGACAGATTCTTGACCGGGGGGGGGTGTTAATTGTGTGTAATTCTTGTAATAAAGAAGAGCGAGGATAGTTGAGCAGCACAATCAAGCGTTTGCACAGGGCGACTCTAGGATTATAATTCAGGTAATACCTCTTAACGGCTGTAGGTAACAAAAATTCAAGATGGATGTATATTAATATTGGAATATGCTTTCTGTTGTAATTGTTTATATTATTTGTTGGTGGTCACTATTCACGTGGTAATTGTTTAATTACATTACTAAACAAGACAAATACAAACATTGGGAACTTTAAAATCTGCAAATAGGAATCGTAAAAAAAAAAAAAAGTAAGGAAAGTTGGCTGAAGATACAATATATATTAATTACTCAAACTACAAATCCCTATTTTGGCTCAGTGCTGCCACCTAGAATAACATTGTTTCCTTATGTTTTTTTTTGTACAATCCCTATTTGCTGGTTTTTAAATTTCCAATTGTTTATTTACCTTGTTTGCTGATTTTTTAACGCTCATATTATGGTTAATGATATAGGGGTTGGCTACCTAAAGACAACGATTATATAGTGTACAAAGCACTGAGCTTGTACATATACTGAGCGGCATTAAAAACGCAACTAGTAGTAAAATGAGTTGTTTCATACAGGTTAAGCAATAACGGTGCAAACACGCCTGGGTTTTAATCACGAGTATTCTCTGAAAACAGTTCGATAGTTCAGATCATTTTAATCAGCGTGACCATGTGTCAGTATTTATACTGTTCAAAACTTACACATCCCTTGCTGTTGTGCATAATGTGAGAGTATGGAAAAACTTTTATATGCAGTACACACTGTTCCTTCAGCCTATAAAACGCCGGGTTTTAAGAATTTAATTTCACCATAAAGAAAGATGCCTCGGCTGACGCAAGAAAGCGGAGATCAGGCGGTCGGGATGACACCAGCCAGGGTCGCGGCACACTTTGGGATGAACCTTCATGCACGACAATGCACGTCCGCACACGGCAAGGCTGTGTACAAATTGTTTGAATGAAAACAATGTGAATGTTCTGGACTGACCTCCATATTCTCCCGATATGAATCCCATTGAGCATCTCTGGGACATTCTGGATCAGCGCATCCGTCATCGGGATCCTGGCCCCAGCTCTCTCGCTGAACTACGTGCAGCACTTCTGGCTGAGTGGGACATCATCCCCCAGAGGCAGATTGACAATCTGGTGACATCAATTCTGCGCAGGATCCAGGCTCTCCTGGCGGCGAATGGAGGACATACCAGTTATTAGTGTTCTGGATGTTGAAATCCTGATTAAACTGTTTGTGTGCAGTTTCTAATCAAATTTGAATATTGTGCAGTGAAAAGACATGATGAGTTCATGATACGTACATTTAAAACTTATGTTTAACCTAACGTATTAAAATTGTTTAACTGTATGTACGTTGCTGCGTTTTTAATGCCTTTCAGTATATAACTTTAAGGGGTAATAATAATATTGTTTACAGTAGATGTTTGTAACTTATGTAAAGTATAGAAGAAATAAACTGAATTTTCAATACTCCCACGACCTTCGCAGTACCTTATTTAAAATTATACAAAAGGTTTAGGTGCACTATACCAAGCCGTTGTGGTGTAGGCTATCAATAGAAATAATTATAATGCGTGTGTTTGTTTGTGTGTGTGTTTTTCTTCTAGCTAGCTACATCGGGCTATCTGCTGAGTTCACCAAGGGGAATCGAACCGCTGCTTTTAGCGTTGTAAAGCCTTAGAGTTACCCCTGTACCAGCGGGGATAATAATGATATGAACAATGGAGAAATTTCTGGCAGATTTTTAGATCCGTTATAAGTATCGGATAGTTTATTTTTTCTGAAATTTTTTTTAAAACTTGTACAGCTTTTAGTATTACAAATGAAGACTTTCAGTGTTTTTTGTTTTCTTTCGGGAAAGAGTTTGCTTTCCAAGGTAGGTTTCGCCTTGCGCTCTGTTAAAGAGATGTTCGTCAAAACATAGTCGATCCCTATTATGAGTCACTACCGTCATTCATTACACGAGCTAACGTTACAAGTTCAAACTGTTGGCAGTTTTATGGAGCTTATCACTTAAATTTTTAACCATCACCACACGCTGCCATCTCTTAGGCTATTCTTATCGCTCCTGGTGCTCAGCGTTAAGTCTGAGGGCTTTTCACGATATAAACCGGGTTTCGATGCCTATGGTGAGCAGAGTACATAAAGCCAATTGTGTAGTTTTGTGCTTAACAAAAAAACCAACAATTTTGAAATAAAATAACGGGATTTAACTGTCAGTCGCGTAACGCACTCACCGTCTCAAAGTATGAAGTACAGATTTTTGTTTTGGTAGTAACAAGATCGGAACCACAGAACCTCAGATTCACACAAGTTCCGACGCCCTACCCATTGGACGATGTTCAGCCCAGAAAATAGTAATTTCTCAACTAAACCAAACTTTAAACAAATTAAGTTACTATTGTTTGTTTTGGAATTTCGCACAAAGCTACTCGAGGGCTATCTGTGCTAGCCGTCCCTAATTTAGCAGTGTAAGACTAGAAGGAAGGCAGCTAGTCATCACCACCCACCGCCAACTCTTGGGCTACTCTTTTACCAACAAATAGTGGGATTGATTGTCACATTATAACGCCCCCACGGCTGAAAGGGCGAAAGTTACTATCAGAACTTAACATTACAAACTTGCAATAGAAACATAAAATTTAAATATGTAATAGACATTGAAACATGGCTATAAAATGTACAAAAACTGAACAAAAGAAGTAGATATAACAGAATTAACAATTCACGAATTATCTGTCTGAATTACAACTGGTTTCCTCTTGTCACCCATCTTCCAACTGGCCATCTCATCTCATAAATCTTCCCGCCAGCTTTCTCATCTGACACATCTTCTTTGCTCCACTTAACCTTCAACTGACTTTCTCATCTTACACTTAACCTTCAACTGACTTTCTCATCTTACACTTAACCTTCAACTGACTTTCTCATCTTACACTTAACCTTCAACTGACTTTCTCATCCTACACTTAATCTTCAACTGACTTTCTCATCTTACACTTAATCTTCAACTGACTTTCTCATCTTACGCTTAACCTTCAACTGACTTTCTTATCTTACACTTAACCTTCAACTGACTTTCTCATCTTACACTTAACCTTCAACTGACTTTCTCATCTTACGCTTAACCTTCAACTGATTTTCTCATCTTACGCTTAACCTTCAACTGACTTTCTCATCCTACACTTAACCTTCAACTGACTTTCTCATCTTACACTTAACCTTCAACTGACTTTCTCATCTTACACTTAACCTTCAACTGACTTTCTCATCCTACACTTAACCTTCAACTGACTTTCTCATCTTACACTTAACCTTCAACTGACTTTCTCATCTTACACGCCTTCCAACTGCATTTTTTTAATTCACGTATCTTCTAAGTTTGTTTTTTATCTCATAAACTTCGGCTACAAATATCAATGTTTACGTAATCTTACCATTCACCAGAAACCTATGAACATAAAACAGCTCATCGCTTAACAGAACAGAAATCCCAGTATAGACAAAAGTGAGATGGTGAAACATTCTAGAGTTAAAAATCCCAGCCATGCCGGCTCGGCATGGCCAGGTGGTTAGGGCGCTTGACATGTAATCCGAGGGTCGCGGGTACGAAGAGTAGCCCAAGAGTTGGAGGTAGGTGGTGATGACTAGCTGCCTTCCCTTTAGTCTTAAATTGCTAAAATAGGGACGGCTAGCGGATAGCCCTCGTGTAGCTTTGCGCGAAATTAAAAAACAAACAAACAAACCTAGCCAAACCATGTTATTGCCAAGTATTCAGAACAACATGTGTAGTGTATTAAACGTTTTTTTTTTTTTAAAGCACAACAAAACGTAAGTAAATGTAGTCCTTCAGAAGCAAATTAATCTTTCTGAAAAATGCAGTTATTGTATATTTTATGGAGGGGTCTTCTTTTTATATTCGATATGTTCTCACGCAACAACGAATTGTGAAATAAAGATACAGCTGTTTTAGTTGAATTGGTCACGTGGGTTAATTATTTTCTACTATCGCTAGCTGACACGCTTCATGAAGTTCAGCTGCGTATTATCTCCACCGCAGAATTCCGTAAGAAGGCGCTGTTTTTAATGTTATATAATATTTCTGATAATATGTTTTGCGCCGGATATGAACATGACTGAAGATATATACGTTCAATGAGTAGCTATTATTGACTTTTCCAATCACATGCACTGACAGTATATCGTATTTACACCCAGATGAATTCATAATGGTGACAATATTATTCCGAGACATTTGGAAGATATTTTTTTTGTAATGTAAGTAGAAACTTTCATCGCAATATATATATTCTGTGTATCAATTCTCTGCATCTGCTAGCTTTGTACCTCGGTGGACTCAGTAGATAGCCCGATGTGGCATTGCTATAAGAAAACACACACACACACATTCTGACTTTGAAATATATATATACTTATTATAAATATATAAATATAAATATATATACTTTTTCTCATAATTATTATTTCCGAATTTTATGCTTTAGTGGACAGTTTTTATGTATTAGTGGACAGTTTTTATATATTAGTGGACAGTGTTTATGTATTAGTGGACAGTTGTGATGCTTTAGTGGACAGTTTTTATTTTATGGACAGTATTAGTGGACAGTTTTTATGCTTTAATGGACAGTTTTTATATATTAGTGGACAGTGTTTATGTATTAGTGGGCAGTTTTGATGTATTAGTGGACAGTTTTTATGTATTAGTGGACAGTTTTTATGCTTTAATGGACAGTTTTTATGCTTTAGTGGACAGTTTTTATATATTAGTGGACAGTGTTTATGCTTTAGTTGACATTTTTTATGTATTAGTGGACAGTTTTTATGCTTTAGTGGACAGTTTTTATGTATTAGTGGATAGTTTTTATGTATTAGTGGATAGTTTTTATGCTTTAGTGGACAGTTTTTTACATGGACATTAGTGGACGTTTTATAGTGTTTATGTATTAGTGGACATTTTATGTTTTTATGACAGTTTTATGCTTTAGTGGACAGTTTTTATGTATTAGTGGACAGTTTTATTTTGATGTATTAGTGGACAGTTTTTATGTATTTATGTATTAGTGGACAGTTTTATGCTTTTATGCTTTAGTGGACAGTTTTTATGCTTTAGTGGACAGTGTTTATGTATTAGTGGACAGTTTTTATGTATTAGTGGACAGTTTTTATGCTTTAGTGGACAGTTTTTATGTATTAGTGGACAGTTTTTATGCTTTAGTGGACAGTTTTTATGCTTTAGTGGACAGTTTTATATATTAGTGGACAGTGTTTATGTATTAGTGGACAGTTTTTATGCTTTAATGGACAGTTTTTATGCTTTAGTGGACAGTTTTTATGCTTTAGTGGACAGTTTTTATGCTTTAGTTGACAGTTTTTATGTATTAGTGGACAGTTTTGATGTATTAGTGGACAGTTTTTATGCGTTAGTGGACGTTTTATATGCGTTACAGGTCATTTTATATGCTTTAGTGGACATTTTTTTATGTTTTAGTGACAGTTTTGATGTTTTAGTGGACAGTTTTTATGCTTTAGTTGACATTTTTATGCTTTAGTTGACATTTTTTATGTATTAGTGGCCAGTTCATGATGTAATTGTCACCATGCCATACTACAAATCCAACATTCTAGCTGCTCAACACGATATGCGATTTTAACTGTGACAGCGCTTTAACTGCAATAGTTAATTGCACCATTGGAATAACAGTTGTAGCAAATGACCGAATATTTTGTGAGGGCCTGATGAGACGAGCTAGAATCCCGAATATTTTGTGAGGGACTGATGAGACGAGCTAGAATCCCCGAATATTTTGTGAGGGACTGAGACGAGCTAGAATCCCTGAATATTTTGTGAGGGACTGAGACGAGCTAGAATCCCCGAATATTTTGTGAGGGACTGATGAGACGAGCTAGAATCCCCGAATATTTTGTGAGGGACTGATGAGACGAGCTAGAATCCCTGAATATTTTGTGAGGGACTGATGAGACGAGCTAGAATCCCCGAATATTCGTTACTGTCGAAATGGAAACAAGATCGAATTCAAAGCTGACCTGCAATTGTAAGGTAGCAAATTATCCGAGGTGTTACAAGTGTAATAGTTGTTGATGAAGCCACGATGAAACACCAGTTGCTCTATAAGTTAACCACAAACGAGCTCACAGGGAAACTTCAGCGGATGAAGTTCTGTCAGGTGCTCAGATAGAAGTACCTTTCGGTACAAGAGCTGTAAAATTAAGGGCGTGTCCAGCGACTTGCCCTCAAGTGGAGATAAGGACCGAAAGAAGAAGAGGATTCAACATCAGTTTTTTTTTTATTTCGGGCAAAGCTACACAAGGGCTATCTGTGCTAACTGCCCCTAATTTAGTAGTGTAAGACTAGAGGGAAGACAGCTAGTCATCACCACCCACCGTCACATAATAACGTCCCCACGGCTGAAGGGGCGAGCATGTTTGGTGCGACGGGGATTCGAACCTGCAATCCCCGGATTACGAGTCGAATGCCATAACCACCTGGCCATGCTGGGCCTTTACTGAGAGAAGTGTAAGAATGGGTGTACTAAACTAATAACGAAATAGCATGATCCTAGTTCGTAGGTGATCCACTCTGGGCCCGGCATGGCCAGATGGTTAGGGCGCTTGATTCCTAATCTGAGGATTACGGGTTCGATTCCCCATCGCACCAAACATGCTTGCCCTTTCAGCCGTGGGGGAGTTATAATGTTACAGTCAATTCCACTATTCCTCGATAAAAGAGTAGCCCAACAGTTGGCGGTGATGACTAGCTGCCTTCACTCTAGTCTTAAACTGCTAAGTTAGGAACGGCTAGTGCAGATAACCCTCGTGTAGCTTTGCGCGAAATTCTAAAACAAATAATGATCCACTTTGATACAACTACTGGGATCAAAGTAAACAGTGTGATCAGCTGATTCGTGCTTTACACAGCTGTCCACCACACTGTCAGACTTCTGGATGCTATAGCATACCAAATTACCTCGAAAAATAGTGATATTTTTTATCCTAGAGTCAGAGATTGCTTATTAAAAATGTTATCTTCAAGTTATATCTTGTACCAGTTTTTATTTCGAGTTGTATAATTAAATTCATAACTCAAGACATTCCATCACTCAGTGTATAATTCAAATTCTCCAGTGATTTTCAAACTATATGAGAGAAAATACTCTGAGAAATTCCAAATTATTCTCTTTCTTAAGAGGAAACTGAAAGGCTTTTCCTGTATGCCTGAATTCCAAATACCGAGTTTATATTTTTACATCAAAATGAGTTACACTGGATTTTAGAAGTTTGAACCTAAAATGGAATACATTACTCTTTAATACACGTTCGAAGGATAAGGTTACGATACGATAATACTGAACATATTTACAGGCACCCTTAATAAACTTATAAGCGAGACATTAAAATAAAAAAAAAAAAGGCTTACAAATATTCAGCTTTTGGTGATGCTTCAGAATCAGTTGCTATGGTTTCATTTTACCACATATATCCTCTGAACCTCATTTGTGCCTTTAAGATGGTTTAAACTTTGTCTTGGAAACATATGACAACATTGATCAAAGTGTGTGGTATACGTTTTTTACAGTAGACACTGTGGTGTTGAGCAGTAATTTGGCATCATGACTGACGTCACAGAATCTGGACCATCATACTTATAGCGCGTGATTAAACTTACTAGTAATGTTTATTTTTATTGAGTTGCTATAGCAACAATCATGCTGTTGTCTAACAAATCTTCCCATACTATCAGCTTGAGTTTGTCAGTTCATGTCACCTAAGTTACATGGACACTTTAGACTGAACCTTGCATTCTGTTACTTGTTTGTTTTTTGAATTTCGCGCAAAGCTACACGAGGGCTATCTACGTTAACCGTCCCGAAGACAAGAGCAAAGGCAGCTAGTCATCACCACCCACTTCCAACTGTTGGGCAGTTTTTTACTAATGAATAGTGGAATTGAGCGGAACTTTATTAACACTCTCATTGCTGAAACGGCGAGTATGTTTGGTGTAACGGGGATTCAAACCCACACATCTCAGATTAGGAGTCGAGCGACCTAACTACCTGGCCATCAGCCTATCATTCAACCATCCACCACTTAAGAAACTCGTGGTTTTCTCTAAGTTAATTTTTTAGGATGATCGACGAGTTAAGATTTTGATTTATGGGAATGAAAACATAAAACATTTGTCGTATTTCCTAAAATACTGTCACGTGGGAAAACATATCAATGTTTCATCAGCTTTAATTGAACATTTTTTGCACATGACGTCCCATTAGAGGCCACTGAAGTCTCAAACACACAAACATACACAAATATATAAGACTTATTATAAGACTTATGATGTGCAATAAAGTAATTTTCAGCTCCGATTAGCCATAATATTGGTGTTTTCTGACGACTTGCGCATGCTCAGTTCCACTTTCGAAGCCGGAACTAATTGATTATATATGAACCAATTTCATTAAACGTCATTATTTTCGAGATGAGAAAGTAGCCACCTGGCAAAGAATTTCGAAAGAATATCATGTAAAAAAAAAAAAGAAAAATTAAAGATGAAAATACGTGAAACATGTGTCCAATCAGAAATTAGACATCCAAACAGTTGGTTAATATTTCAATCTAAAGTCGATTTATATTCTTTTGTTTTATTACAATTCTCCAATACTGCCGAAGCTATTATATGATTCTGCTAAAGTTTGTGTGATTGGTGTTAGTTCTCAAACTCTGAACTAGTTCTTGAAATTAGACAGTAGTCCTGTGTCTGATGAAGCTTGGAGAGATTCTTAAAAGGTTCGTATTTATCATTTTATGTTATCTGATTGTTCCTCTTTATTTTTTTATCCATAGCGAAACTCACGTTCATTTATTACTTAATATTCAGACAATATATAATGTATTTCTAGGATCTAGGTTTACCGTTGTACGAAAGAAAATCATAAATGCTTCTCTTCGGTTGTGCTGAAGAACATCTGTTTTTATGTTATAGATTCAGCGAAGTGATACTGATTCGGAACAAGATTCCTTAAGTTGAAGTTTCTTAGTTTTCTTAAGTGACTGTTACGTCTAGCAATTAAATATCGTAACTTTCTTTTTTGATATTCAAATAATTAATGGTTAAAAGTGTTTTATTTTGCTTCGAATTTTGCGCAAAGCTATTCAAGGGCTATCTGCGCTAGCCAACCTCAAATTAGCAGTGTAAGACCACTAGGGAAGGCAGCTAGTCATCACCACTCACCACCAATTCTGGGGTTACTCTTTCACCAACGAATAGTAGGGGTGACCATCACATTATAACACCCCCACGGCTGAAAGGGTAGGTATGTATGTTTGGTGTGACGGGGATTTGGGACCGTGAGTCTCAGATTGCGAGTCAAGCGCCTTAATCACCTAACCATATAATTGAAAGTTAAAATATATTTAACACAGTTCAGGCATTTTCTAGCTGGCCCGGAATGGCCAAGTGTGTTGAGGCATTCTACTCGTAATCCGAGAGTCGCGGGTTCGAATCCCAGTCGCACCAAATATGCTCACCCTATCGGCCGTTGAAGGCATTATAATGTGTCGGTCAATCCTACTATTCGTTGGTAAAAGAGTAGCCCGAGAATTGGCAGTGGGTGGTGATGACTAGCTGCCTTCCCTCTAGTCTTACACCGTTAAAGTAGGGACGGCTAGCGCCAATAGCCCTCGAGTAGCTTTGCGCGAAATTCAAAAACAAACATTTTTGTTTGTTTGTTTTTATCATAATGTTGGGGTAATGCTTCCTTAAGTTTGTTATATAAAGAAAGAACTTTTCATGTTCACTTTTCATATCATTCCTTGGTGTGTACTGGTACAGATCGGTTTCCAAAGGCTTTTAAGAATTGCCAAGTGTATTAGGAGTTCTTTTATTATCACGACGATTTGTTTGTCGAATATTTAAGGTAAGTAAGCAATTAATGTAGCGTTCTGTTATCATTTTACTTGTAAATTTAATAAGTTTGTTTCTTTTTTGAATTTCGCACAAAGTTACTCGAGGGCTATCTGTGCTAGCCGTCTCTAATTTAGCAGTGTAAGACTACAGGGAAGGCAGTTAGTCATCACCACCCACCGGCAACTCTTGGGCTACTCTTTTACCAACGAATAGTGGGATTGATCGTCACATTATAACGCACCCACGGCTGAAAGGGCGAGCATGTTTAGCGCAACGGGGATGCGAACCCGCGACCCTCAGATTACGAGTCCACGCCTCAACACGCTTGACCATGCCGGGCCAATGCGATTTGTATAGTTCTTATGGACAGAGCTTATAATAAGTATTCTTATAGAAAAATCTCGTAATATGAAAGAATCGCATATGATAATTTCCTATTCAGTAGAAAATAAACAAACAAAATGGATAAAAAACGGAATAATATTAAATGTTTCATCAAACTTTTTGTTGTGTAAGTGGCACACGCATTTCTAAGGTGACCTTCATTTGACCACATTGATTATATACTGCCGCGGTAGGAAATCGAGAATAATAATAATAAAAAAAATTGAACCAGGGGCAGATGTTCAATAAACTCTTAGCACTTTATATCAAAACACAAGTCATAAAAACGAAAATATCTTTACAGCTGAAGATACTAGTAATTAAAACCAGGCAATAATGACACCAAAATATTTATATAAATTTAAAAAATAAACACCAGATACCTAATATACCGACTCAGCCTTGCTAATTACGTTTGTGTTGTTTTCTTCCCTCATAGCAAAACCATATCGAAGCTATCTGCTGTGTCCACCGATGGGAATTCAACTCCTGATTTGCGTTATAAATTCTTTGATTTACCTGCTGACAGGGGGGATATACCAATTAGGATTAAGATAGCGAGAAATATTACAGTATAAATAAAACAAATAAGTTAACACTAAACCCGTAGATAAACAGATAAGATACGCACAGATATCCAAACTTCAGACCATCAAACACGATCCCCTAAAGAAATTAAGTTCACTTATTATCTGTTAAGATAAGGAAGTTTCTGTTACTAAAGACACACTTAAATATAAATTAATATAAATATATAATTATCAGCTATACTATAGGTAAAGAGCTTCGCTATAACACGTAATAATATTTCTACCTCCAATATAGATACAACCACGGCCGCATTAAGCCTCCAGCTAGTGAGAGTGGGTTTTCTCGGTATATCCGGTTTCCACCAAATCAAAAATGTGGCATTGGATTTATAGATCCCAGCCGCCCTGATGGACCCCACGTCCAACATCTGTCGTTGATTTTGTGATCTGGTCATTCACAACCGCGAGCAGGTGCCGGTCATCGGCTCTTATTTTCGCCGTTTTTTTTTTCAAGTTGCACAATCCCATATTCAATTCAAGTGCGGGTTGAAGAGAAAGCTGTTTTCTGAGCAACCCCGGTTATCTCTGTTACCAAGCAAAGGGAACAGAGATATTCAAACCGAAATACCTGTCAGTTTTAAGATTAAGCCCCCAGAGGTTTACAAGCTAAGATAGAGCAAGGGCCTCTATATACAAGTCCATATGTGTTATAGAATTATACATGAATACAAGTACTATTTCCATGTTGAACATTTCAGATCATGCTAACAGTACAACAATATTAAAGAACTAATTTATTGTTGAATTAGCTGTTTATATGGTCCCAACCCTGTCATCACTCTTATTAACAATTAGAAGCGCGCCCTAAGATCCGGGAACTGTCGTAGATAGTCCTCGTGTAGCTTTGCGCGAAATTAAAAAACAAACAATCCAAACCTTCTCTGTAGCGCATAGCTTTAATGTGTCGTAAACATATCTGAGCAGTGTGAGACTAGAGGGAAGGCAGCTAGTCATCATCAGCCACCGCCAACTCTTGGGATACTCTTTTACCAAGGAATAGTGGGATTGACCGACACGTTATAACGCCCCCACGGCTGAAAGGACGAGCACGTGTGGTGTGACGGGGATTCGAACCCACGACCCTCGTAAAACGAATTGAATGCCTTAACCACCCAGCCATGCCGAGCCAGAGAGAAGGTTCCAGACACGATGGTCACCGAGACTTAACGCAAAAACTGAAGAAGCTACAAATACGGTCACCATAGACTGTTTTACAGAAGTAATAAGGTTTATCATAAAGAAGATCCTACGAACAATGATGACAGCAAGTGCACACAGCACGTTCATACAGCTCTTTTGAGATTGGACACCTGGTACGCTTGATGGAAAACAAACACCAGGAATGATCAGGACTAATTACAGTTAGTGTTTAAGAACAGCTGAGAATATGTCATAGAACGACTGTGAAGATAGGATAGGAGTCACTGCCCACTAAACAACCTAAAGATCAAACTGATATAAAAATGACCATTTACAGTAATTTATTTAAATAATGACTCCAACAGATTGGAGAAACAGAAGTCAAAGTTCAGGAATACGTGACATTCTGCGATGTGGATGTATGTACTATCATGTCAGAGAAAATCACAGAATAAAACAAAATAAACTTTGAGTATCTTATCCATCTAATCGATAAACACGCTAAGCAATTGGTAATATATCACCTAATATGTAAAACAATTGATATCCGGTTGCTGAAACTTTATAGAAATACAAGTAATGTATATCGAAGTTTAAGACACGTGGACAAACGTAGGCGTTTGGTTTGTTTTGAATTTTGCGCAAACCTTCTAGAGGGCTATCTGCTCTAGCCGTCCCTAATTTAGCAGTGTAAGACTAGAGGGAAGGCAGTTAGTCATCACCACACACCGCCTACTCTTGAGTTACATTTTTTACCAACGAATAGTGGGTTTGACCGTGACATTATAACGCCCACACGGCTGAAAGGGCGAGCATGTTTTGGTGTGAGGGGGATTCGAACCCGCAACCCTCAGGCTACGAGTCGAGTGTTTAACCACCTGGCCATGCCGGGCCCAAACGTAAGTGATATTAACATTACGGTCTATATTTAAACAAAAAAAAAAGTTTGCAATTTATTACATTTTTAAATATTCTACTTTGCAGAATTGCTCACTAGGTGCCGTCGAACACCTAAGTTATGAAAATATTTTTTTTCTCAGTTACGGTTTGTTAGACCTCTTTGTAATATAAAGGTTCTCTTACATTATTTAAAATTATTATTAATGAATTTCCCAAAGTTTAACCTCACTATAGATTATTCAGATAACAAATATGGCGTCTTTCAAGTGTTATACATACAATATGTGTTTCTGATTCTTCCAAGCAAATGTTACTTATGCTCAAAGGAGAATTAGCTTAGTCGTAGATCCATATTCACATACGAAGCTGACAGCGCAAAATGACTGTTATGACAAAACAAATTTAATGGTACAAGTACTAATAAAAACAAACATATAGTAAACATTCTAATCAATAATTTTAATCAAGGTAACATTAAAGAAAGAATAGACCCAGAAAAAGGTATTCAAAATTCTACAGTTAAAATGAACTGGAAATTAACTTTTAGCGCCATCTATTGTAATAAAGAAGAACTATAATTAGGCAGGCAACTGAATCAAAAGGACATGCCTTAGCTTAGGTAAACAAAAAAATAATTTTCATGAAAGACAAATAATTATTCTAAAACTTGATATAAAATATGTATTTTCATTGGTTTAAAGTTTTATACATACAAATTCCAGTAGTTTCTTTCGTTTGAAAAGTTCTGAGCCTAGTTCCAAATGGATACCAAAAGGTATAATATACAATTTAAACTATTAGCTGATAAAAAGACTGTGTGTGTCAACTTATAACGTGCGAACGGATGATAAGATTTTAATCAAATTGGCTACGCACTTTTAGGATTATCCTAAATGAGTGGCATGGGATTGGCATTAATCCCACCTCCTCATATCATTTTTTGTAATCCCTGTGTCTTCTGTTGGGTTGAACGTTCACTTCGCTTACAAACCACGTACATTTCTGCTTATAATTGGCGAACCGCTGGAAGGACATTCACCAAATCTGGTATATACTCTTACAGATAATAGATAGCCCAATGTCTGGCGTTTCGCTTAACATCGAACAAATTTAAACTTCGTATCATTATGCCAGACTTATACAAAGTATTCAAGCAGTATTTACTTACTACTACGATAGAAGTTACGGATTACCTCGCGCTGAATCGCAAATAAAACCACGGAATTTGGGTGACGAAAAAATGCTATTGCACTGTGCCCTTATTAATGTGCACATAATTTGTAAGTTGTTTTTTGTTTTAATACCGAGAAAGCAGCTGGGGTGATTTTGTGTTTCTTAGTTTAATAAAGACAACCAAACACGTAGGGTCACCTTGTAGTTAATGTTATGGTTAAAATTATTACTTGAAGAATAACTGTATATAATTAGAACTATGGAAAGACTTAATAGCCCTTCGGTTCAAACTGATATGGTTGAATGTCGTCAGGTGCCACTGTTTTATTTAGGTTCTCTCTCTTAGGTTCAGACTGCTAGTATGGTTGAATGTCGTCAGGTGCCACTGTTTTATCTAGGTTCTCTCTCTCAGGTTCAGACTGAAATGATTGAATGTCGTTAAGATCGTAACATATATCCAGTTTGTAACAGATGTTATTTGTATTTTAACAGAATGCTACCTCACGGATCACTGATGTTCTTTTTAGCGAGAGGAATCGAACTCCGGTTTTGAGTGATCTAAGTCAGGAATCTTACAGCTGACCCACTGGGGAACAATTAGAGGATGAACACAAAGTACTGAACAACAAATAAACCTAGTACAAGATTGTCTTGCTGCGTTGGTTCCTTCTCAGAGCATCATATCCCGCGTGAGTAGAATCTAAATCTGTAACTTCCGATGATAGGCGTAAATAATTAACACATTTTGTAATTATTTTATAGAATAATGTTAAACTATTAATTTTGAACATACATATACATTTAGGGTCATGTTAGCCTCATTGATTCAGAATGAAAACGAAGAAAAAAAACTGAATGTCTTTGAACTTTACTTGGCAAAGTCAATGTTAATTTTTCGGGCGCCAAGCTTTAACGTTGTATAATTTAAGTTAAATCATACGCAGTTTAAGGTAAATTCTGTTTGTAATTTATGTATTAGATACCTCTTGCTTCTTTTATCAGGAAAATTATGAACTGATTTTTCAATTTATAAATCTCGTTATTATTTATAAATTGGCAAGTTGGCTGAAAAAATGTTGATTTATTAACTAATACTTCTCAATATCTTCGCTGTATTAAATTGCCTGTTTCTTCATTAAATATACATGGCGACTTATCCAAAGTGCACGACAATCTACCAATGTAAACTGCGTTTCATTAAAATATATGTTTCTTTATTTACATCTACATGTAGAATTATGTGGGTGTATATATACGCTACTGGCCAAAATCTTAAGGCCAATGAACATAAAGAAATAAATATGCATTTTGCGTTGTTAGACTCAACCACTTGTTTGAGTAAAGCTTCGAAAGATGAAAATAAGAAAATGTTTTGTTTGTTTGTTTTTGAATTTCGCACAAAGCTACTCGAGCGCCATCTGTACTATCTGTCTCTAATTTAGTAGTGTAAGACTAGAGGGAAGGCAGCTAGTCATCACCACCCACCGCCAACTCTTGGGCTACTCTTTTACCAACGAATAGTGGGATTGACCGTCACATTATAACGCCTCCACGGCTGAAAGGGCGAGCATGTTTGGCGCGATAGGGATGCGAACCCGTGACCCTCAGATTACGAGTCGCACGTCTTAACACGATAAGAAAAGGGAAAATAAAAATAAAAAACTTTTTAGCATTTAATAGGGAAAATATGAACACTATGAAATTAGCCTGAATACTAGCATTTTTTTTTTCGTGTTCATTGGCCTTAAGATTTTGGCTAGCAGTGTGTATACATACATGAACTTAGAGCAGATAATTGGGAGTGTCTAAAGTTAGGATAGGGTTTAGAACGGGTATATGTGGGGTTCCTAAGCTTATCACATGGTTAAGAAGTGGAGTCTATAAACTTAGCATATGATTTAGAACAGGTAGATGTCGGGTCTTTAAATTAATATATCATAAGGATTGGATAACTGTGAGGTTAATAAGTTCAAGGTATGCTCCGGAACAGGTAAATTTAAAGTTACTCACCACAGCATATGTTTCTTTGTTTTTGAATTTCGCGCAAAGCTACACGAAGGATATCTGTGCTAGCCGTCCCTAATTTAGCAGCGTAAGACCAGAGGGAAGGCAGTTAGTCATCACCACCCGCCGCCAACTCTTGGGCTACATTTTTACTAACGAATAGTGGAATTGACCGTCACTTATAACGCCCCCACGGCTGAAAGGGCGAGCATGTTTGATGCGATCGGGATTCGAACCCGCCACCGTCAGATTACGAGTAGAACGCTTTAACCCACCTGACTCTATAGCAAATGACTCACAATGAGTAAATGGGAGTTAAAAGGAATCAGTAACAGGCGGGAAGAAGGCCGTGCCCAAGACAATTGGTAGCAGAAGTCATGACACTTAGAAAACACAGTCATAGGAAAGTTGGTTTGGTTTTAATAACAGGATTTCAATAATTCAGCTACGTATGTTTCGAAAATATTCTTTTTTTTATCACGTAAGATTTTTTTTTCCAAGTCGTAAAGAAATAAAAGTTCTTATTTATATCAAGCTTTTATTTCTTGACGACGAGAAACCCACTTGAAATAAAAATGTACCTCAAAACGGCTGATATGGTTCTTAACCTGAAGATGACCTAGGAAGGTAGAAACGTTGTTCTCTCCTTATCAATAAAAGTGTTAATACCAGCTGTTCTGAGATACATTTTTATTTCATTTGCCACGATGAACATTTCTTATTATTATATTTAGTTTCTAGAACGATCGACAAAACTCTCACGAAGAGAACTCTATAGTCAGTGATTGTCAACATTTTAAGACATACCAAAACGTGACCTGATTTCAATGGAAATGATTCAATTATGTAAAAGTACGTAAAACGTTTTGTGAAGATTCTGTATGTGATGACAAAAATGGACATCATTTTCGGATTTGAATAAGTTTGGGGGTTATTTAGCACTTTAACTGTCGCGTGTTAATTTTAAAACACGATACTGAAACTGTTTATATATCAGCTAGAACCTGGTGGTCAGGGCACTCGACTCGTTTGTTTGCTGTGAATTTTCGCGCAAAGCTAAACGAGAGCTATCTGCGCTAGCCGTCCCTGAAGGCAGCCAGTAATTTAAGCCGTCCCTTTCAGGCTGAAAGGCGAGCATGTTTTGTGTGACGGGGACTCGAACCCGTGATTCGAATCAGGCGCCCTAACCAACTGGCCTTGCCAGCCCATCTACGGCGATTAAGAAGGCATTAAATTTCTTATCGCTACCCGCAGTGTGCAGAGTACAGATGGCCAGTTGTGTAACTTTGTTTAATAATTAATAAACAAATAAAAAAACTAACCTCTTAATACGTTTATTTAATGCGTGCTTCACTGCAGAACACTGGCTATCGAGGTCTGGATATTTTACAGTACCAAAGTGTTTCGTCAAGTATCGAAACGACGTAAAATCTAACCAGCCGAATGTAACATTAGAAAGTCGCACAAATAATGTAATTGTTAATTCGTCTCGAACAATACTTACAAACCACCTGCTATGCCTTTCAGTAGCCTATTTTTTTTTCTTATAAAAATCAAGCTATTAATAATTTAAAGATGTTTGGATTTGTATCAGTGGGTTCTACTACGTACAGAAACACCAAGTTTCCGGCTGGTGGGCTGAGAGCAGCTGTAACGTCAAATGACAGATCGAATGCCATCTAACTTTTACCCCATAACCTGGTGTTTTGTAAGACTCAGTATGTAGGCTGTTGGGGTAATGCTTCCTTAAGTTTGTTATATAAAGAAAGAACTTTTCGTGTTCACTTTTCATATCATTCCTTGGTGTGTACTGGTACAGATCGGTTTCCAAAGGCTTTTAAGAATTGCCAAGTGTATTAGGAGTTCTTTTATTATCACGACGATTTGTTTGTCGAATATTTAAGGTAAGTAAGCAATTAATGTAGCGTTCTGTTATCATTTTACTTGCAAATTTAATAAGATTGTTTGTTTCTTTTTTGAATTTCGCACAAAGTTATTCGAGAGCTATCTGTGCTAGCCGTCTCTAATTTAGCAGTGTAAGACTAGAGGGAAGGCAGTTAGTCATCACCACCCACCGCCAACTCTTGGGCTACTCTTTTACCAACGAATAGTGGGATTTACCGTCACATTATAACGACCCCACGGCTGAATGGGCGGGCATGTTTGGCGCGAAGGGGATACGAACCCATGACCCTCAGATTACGAGTCGCACGCCTTAACACGCTTGGCCAAATTTAATAAGGTTGCACGGAGAACGTACACACATTAAAAGATATCAACTCTGTACCGACGATGTTCGGAATTTATCGAGTTGTCCAATGTTTATAATATATCGTTACACTGATCAACTAACTTACTCCAATCGGTACTGATCTGAATTAGTTTATCCAGTTCTGGCAACTAACTTATTCCGTAACTATACAGAGGTTTGGATAACGTATTATTTGGAAGCCGTGTTTATACAAACCATGTGGTTAATTATTACAAATTAAGTTATTATTATTCAATGAATATTTACGTAGCGAAATAAATGCCCAACTTTTCCCACTAACAAACATATTTTATCGTAACACTACGATGTTTCTGAAGTTCGATAATTTTCGCACTAATATATATATATATTATATATTATTGTTATAGATCACATACATGTGTTAGTTTGTTTCAGCCAGTTTCTGTTTAGATGTAGTTTATCAACTTAAGGATCGCAATTCATTGTTGATATACATTTTACGAGACATAAGACATACGTCTCCCGCTAGTACAGTGGTAAGTCTATGGATTTACAATGCTAAAAATCAGGGGTTCGATTCCCCTCGTTGGGCTCAGCAGATAGCCCGATGTGACTTTGCTATAAGAAAAACACGTACACACAATAATAATTATTTTGCCCCCCAGTGGCTCAGCGGTATGTCTGCGGACTTACAACGCTAAAACTCGGGTTTCGATACCCGTGGTGAGCAGAGCACAGATAGCGCATTGAGTAACTTTGTGCTTAATTCAAAACAATAACAACAAAAAAAACAACATAAGTCATAATTTACACTTAAAATTAAAATTTTTAAAGTTTATTTTCTGAGCATTCCTTTCCATGATAAAAGGTTCGTAATTTAGAAAAAAAAATGTTAAACCACATTCAGTCTAGTGTTTTATATTTCTATAAAATATATTTAAAGTTTAACTGCGAAAAGGTACGGCCTGGTGGTTAATGTTCTCGACTCACTATGTTTAGATCGTTAGTTCGAAACACATCCCTGAATATCTTCCTTCTTTCATCCGTGGAGACGTTATAAAATGACAGCCAATCTCCATATTCGTTGAGAAAGAGTAGTTTAATAATTAGTGGTGGGTGGTGTTGATTAGTCACCTTCCTTGTAACTTACGAATTGAAAATTCGGTATGGCTAACACAGATATCCTTAGAACAGCTCCGCGTGAAATTTTACAAACATCAGGAAAGGAGTACGGATTTTGTCTGAGATTGTTTGTTTTTTGAATTTCGCACAAAGCTACTCGAGGGCTATCTGTGCTAGCCGTCCCTAATTTAGCAGTGTAAGAATGGAGGGAAGACAGCTAGTCATCACCATCCACCGCCGACTCTTTGGTCACTCTTTTATCAACGAATAGTGGGATTGACCGTCACATTATAACACCCCCACGGCTGAAAGGGCGAGCATGTTTGGTGCGAGGGGGATTCGAACCCGCGACCCTTAGATTACGAGTCGAACGCCTTAACCCACCTGGCCATGCTGGGCCTATCCTGCCTGAGAATTCACTGTCTATTGTAACTACAGATACACTTGTACATGAAAGTATATTAAATATTAATCTCAGTCAAATACAAAAAAAAAACGAAAATAGGGAAAAAATAACTGAAAATTCAAGTTTACGATAACATTTGTAACAGAAAGAAACACGTTATAGAACGTAATGCAGGTTAAGAAATCGACGATGATTGGTTGGCTAAAAATCAACAGCTGCTATCAACTTCATACGAAACCTTAGGCCTAAAATTTCAACATATGCACTCCAAGATTTCTTTGTTTCTAATCAAGCACAAAACTACACAGTGGGCTATCTGTGCTTTACCCACCACGGGTATCGAAACCCGGTTTATAGCGTTGTAAGTCCGTAAACATACCGTTGTGCCATTCTGGGGCCTCCAAGGATTAAATACCCGTGTTCGTCTCATCTAATGTAGAATTAAGTTCGAAGCTCTCTATCTTCTAGTTTAATATCTAAGGGATGGATATTAGTAGTTGTTAGAATATTTACGCTTGGATTTTACTAGTAAATTGTTAGTTTACGAATTGGCCAAGGGTCTATTTTTTTTTAAATTCATTAATAAACATTGTCAAATGAAACAAAGTAAGCTAAAAGTCAAGGATCTAAACATGATTTTTAAAGATGAAGCATGCCCTACCTAATTTAATTAGTAAAACGCGTGCTAATCATGGTGTGGTCAGGTGATTAAGACGCTCGACTCGTAATCTGAGGGTCGTGGGTTCGAATTCCTGTCACACCAAACATGCTCGCCCTTTCAGTCGTGGGGGCGTTATAATGCGACGGTCAATCCCACTATTCCTTGGTAAAAGTAACCCAAGAGTTGGTGGTGGGTGGTGATGACTAGCTGCCTTCCCTCTAGTCTTACACTGCCAAATTAGGGGCGGCTAGCGCAGATAGCCCTAGTGTAGCTTTGTGTGAAATTTATAAACAAAAAAACAGTGTTTACTAGTCGTGTTGTACGTAGGCGTTTAATGTTGCCTTACTTACTTATGAGCCAAATGTTAAAATGTGAACGATAATTTTGACTGAAACAGAAGGAATATTCAAGATAATAAAGTAATCAAACGTTTCTGAATTTGAGGTTCAGTTCAGTAATCCAAAAGTCTGATGTCGTAGTCGCTTCAACAGAGGTCACAGAATGTGTTCCTCACGTTGTTCTTGTAATATGAAACAGGTTTGAATTAATAACAGAATTACATGGACCACCATATGCTTTAACAGCACCAAATCAGTCATGTGTCTAAAAGTAATGAAAACTGAAAAATCACCTTGTAGATACGTGTGTGTGTAAACCACATGGAACTGTGTTTTTTACAGATATATGAACAACGCTACACTTTCATCTGTAGTTTATAAATAATAGGATACAGCAGAATTTCTTAAACTGGGGTTCCAACCCCATAGGGTATTGCAGGCTGAGGATCGCGAGATTATAATGAGTACTGCGATAAGTGATATTTCATAGTTTGCACAGTAAATTACGATGTTATAGCTAGTACACATTATTATGATATGTGATGTTATAACTATTACACAACAATATGATAAATGATGTTATAACTATTACACAACAATATGATAAATGATGTTATAAACATTACATAACAATATGATAAATGATGTTATAACTATTACACAACAATATGATAAATGATGTTATAAATATTACATAACAATATGATAAATGATGTTATAACTATTACACAACAATATGATAAATGATGTTATAACTATTACACAACAATATGATAAATGATGTTATAGATATTACATAACAATATGATAAATGATGTTATAACTACTACACAACAATATGATAAATGATGTTATAACTATTACACAACAATATGATAAATGATGTTATAACTATTACACAACAATATGATAAATGATGTTATAAATATTACATAACAATATGATAAATGATGTTATAACTATTACACAACAATATGATAAATGATGTTATAAATATTACATAACAATATGATAAATGATGTTATAACTATTACACAACAATATGATAAATGATGTTATAACTATTACACAACAATATAAATGATGTTATAGCTATTACATAACAATATGATAAATGATGTTATAACTATTACATAACAATATGATAAATGATGTTATAACTATTACACAACAATATGATAAATGATGTTATAAATATTACACAACAATATGATAAATGATGTTATAACTATTACACAACAATATAAATGATGTTATAGCTATTACATAACAATATGATAAATGATGTTATAAATATTACATAACAATATGATAACTGATGTTATAACTATTACACAACAATATGATAAATGATGTTATAAATATTACATAACAATATGATAAATGATGTTATAACTATTACACAACAATATGATACATGATGTTATAACTATTACACAACAATATGATAAATGATGTTATAGCTATTACATAACAATATGATAAATGATGTTATAACTATTACACAACAATATGATAAATGATGTTATAGCTATTACATAACAATATGATAAATGATGTTATAAATATTACATAACAATATGATAAATGATGTTATAGCTATTACACAACAATATGATAAATGATGTTATAGCTATTACACAACAATATGATAAATGATGTTATAGCTATTACACAACAATATGATAAATGATGTTATAACTATTACACAACAATATGATAAATGATGTTATGGCTATTACATAACAATATGATAAATGATGTTATAAATATTACACAACAATATGATAAATAATGTTATAGCTATTACATAACAATATGATAAATGATGTTATAAATATTACATAACAATATGATAAATGATGTTATAACTATTACATAACAATATGATAAATGATGTTATAACTATTACATAACAATATGATAAATGATGTTATAACTATTACACAACAATATGATATATTATGTTATAACTACTACACAACATGATAAATGATGTTATAGTTAGTACACATAATTGTGATATGTGATGTTATAACTACTACACAACAATATGATAAATGATGTTATAACTATTACACAACAATATGATAAATGATGTTCTAACTATTACATAACAATATGTTAAATGACTTATAACATTAAAAGGTGAGAGAAGTACTTTAAACATTTGATGTTTAAAATAGGTATTGTGTTATTATATGTTGTTGTTGTTTTCAGTGCCGGTAATAAAATTACAGGTAAAAGAACTATAATAATTAAATCCTGTTGTTTAGGAATGATATTGAATTACAAATTCCGAAAAAAACATTTTACATTTTGTATTATCACATACAAGCATAAACCCTGTTATGAATTAATTGTCCGTAAATATATAATAGGCGTTTGGCTTAACGGAGGTTCGTTTTTGTTTTTCCTCAAAATATATTTTTTATTATTTTACCTCTTTGTGTAATTTTCTTTTGTCTTTAATACAAAGATTGGGTATTCTAGAAGGTTGGACTGGGTTAGACCGCCTTGAAGATATTTTAACATGTTAACATATAACCTCTGCCCTTCTGCAAGTTCCCTTGTGATATTTGTTAGTTATAGCCCTAAGTATTGAGTGTAGCAGGAATTGGATCACTCTTTAATAACAGCACGTTGTGGTACCTTTCTTACATCTCCAGGTTCACATGGTAGACGTAGTTAAGGGCCTAATGATATATTACTTGCGAGGGACACATTATTGACATCTCCAGGTTCACATGGTAGACGTAGTTAAGGGCCTAATGATATATTACTTGCGAGGGACACATTATTTACATCTCCAGGTTCACATGAAAGACGTAGTTAAGGGCCCAATGAGATATTACTTGCGAGGGACACATTATTTACATCCCCAGGTTCACATGAAAGACGTAGTAAAGTGCCTAATGATATATCACTTGCGAGGGACACATTATTTACATCTCCAGGTTCACATGGTAGACGTAGTTAAGAGCCTAATGAGATATTACTTGCGAGGGACACATTATTTACATCTCCAGGTTCACATGAAAGACGTAGTTAAGGGCCTAATGAGATATTACTTGCGAGGGACACATTATTTACATCTCCAGGTTCACATGAAAGACGTAGTTAAGGGCCTAATGATATATCACTTGCGAGGGACACATTATTTACATCTCCAGGTTCACATGAAAGACGTAGTTAAGGGCCTAATGAGATATTACTTGCGAGGGACACATTATTTACATCCCCAGGTTCACATGAAAGACGTAGTAAAGTGCCTAATGATATATCACTTGCGAGGGACACATTATTTACATCTCCAGGTTCACATGGTAGACGTAGTTAAGGGCCTAATGATATATTACTTGCGAGGGACACATTATTTACATCTCCAGGTTCACATGAAAGACGTAGTTAAGGGCCTAATGATATATTACTTGCGAGAGACACATTATTTACATCTCCAGGTTCACATGAAAGACGTAGTTAAGGGCCTAATGAGATATCACTTGCGAGAACACATTATTTACATCTCCAGGTTCACATGAAAGACGTAGTTAAGTGCCTAATGAGATATCACTTGCGAGGGACACATTATTGACATCTCCAGGTTCACATGAAAGACGTAGTTAAGGGCCTAATGAGATATCACTTGCGAGGGACACATTATTTACATCTCCAGGTTCACATGGTAGACGTAGTTAAGAGCCTAATGAGATATTACTTGCGAGGGACACATTATTTACATCTCCAGGTTCACATGAAAGACGTAGTTAAGGGCCTAATGAGATATTACTTGCGAGGGACACATTATTTACATCTCCAGGTTCACATGAAAGACGTAGTTAAGGGCCTAATGAGATATCACTTGCGAGGGACACATTATTTACATCTCTAGGTTTACATGAAAGACGTAGTTAAGGGCCTAATGAGATATTACTTGCGAGGGACACATTATTTACATCTCCAGGTTCACATGAAAGACGTAGTTAAGGGCCTAATGAGATATCACTTGCGAGGGACACATTATTTACATCTCCAGGTTCACATGGTAGACGTAGTTAAGGGCCTAATGAGATATCACTTGCGAGGGACACATTATTTACATCTCCAGGTTCACATGGTAGACGTAGTTAAGGGCCTAATGAGATATCACTTGCGAGGGACACATAATTTACATCTCCAGGGGTTATAGTGAAAAGACAGATGTACCTTCAGTAATTCATGTTGTTGGTTGTTTGCCTTTGAATATTATTTACAATACAGTATAAAAGATTGATATAATACAATGTATTTTTTGACCATGCTGCTACTTCTAGTTGAATCCAACTCAGATGCCTGGAAAAGGATAGAAATATGATTATTCAACTGTTGTTGCTGTTGCCCCTTCTTATTTCTGAGAGAGAAACATCCGGTAGGTGTCGCTTCTTTAGTTCAACTTTTAAAAAACCAAAACGTTCGTAACGGCGACGTATATATAACTCGGAAATAAAATTTCGCGGAATATTGTCTAAAAAACAAACAAACAGTTAAATCATACTTAACTAAATATGTAATCCATGGACTTTAGTGTTTACTTGGAAGTCACCGATTAGTTTTTCTTATCAGGGAAACGTGCTAATTCAACAACAAATAGCTGGTGAAGTTAACCATGAATTTTCATTTTACTAATTTTCAAAGTTCCTTCACGAGCCATCTTATGAACGTCATTGATGTACTTAAACAATTAGAACGTAAAAGTGTGTTTAAAATACATTATACGAATTTTGTTACACACGTTCCTGATAAATTATTGTATTTTGTTGGCTTTGTTTATTTGTTTTGAATTAAGCACAAAGCTACACAGTGTTGGAGTATAATTCTGTAACTCACATTAAATTCATTCACAGAAAAATGGAAACTAGATTCAAAAGAACACAAAAAAAACACAACTTCACACGTTTTTGAACACTGCAAATCAAATAAACACAACCATTGAAAACACACAGATATTAAGTAGGGAAACAAACATAAACAAACGAAAAATCAAATAAACCCTACTTATATAGCAACTAAAAGCAAAATTAAACCAATATAAAGGAACACCTTTATACCTATGCTAATTAATAACCTTAACATCCAAGTGCAACGCCCCCTATAATCTCGTACCTGTTTCTACTCTCGTTCCTAAAACGTCTGTTAACGGTCACATTCAAACTCTCTTTCTGAACCTGAAGATGACCTAGGAAGGTCGAAATATTGTTCTATCCTTATCAATAAAAGTGTTATTACCTATACCAGCTGTTCTGATATACATATTCATTCACAGTTTCCAGAAAAGCTCATCTACTCTCTATACAATCATTTTCTATGTGGTGTAGACAGATTGACCCATTTTATCACTCATCCCAAACACGTAAACAAACAACACAGTTTGTGTTAATAGTCTACAAAGAAATGTGTTTACTGAATAAAGAAATATGAATAAATTAACAAGGGCACTTACCAAGAATGCAAAGAGAAATGTGTGTGATTATAAAATACTAGTCCAACGTTTTCTTAACTGCTTGCCCCAGAAGTAAAGCAGGATGTGTACGAGATTCTAATGCTGAAAGTCAGGTGTTGGGCACAGCACTTAGGGCACTTACAGCTCATTGTGTAGCTTTGTACTTAACTACAAACAAACCTCGCCCGTTTAAACTGGAGATTATTTACTTACCACCCAAAGTATGACTATCCAGAGTATTTCTCAATTTCCAGTCTCAGGTTGTCTATGATACTCATTCTGGTTACCATCTTGAACAACTAGGCTAATTGGCCTTGTTGCTTATTTTGACTTTCCTAGCCTTCTGTTCCTTAAGGGTCTTACACAACCTCTCATCCACTCCCAGGTAAAGCTTTATCCACTGTATTCATCATGTTTCTGTTCTCTTTGTTCTCTCATCCACTTCTGTTCTCTTTGTTCTCTCATCCACTCCCAGGTAAAGCTTTATCCACTGTATTCATCATGTTTCTGTTCTCTTTGTTCTCGCATCCACTCCAAAGCAAAGTTCTATCCACTGTATTCATCATGTTTCTGTTCTCTTTGTTGTCTCATCCACTTCTGTTCTCTTTGTTCTCTCATCCACTCCCAGGTAAAGCTCTATCCACTGTATTCATCATGTTTCTGTTCTCTTTGTTCTCTCATCACTGTTCTCTCATCCACTCCCAGGTAAAGCTCTATCCACTGTATTCCTTGCTTGAGTTACACTCAGAGCCTCTGTAAGACAAACCTTTCACCAACTTTATTTTTTCCACCACTTTACAGAAACTATGAAAATTCACAACGATTTGTTCATTTTCCCAAATTAAAAGGTAGTTTCAACTTCTCCCTCTAAGTTAATCCTCTGAACTTTTACCAATTAATTATTTGCATTTTTGGATTTCTGGCAAAGCCACTAAGGCTAGCTACTGCTGTCCCGTTTTGAATGACTTATGAGATGGAAGGCAACCATTCCATTCACCATCCATGAATGACTCTCATAATGTACTCACAGCTTTAAGTGTAGGAAATAGTTTATGGTATCTCATGGATTCCAACCCTGTTTACCAGCTCCAAAATCGAAAGTTCCCTTATAGTGCCAGTCCACGCTTCATACCATTACAATTTTCATAATATTTTGGTAACTAACCATATAATAATTATTTTTTGTGCACCTCTATATAACCTTTGCTTAATTTCTCACAATTTAAAGTGAGTATTAGCCAACTGAGATCCACTCACAAAAAACTTCGCTATTTTGTTGACTTCACTATTGTTGCATTATCAAAATGGCACCAATGTGAGACTTATTAGAATAGGTGAAATTAATACAATCTAATCTTAATGTTTCCTTCCTCACCAGATGAGGCATCTACCACTTTGAGATTTAACTATGAAACTCTAGTTTATTTTGTAGTTATAGTTTTAATTAATTCTTAAAGACCACAGGCCAGAATTCAAACTGAAAAAGCAAATAAATGTGAATTTTTAATGTGCTCTCTTTTTCATTTTTCTCCACCTAATAAGGCCCGGCATGGCCAGATGGGTTAAGGCAATCAACTCGTAATCCAAGGGTTGCGGGTTCGAATCCCGGTCGCACCAAACATGATCGCCCTCCCAGCCGTCGTGGGGGCGTTATAATGTGACGGTCAATCCCACTATTCGTTGGTAAAAGAGTAGCCCAAGAGTTGGCGGTGGATGGTGATGACTAGCTGCTTTCCCTCTAGTCGTACATTGCTAAATTAGGGACGACTAGCGCAGATAGCCCTCGTGTAGCTTTGTGCGAAATTCAAAAACAAACAAACAATTCACCTAATAAATTATGTTAAACCAATCGTCTATGCACATCTAATAATCAATGATACAATATTTAATTATATTTGGCTTATGGCATTAATATAAGGTCTATTATATATGTTTAACCCTACAGTATTATTTCATTCCCTTGGAAAGAGTATACCAGGTTTTCAATCGCGCTATATATGTAAAATTAATATCCGCCAATGCATTTCTTTCAATACCAGATGTTATGAGACCGTCTGGGCCACAAGAACTGCAATAATGTTCAAAACACTATTTATATAAGTCATTTTTAATGATGGTTAACAAATGAAAAAAGCATACAAAGAATTAGCTAATTATAGTGAAATAAATGAATTATCTCTTAGATTCATTACGTGTTGAAGTGAATTCATATTAAAGATATAATGTATATTATATTTATTAGAACAACACATTATCAACCTTTATTGATTAAATGTAATTAAATTATTGAAATTATCTCAATCTTTTCTGAGCTTTATTACAAATTCTTTACTTGGAAATATATATTTTCAGTCATATCAAATTTTTAATTTTTAGAACAGTATTCATGTATGCAGGTGAAACCAGATGCAAATTTGCTTATGTAGTTTCCTTGTTTGTTTGTTATTTTCTAACTAAGCCTGTTTTATTCAAGCCATTTCTATGCACCAACAAACGTCTTCTATTTCCCATGATTAACAAATACAAAAGAGCATTCCACTTCTCTTCTCTAGAAAGTCTTGAGTGCTTGTATTGTTTAAAACATTTCAATAAAGAACATTGTCAAGTTGAAGGTAGACAGACACACAACAGTAAAAAAAATACTTGTTTCTTTGCAAAAATAGCTGAGAAATAACTTGTAAGAAAATGTAATTTACCTGACGCGTAATATTTGTCCAGACTAACATCAATAATAATATATAATTTTTACTTGTTTTATGTTACTAAAGTGTAGTAATTTAATGAACAATTTACTTTTAAAGATATTACAAAAGACTGGATCATCTCTGGAACTTTGGCAACAGGAATTGACCCAGCTCCAGAAGACTTCTCAAGTGATCAGGGACAATGGACCAAAACCACACCAGTAAAGACTAATGAAACTAAAAATATCCTTGACGAAAATGGTAAAAAATGTCCAAATGCATCAGCTATAGATCGTAAAAGTACCTTCAAACGAAGAAGTAAACGAGAAGCGGCCTCTACCGATAATTCTCCTCAATTCACTCTTGGGGCCACTGTGGAGGAAGCAACCATTACTACCATTAAAAGAATAAATCAACTTTCATCAACAGTTAAACCAGGGATCGTCTTGACGTCAGTAACTACAAGTGAACAAGAAAAATCTGCAAGTACACCACTAAGTACCTCACCTCTGGAACCTAACATTACTTTTGATACTAAAGAAGCAACCATAACGAGTACGCTAGCAATACCTTCTCACAGTTCCAATACAGATGAGACAACAAGGACCAATCTTACCTTCTTGCCGACATTCAGCAGCTGGTTGTCGACTCTATCAGATTCAGTGACTCCATTAACTAATAGTCAAGCACTTAGTCCTCAAACAACATCTACGACATCTGGTGGTACAACTATTACTGACAGATTACCTACAGAGAGCACAACAGTGTCTTTAGAATTACCAGAATCAGATACTACACAATTGCATTTAATAACGAACACTCTTATAAGCTCCCCTTCTGAATCAGAAGACACAGAAGAGACAGAAAATAGCTTGATATCTACTTCAAGTGTATATAAAACCACTAGTGCCACACCATCTACTGATGATCAGCAGTTCACTACAATAAATAACTCAACCAAAACTGGTTTAGACATGAGCACTGAACATATTCAAACTAACAACGAAATGTCATCAAACATTCCAACAACCGAGCCACGACGATTTCCAACGACCATCCAAACATCAAGTTCTACTGACGACTACACTACCACATTTTTACACTCTATGAGCCAAGATTTGATCACTTACACTTCATCTGCAACAAACACGTCAACAGAAGAAAAAAACCTATCATCAAAAACGCAAAAAGTAACACTTACCACAACTGCAGATAAAAACACAGAAGAAATTACACACGTTTCTAACACACAAGAAACATTAAATCAACAATCAACAAATCCATCGCTACAAACTACCAATACAAAAACTACGGTTCACAGCAGCCCACAAACATCAGAAATAAATAACATAGAAACTAAGATGTCAAGTGCATCACAAATACCGATTACAGGACAAAAATATACACAATCTACGAAAAGTGCTAGTGAAGAATTAACCACAAAACCAGTAGAATCCACCCAATTAATAAAGGTTACTGAATCATCAGTAGCTGAGATATCAAGTGCATCTGAAGTACAGAATACACAGATGCCTCAGTTAACAACACAAACTACAGTATCTAGTAAAACTGGTAGTGAGGAATTGACAACAAAACTAGATGAAACCTCTGCATCAGAAAAGGGTATGGAACCATCAGTGGCTGAGATACCTATTACATCAGAATTACAGACTGCAAAAAGGTCTGAGTTAACAACACAAACTACAGTATCTAGTAATACTGGTAGTGAGGAAATGACAACAAAACTAGTGGAAACCTCTCCATCAATAAAGGGTACTGAACCATCAGTACCTGAAATATCTATTGCATCTGAAGTACAGACTACACAGATGCCTCAGTTAACAACACAATCCACAGAATCTAGCAAAACTGGTAGTGAGGAATTGACAACAAAACTAGTAGAATCCTCTGTATCAATAAAGAGTACTGAAACATCAGTGACTGAGGTACCTATTACATCAGAAGTACAGACTGTAAAAATGTCCGAGTTAACAACACAAACTACAGTATCTAGTAATACTGGGAGTGAGGAACTGATAACAAAACTAGATGAAACCTCTCCATCGGTAAAGGGTACTGAACCATCACTAGCGGAGATATCTACAGCATCAGAAGTACAGACAACACAAATGCCTGAGATAACAAAACAAACTTCAGAATCTAGTAAAACTGATAGTGAGGAACTGACAACAAAACTAGTGGAAACCTCTCCATCAATACAGGGTACAGAATCATCAGTAACTGAGATATATACTGTATCAGAAGTACAGACTGTACAAATGCCTGAGTTAACAACACAAACTAAAGTATCCAGTAAAACTGGTAGTGAGGAATTTACAACAGAACCAGTAGAAACTTCTTCATCAGTAAAGGGTATTGAACCATCAGTGGCTGAGATAGCTACTGCATCAGAAGTACAGACTACACAAATGTCAGAGATAACAACAAAAACTACAGTATCTAGTAATGCTGATATTGAGGATATGACAACAAAACCAGTAGAATACTCTGCATCAATAAAGAGTACTGAACCATCAGTGGCTGAGATATCTACTGCATCAGAAGTACAGACTACACAAATGTCCGAGATAACAACAAAAACTACAGTATCTAGTAAAAGTGGTAGTGTGGATTTGACAACAAAATTAGAAGAATCCTCTACATCGGTACAGGGTAGTCAACCATCCCTAGCTGAGATATCTACTGCATCAGAAATACAGACAACACAAATATCCGAGATTACAACAAAAACTACAGTGTCTAGTAATGCTGATATTGAGGAACTGACAACAAAACTAGTAGAAACCTCTCCATCGGTAAAAGGTACTGAAGCATCAGTAGCTGGGATACCTATTACATTAAAAGTACAGACTGCAAAAATGTCTGAGTTAACAACACAAACTTCAGTATCTGGTAATACTGGTAGTGAGGAACTGACAACAAAACTAGTTGAAACCTCTCCATCGGTAAAGGGTACTGAACCATCACTAGCTGAGATATCTTCTGCATCAGAAGTACAGACAACACAAATGCCCGAGATAACAAAACAAACTTCAGAATCTAGTAAAACTGGTAGTGAGGAATTGACCACAAAACTAGTTGAATCTACTATATCAATACAGGGTACAGAATCATCCGTAGCTGAGATATATACTGTATCAGAAGTACAGACTGTACAAATGCCTGAGTTAACAACACAAACTAAATTATCTAGTAAAACTGGTAGTGAGGAATCGACAACAGAACCAGTAGAAACCTCTTCATCGGTAAAAAGTACTGAACCATCAGTGGATGAGATATCTACTGCATCAGACGTACAGACTACACAAATTCCCGAGTTAACAAAACAAACTTCAGTGTCTAGTAAAACTGGTAGTGAGGAATTGACAACAAAACTAGTTGAAACCTCTCCATCGGTAAAGGATACTGAACCATCAATGGCTGAGATACCTATTACATCAGAAGTACAGACTGCAAAAATGTCCGAGTTAACAACACAAACCACAGTATCTAGTAATACTGGTAGTGAGGAAATGACAACAAAACCAGAAGAAACCTCTCCATCGGTAAAGGGTACTGAACCATCACTAGCTGGGATATCTTCTGCATCAGAAGTACAAACAACACAAATGCCCGAGATAACAAAACAAACTTCAGAATCTAGTAAAACTGTTAGTGAGGAATTGACAACAAAACTAGTGGAAACCTCTCCATCAATAAAGGGTACTGAACCATCAGTACCTGAAATATCTACTGCATCTGAAGTACAGACTACACAGATGCCTCAGTTAACAACACAATCCACAGAATCTAGCAAAACTGGTAGTGAGGAATTGACAACAAAGCTAGTAGAATCCCCTGTATCAATAAAGAGTACTGAAACATCAGTGAGTGAGATACCTATTAGATCAGAAGTACAGACTGTAAAAATGTCCGAGTTAACAACACAAACTACAGTATCTAGTAATACTGGGAGTGAGGAACTGATAACAAAACTAGATGAAACCTCTCCATCGGTAAAGGGTACTGAACCATCACTAGCGGAGATATCTACAGCATCAGAAGTACAGACAACACAAATGCCCGAGATAACAAAACAAACTTCAGAATCTAGTAAAACTGATAGTGAGGAACTGACAACAAAACTAGTGGAAACCTCTCCATCAATACAGGGTACAGAATCATCAGTAGCTGAGATATATACTGTATCAGAAGTACAGACTGTACAAATGCCTGAGTTTACAACACAAACTAAAGTATCCAGTAAAACTGATAGTGAGGAATTTACAACAGAACCAGTAGAAACTTCTTCATCAGTAAAGGGTATTGAACCATCAGTGGCTGAGATAGCTACTGCATCAGAAGTACAGACTGCAAAAATGCCCGAGATAACAACAAAAACTACAGTATCTAGTAATACTGGTATTGAGGAAATGACAACAAAACCAGTAGAAACCTCTTCATCAGTAAAGAGTATTGAACCATCAGTGGCTGAGATATCTACTGCATCAGAAGTACAGACTACACAAATGTCCGAGATAACAAAAGAAACTTCAGAATCTAGTAATACTGGTATTGAGGAACTGACAACAAAACCAGAAGAAACCTCTCCATCAGTAAAGGGTATTGAACCATCAGTGGCTGAGATATCTTCTGCATCAGAAGTACAAACAACACAAATGCCCGAGATAACAAAACAAACTTCAGAATCTAGTAAAACTGTTAGTGAGGAATTGACAACAAAACTAGTGGAAACTTCTCCATCAATAAAGGGTACTGAACCATCAGTACCTGAAATATCTACTGCATCTAAAGTACAGACTACACAGATGCCTCAGTTAACAACACAATCCACAGAATCTAGCAAAACTGGTAGTGAGGAATTGACAACAAAACCAGTAGAAACCTCTTCATCAGTAAAGAGTATTGAACCATCAGTGGCTGAGATATCTACTGCATTAGAAGTACAGACTGCAAAAATGTTCGAGTTAACAACACAAACTTCAGTATCTGGTAAAACTGGTATTGAGGAAATGACAACAAAACCAATAGAAACCTCTTCATCGGTAAAGAGTACTGAACCATCAGTGGATGAGATATCTACTGCATCAGAAGTACAGACTGCAAAAATTCCCGAGATAACAACACAAACTTCAGTATCTGTTAATACTGGGAGTGAGGAATTGACAACAAAACTAGTTGAAACCTCTCCATCAGTAAAGGGTACTGAACCATCACTAGCTGAGATATATACTGCATCAAAAGTACAGACTACACAAATGCCCGAGATAACAACAAAAACTACAGTATCTAGTAATGCTGATATTGAGGAAATGACAACAAAACCAGTAGAATACTCTGCATCAATAAAGAGTACTGAACCATCAGTGGCTGAGATACCTATTACATCAGAAGTACAGACTGTAAATATGACCGAGATAACAAAACAAACTACAGTACCTAGTAAAAGTGGTAGTGAGGAAGTGACAACAGAACCAGTAGAAACCTCTTCATCGGTAAAGGGTACTGAACCATCATTGGATGAGATACCTTCTACATCAGAAGTACAGACTGCAAAAATGTCCGAGTTAACAACAATAACTACAGTATCTAATAGTACTGGTATTGAGGAAATGACAACAAAACCAGTAGAATCCTCTGCATCAATAAAGAGTACTGAACAATCGGTAGCTGAAATATCTACTGCATCTGAAGTACAGACTATACAGATGCGTCAGTCAACAATACAATCAACAGAATCTAGTAAAACTGGTAGTGAGGAATTGACAACAACACTAGTAGAAACCTCTGCATCAGAAAAGGGTACGGAACCATCAGTAGCTCAGATATCTAATGCATCACAAGTAAAGACTCCACAAATGTCCGAGTTAACAACAAAAACTACAGTATCTAGTAATACTGCTATCAACAAAATGACAACAAAACCAGTAGAAACCTCTCCATCGGTAAAGGGTACTGAACCATCACTAGCTGGGATATCTACTGCATCAGAAGTACAGACAACACAAATGCCTGAGATAACAACACAAACTAAAGTATCTAGTAAAACTGGTAGTGAAGAATTGACAACAAAACCAGTAGAATCCTCTGCATCAATAAAGAGTACAGAACCATCAGTGGCTGAGATACCAATTATATCAGAAGTACAGACTGCAAAAATGTCCGAGTTAACAACACAAACTTCAGAATCTAGTAAAACTGGTAGTGAGGAATTGACAACAAAACTAGTAGAAACCTCACCATCAGCAAAGGGTACTGAACCATCACTAGCTGAAATACCTATTACATCAGAAGTACAGACTGTACAAATGCCTAAGTTAACAACACAAACTAAATTATCTAGTAAAACTGGTAGTGAGGAATCGACAACAGAACCAGTAGAAACCTCTTCATCGGTAAAAAGTACTGAACCATCAGTGGATGAGATATCTACTGCATCAGACGTACAGACTACACAAATTCCCGAGTTAACAAAACAAACTTCAGAATCTAGTAATACTGGTATTGAGGAACTGACAACAAAACCAGAAGAAACATCTCCATCACTAAAGGGTATTGAACCATCAGTGGCTGAGATATCTTCTGCATCAGAAGTACAAACAACACAAATGCCCGAGATAACAAAACAAACTTCAGAATCTAGTAAAACTGTTAGTGAGGAATTGACAACAAAACTAGTGGAAACCTCTCCATCAATAAAGAATACTGAACCATCAGTACCTGAAATATCTACTGCATCTAAAGTACAGACTACACAGATGCCTCAGTTAACAACACAATCCACAGAATCTAGCAAAACTGGTAGTGAGGAATTGACAACAAAACCAGTAGAAACCTCTTCATCAGTAAAGAGTATTGAACCATCAGTGGCTGAGATATCTACTGCATTAGAAGTAAAGACTACACAAATGTCCGAGATAACAACAAAAACTACAGTATCTAGTAATGCTGATATTGAGGAAATGACAACAAAACCAGTAGAATACTCTGCATCAATAAAGAGTACTGAACCATCAGTGAGTGAGATACCTATTAGATCAGAAGTACAGACTGTAAAAATGACCGAGATAACAAAACAAACTACAGTACCTAGTAAAAGTGGTAGTGAGGAAGTGACAACAGAACCAGTAGAAACCTCTTCATCGGTAAAGGGAACTGAACCATCATTGGATGAGATACCTTCTACATCAGAAGTACAGACTGCAAAAATGTCCGAGTTAACAACAATAACTACAGTATCTAATAGTACTGGTATTGAGGAAATGACAACAAAACCAGTAGAATCCTCTGCATCAATAAAGAGTACTGAACAATCGGTAGCTGAAATATCTACTGCATCTGAAGTACAGACTATACAGATGCGTCAGTCAACAATACAATCCACAGAATCTAGTAAAACTGGTAGTGAAGAATTGACAACAAAACCAGTAGAATCCTCTGCATCAATAAAGAGTACAGAACCATCAGTGGCTGAGATACCAATTATATCAGAAGTACAGACTGCAAAAATGTCCGAGTTAACAACACAAACTACAGTATCTAGTAATACTGGTATAGAGGAAATGACAACAAAACCAGTAGAATCCTCTGAATCAGTAAAGAGTACTGAACCATCAGCAGCTGAGATTCCTACTACATCAGAAGTACAGACAACACAAATGCCCGAGTTAACAACACAAACTACAATATCTAGAAAAACTGGTAGTGAGGAACTAACAACAAAACTAGTAGAAACCTCTGCATCAGAAAAGGGTACTGAACCATCAGTGGCTGAGATACCTATTACATCAGAATTACAGAATACAAAAATGCCCGAGATAACAAAACAAACTACAGTATCTAGTAATACTGGTAGTGAGGAATTCACAACAAAACTAGATGAATCCTCTGCATCAGAAAAGGGTACTGAACCATCAGTGGATGAGATAACTTCTACATCAGAAATACAGACTGCAAAAGTGTCCGAATTAACAACAAAAACTACAGTATCTAGTAATACTGGTATAGAGGAAATGACAACAAAACCAGTAGAATCCTCTGAATCAGTAAAGAGTACTGAACCATCAGCAGCTGAGATTCCTACTACATCAGAAGTACAGACAACACAAATGCCCGAGTTAACAACAAAAACTACAGTATCTAGTAATACTGGTAGTGAAAAGCTGACAACAAAACTAGTTGAAACCTCTCCATCAGTAAAGGGTACTGAACCATCACTAGCTGAGATACCTACTGCATCAGAAATACAGACTAAACAAATGCCAGAGTTAACAAAACAAACTACAGTATCTAGTAATAATGGTAGTGAGGAACTGACAACAAAACTACATGAAACCTCTCAATCAATACAGGGTACAGAATCATCAGTAGCTGAGATATATACTGTATCAGAAGTACAGACTGTACAAATGCCTGAGTTAACAACACAAACTACAGTATCTAGTAATACTGGTAGTGAGGAACTGACAACAAAACTAGATGAAACCTCTCCATCGGAACAGGGAAGTCAACCATCACTAGCTGAGATATATACTGTATCAGAAGTACAGGCTGTACAAATGCCTGAATTAACAACACAAACTAAATTATCTAGTAAAACTGGTAGTGAGGAATCGACAACAGAACCAGTAGAAACCTCTTCATCGGTAAATAGTACTGAAACATCAGTGTCTGAGTTACCTACTACATCAGAAGTACAGACTGCACAAATGCCCGAGATAACAAAACAAACTTCAGAATCTAGTAAAACTGGTAGTGAGGAATTGACAACAAAACCAGTAGAAACCTCTTCATCGATAAAGAGTACTGAACCATCAGTGGCTAAGACACCTATTACATCAGAAGTACAGACTGCAAAAATGTCCGAGTTAACAACACAAACTACAGTATCTAGTAATACTGGTAGTGAAAAGCTGACAACAAAACTAGAAGAAACCTCTCCATCGGTAAAGGGTACTGAACCATCACTAGCTGGGATATCTACTGCATCAGAAGTACAGACAACACAAATGCCCGAGATAACAAAACAAACTTCAGAATCTAGTAAAACTGGTAGTGAGGAATTGACAACAAAACTAGTTGAAACCTCTCCATCGGTAAAGGGTACTGAACCATCAGTAGCTGAGATATCTACTACATCAGAAATACAGACTGCAAAAATGCCCGAGATAACAACAAAAACTACAGAATCTAGTAATACTGGTATTGAGGAAATGACAACAAAACCAGTAGAAACCTCTTCATCGATAAAGAGTACTGAACCATCAGTGGATGAGATAACTTCTGCATCAGAAATACAGACTGCAAAAATGTCCGAGTTAACAACACAAACATCAGTATCTAGTAATACTGGTAGTGAGGAACTGACAACAAAACTAGAAGAAACCTCTCCATCGGTAAAGGGTACTGAAGCATCACTAGCTGGGATATCTACTGCATCAGAAGTACAGACAACAAAAATGCCCGAGATAGCAAAACAAACTTCAGAATCTAGTAAAACTGGTAGTGAGGAATTGACAACAAAACTAGTTGAAACCTCTCCATCGGTAAAGGGTACTGAACCATCAGTAGCTGAGATATCTACTACATCAGAAATACAGACTACACAAATGTCCGAGATAACAACAAAAACTACAGTATCTAGTAATGCTGATATTGAGGAAATGACAACAAAACCAGTAGAATACTCTGCATCAATAAAGAGTACTGAATCATCAGTGGCTGAGATACCTATTACATCAAAAGTACAGACTGCAAAAATGTCCGAGTTAACAACACAAACTTCAGTATCTGGTAATACTGGTAGTGAGGAACTGACAACAAAACTAGTTGAATCCACTATATCAATACAGGGTACAGAATCATCCGTAGCTGAGATATATACTGTATCAGAAGTACAGGCTGTACAAATGCCTGAGTTAACAACACAAACTAAATTATCTAGTAAAACTGGTAGTGAGGAATCGACAACAGAACCAGTAGAAACCTCTTCATCGGTAAAGAGTACTAAACCATCAGTGGCTAAGACACCTATTACATCAGAAGTACAGACTGCAAAAATGTCCGAGTTAACAACACAAACTACAGTATATAGTAATACTGGTAGTGAAAAGCTGACAACAAAACTAGTTGAAACCTCTCCATCGGTAAAGGGTACTGAACCATCACTAGCTGGGATATCTACTGCATCAGAAGTACAGACAACACAAATGCCCGAGATAACAAAACAAACTTCAGAATCTAGTAAAACTGGTAGTGAGGAATTGACAACAAAACTAGTGGAAACCTCTCCATCAATACAGGGTACAGAATCATCAGTAGCTGAGATATATACTGTATCAGAAGTACAGAGTGTACAAATGCCTGAGTTAATAACACAAACTAAAGTATCCAGTAAAACTGGTAGTGAGGAATTGACAACAGAACCAGTAGAAACTTCTTCATCGGTAAAGGGTACTGAACCATCAGTGGCTGAGATATCTACTGCATCAGAAGTACAGACTGCAAAAATGCTCGAGATAACAACAAAAA
Source organism: Tachypleus tridentatus (assembly GCF_004210375.1). Classification (NCBI taxonomy): domain Eukaryota; kingdom Metazoa; phylum Arthropoda; class Merostomata; order Xiphosura; family Limulidae; genus Tachypleus; species Tachypleus tridentatus. The sequence continues at coordinate 31,392,181 of NC_134827.1, forward strand.
CTACAGAATCTAGTAATACTGGTATTGAGGAAATGACAACAAAACCAGTAGAAACCTCTTCATCGATAAAGGGTACTGAAGCATCACTAGCTGGGATATCTACTGCATCAGAAGTACAGACTGCAAAAATGTCCGAGTTAACAACAATAACTACAGTATCTAATAGTACTGGTATTGAGGAAATGACAACAAAACCAGTAGAATCCTCTGCATCAATAAAGAGTACTGAACAATCGGTAGCTGAAATGTCTACTGCATCAGAAGTACAGACAACACAAATGCCGGAGTTAACAACACAAACTACAGTATATAGTAAAACTAGTAGTGAGGAATTGACAACAACACTAGTAGAAACCTCTGCATCAGAAAAGGGTACGGAACCATCAGTAGCTCAGATATCTAATGCAGCACAAGTAAAGACTCCACAAATGTCCGAGTTAACAACAAAAAGTACAGTATCTAGAAATACTGGTATTGAGGAAATGACAACAAAACTAGATGAAACCTCTCCATCAGTAAAGGATACTGAACCATCACTAGCTTGGATATCTACTGCATCACAAGTACAGACAACACAAATGCCCGAGACAAGAACACAAACTAAAGTATCTAGTAATACTGGTATTGACAAAATGACAACAAAACCAGTAGAAACCTCTCCATCGGTAAAGGGTACTGAACCATCACCAGCTGGGATATCTACTGCATCACAAGTACAGACAACACAAATGCCCGAGACAAGAACACAAACTAAAGTATCTAGTAAAACTGGTAGTGAAGAATTGACAACAAAACCAGTAGAAACCTCTCCATCAGTAAAGGGTACTGAACCATCAGTGGCTGAGATACCTATTACATCAGAAGTTCAGACTGCAAAAATGTCCGAGTTAACAACACAAACTTCAGTATCTAGTAATACTGGTAGTGAGGAACTGACAACAAAACTAGAAGAAACCTCTCCATCGGTAAAGGGTACTGAAGCATCACTAGCTGGGATATCTACTGCATCAGAAGTACAGATAACACAAATGCCCGAGATAACAAAACAAACTTCAGTGTCTAGTAAAACTGGTAGTGACGATTTGACAACAAAACGAGAAGAATCCTCTCCATCGGGAAATGGTACGGAACCATCAGTAGCTCAGATATCTAATGCATCACAAGTAAAAACTACACAAATGTCCAAGTTAACAACAAAAACTACAGTATCTAGTAATACTGGTATTGAGGAAATGACAACAAAACCAGTAGAATCCTCTGCATCAATAAAGAGTACTGAAACATCAGTGACTGAGATACCTATTACATCAGAAGTACAGACTGTAAAAATGTCCGAGTTAACAACACAAACTACAGTATCTAGTAATACTGGGAGTGAGGAACTGACAACAAAACTAGATGAAACCTCTCCATCGGTAAAGGGTACTGAACCATCACTAGCTGAGATATCTTCTGCATCAGAAGTACAAACAACACAAATGCCCGAGATAACAAAACAAACTTCAGAATCTAGTAAAACTGGTAGTGAGGAATTGACAACAAAACTAGATGAATTCTCTCCATTGGAACAGGGTAGTCAACCATCACTAGCTGAGATATCTCCTGCATCAGAAGTACAGACAACACAAATGCCCGAGATAACAAAACAAACTTCAGAATCTATTAAAACTGGTAGTGAGGAATTGACAACAAAACTAGTAGAAACCTCTCCATCAATAAAGGGAACTGAACCATCAGTAGCTGAAATATCTACTGCATTTGAAATACAGACTACACAGATACCTCAGTTAACAACGCAATCCACAGAATCTAGTAATATTGGTATTGAGGAAATGACCACAAAACCAGTAGAATCCTCTGCATCAATAAAGAGTACTAAACCATCAGTGGCTAAGACACCTATTACATCAGAAGTACAGACTGCAAAAATGTCAAAGTTAACAACACAAACTACAGTATCTAGTAATACTGGTAGTGAAAAGCTGACAACAAAACTAGTTGAAACCTCTCCATCGGTAAAGGGTACTGAACCATCACTAGCTGGGATATCTACTGCATCAGAAGTACAGACAACACAAATGCCCGAGATAACAACAAAAACTACAGAATCTAGTAATACTGGTATTGAGGAAATGACAACAAAACCAGTAGAAACCTCTCCATCGATAAAGAGTACTGAACCATCAGTGGATGAGATAACTACTGCATCAGAAATACAGACTGCAAAAATGTCCGAGTTAACAACACAAACTTCAGTATCTGGTAATACTGGTAGTGAGGAACTGACAACAAAACTAGTTGAATCCACTATATCAATACAGGGTACAGAATCATCCGTAGCTGAGATATATACTGTATCAGAAGTACAGGCTGTACAAATGCCTGAGTTAACAACACAAACTAAATTATCTAGTAAAACTGGTAGTGAGGAATCGACAACAGAACCAGTAGAAACCTCTTCATCGGTAAAAAGTACTGAAACATCAGTGTCTGAGTTACCTACTACATCAGAAGTACAGACTGCACAAATGCCCGAGATAACAACAAAAACTACAGTATCTAGTAATACTGGTAGTGAGGAACTGTCAACAAAACTTGTTGCAACCTCTCCATCAGTAAAGGGTACTGAACCATCAGTGGCTGAGATACCTATTACATCAGAAGTTCAGAATGCAAAAATGTCCGAGTTTACAACACAAACTTCAGTATCTAGTAATACTGGTAGTGAGGAACTGACAACAAAACTAGAAGAAACCTCTCCATCGGTAAAGGGTACTGAAGCATCACTAGCTGGGATATCTACTGCATCAGAAGTACAGACAACACAAATGCCCGAGATAACAAAACAAACTTCAGTATCTAGTAAAACTGGTAGTGACGATTTGACAACAAAACCAGAAGAATCCTCTCCATCGGTAAAGGGTACGGAACCATCAGTAGCTCAGATATCTAATGCATCACAAGTAAAAACTACACAAATGTCCGAGTTAACAACAAAAACTACAGTATCTAGTAATACTGGTATTGAGGAAATGACAACAAAACAAGTAGAAACCTCTGCATCAGTAAAGGGTACTGAACCATCACTAGCTGAGATATATACTGCATCAGAAGTACAGACTACACAAATGCCTGAGTTAACAACACAAACTACAGTATCTAGTAATACTGGTAGTGACGATTTGACAACAAAACTAGAAGAATCCTCTTTATCGGGAAATGGTACGGAACCATCAGTAGCTCAGATATCTAATGCATCACAAGTAAAAACTACACAAATGTCCAAGTTAACAACAAAAACTACAGTATCTAGTAATACTGGTATTGAGGAAATGACAACAAAACCAGTAGAATCCTCTGCATCAATAAAGAGTACTGAAACATCAGTGACTGAGATACCTATTACATCAGAAGTACAGACTGTAAAAATGTCCGAGTTAACAACACAAACTACAGTATCTAGTAATACTGGGAGTGAGGAACTGACAACAAAACTAGATGAAACCTCTCCATCGGTAAAGGGTACTGAACCATCACTAGCTGAGATATCTTCTGCATCAGAAGTACAAACAACACAAATGCCGAGATAACAAAACAAACTTCAGAATCTAGTAAAACTGGTAGTGAGGAATTGACAACAAAACTAGATGAATTCTCTCCATTGGAACAGGGTAGTCAACCATCACTAGCTGAGATATCTCCTGCATCAGAAGTACAGACAACACAAATGCCCGAGATAACAAAACAAACTTCAGAATCTATTAAAACTGGTAGTGAGGAATTGACAACAAAACTAGTAGAAACCTCTCCATCAATAAAGGGAACTGAACCATCAGTAGCTGAAATATCTACTGCATTTGAAATACAGACTACACAGATACCTCAGTTAACAACGCAATCCACAGAATCTAGTAATATTGGTATTGAGGAAATGACCACAAAACCAGTAGAATCCTCTGCATCAATAAAGAGTACTAAACCATCAGTGGCTAAGATACCTATTACATCAGAAGTACAGACTGCAAAAATGTCAAAGTTAACAACACAAACTACAGTATCTAGTAATACTGGTAGTGAAAAGCTGACAACAAAACTAGTTGAAACCTCTCCATCGGTAAAGGGTACTGAACCATCACTAGCTGGGATATCTACTGCATCAGAAGTACAGACAACACAAATGCCCGAGATAACAACAAAAACTACAGAATCTAGTAATACTGGTATTGAGGAAATGACAACAAAACCAGTAGAAACCTCTCCATCGATAAAGAGTACTGAACCATCAGTGGATGAGATAACTACTGCATCAGAAATACAGACTGCAAAAATGTCCGAGTTAACAACACAAACTTCAGTATCTGGTAATACTGGTAGTGAGGAACTGACAACAAAACTAGTTGAATCCACTATATCAATACAGGGTACAGAATCATCCGTAGCTGAGATATATACTGTATCAGAAGTACAGGCTGTACAAATGCCTGAGTTAACAACACAAACTAAATTATCTAGTAAAACTGGTAGTGAGGAATCGACAACAGAACCAGTAGAAACCTCTTCATCGGTAAAAAGTACTGAAACATCAGTGTCTGAGTTACCTACTACATCAGAAGTACAGACTGCACAAATGCCCGAGATAACAACAAAACTACAGTATCTAGTAATACTGGTAGTGAGGAACTGTCAACAAAACTAGTTGCAACCTCTCCATCAGTAAAGGGTACTGAACCATCAGTGGCTGAGATACCTATTACATCAGAAGTTCAGAATGCAAAAATGTCCGAGTTTACAACACAAACTTCAGTATCTAGTAATACTGGTAGTGAGGAACTGACAACAAAACTAGAAGAAACCTCTCCATCGGTAAAGGGTACTGAAGCATCACTAGCTGGGATATCTACTGCATCAGAAGTACAGACAACACAAATGCCCGAGATAACAAAACAAACTTCAGTATCTAGTAAAACTGGTAGTGACGATTTGACAACAAAACCAGAAGAATCCTCTCCATCGGTAAAGGGTACGGAACCATCAGTAGCTCAGATATCTAATGCATCACAAGTAAAAACTACACAAATGTCCGAGTTAACAACAAAAACTACAGTATCTAGTAATACTGGTATTGAGGAAATGACAACAAAACAAGTAGAAACCTCTGCATCAGTAAAGGGTACTGAACCATCACTAGCTGAGATATATACTGCATCAGAAGTACAGACTACACAAATGCCCGAGATAACAACACAAACTACAGTACCTAGTAAAAGTGGTAGTGACGATTTGACAACAAAACCAGAAGAATCCTCTCCATCGGTAAAGGGTACTGAACCATCATTGGATGAGATACCTTCTACATCAGAAGTACAGACTGCAAAAATGTCCGAGTTAACAACAATAACTACAGTATCTAATAGTACTGGTATTGAGGAAATGACAACAAAACCAGTAGAATCCTCTGCATCAATAAAGAGTACTGAACAATCGGTAGCTGAAATGTCTACTGCATCTGAAGTACAGACTATACAGATGCGTCAGTCAACAATACAATCCACAGAATCTAGTAAAACTGGTAGTGAGGAATTGACAACAAAACTAGAAGAATCCTCTCCATCGGTACAGGGTAGTCAACCATCCCGAGCTGAGATATATACTGCATCAGAAGTACAGACAACACAAATGCCGGAGTTAACAACACAAACTACAGTATCTAGTAAAACTGGTAGTGAGGAATTGACAACAACACTAGTAGAAACCTCTGCATCAGAAAAGGGTACTGAAGCATCACTAGCTGGGATATCTACTGCATCAGAAGTACAGACTACACAAATGCCCGAGTTAACAACAAAAACTACAGTATCTAGTAATACTGGTATTGACAAAATGACAACAAAACCAGTAGAAACCTCTCCATCGGTAAAGGGTACTGAACCATCAATAGCTGGGGTATCTACTGCATCAGAAGTACAGACTGCAAAAATGTCCGAGTTAACAACACAAACTTCAGTATCTAGTAATACTGGTAGTGAGGAACTGACAACAAAACTAGAAGAAACCTCTCCATCGGTAAAGGGTACTGAAGCATCACTAGCTGGGATATCTACTGCATCAGAAGTACAGACAACACAAATGCCCGAGATAACAAAACAAACTTCAGTATCTAGTAAAACTGGTAGTGACGATTTGACAACAAAACTAGAAGAATCCTCTGCATCGGTAAAGGTTACTGAAGCATCACTAGCTGAAATATCTACTGCATTTGAAATACAGACTACACACATACCTCAGTTAACAACGCAATCCACAGAATCTAGTAATATTGGTATTGAGGAAATGACCACAAAACCAGTAGAATCCTCTGCATCAATAAAGAGTACTAAACCATCAGTGGCTAAGACACCTATTACATCAGAAGTACAGACTGCAAAAATGTCCGAGTTAACAACACAAACTATAGTATCTAGTAATACTGGTAGTGAAAAGCTGACAACAAAACTAAATGAAACCTCTCCATCGGTAAATGGTACTGAATCATCAGTAGCTGAGATATCTACTGCATCAGAAGTACAGACTACACAAATGTCCGAGATAACAACAAAAACTACAGTATCTACTAATGCTGATATTGAGGAAATGACAACAAAACCAGTAGAAACCTCTTCATCGGTAAAGAGTACTGAACCATCAGTGGATGAGATATCTACTGCATCAGAAGTACAGACTGCAAAAATGCCCGAGATAACAACAAAAACTACAGAATCTAGTAATACTGGTATTGAGGAAATGACAACAAAACCAGTAGAAACCTCTTCATCGATAAAGAGTACTGAACCATCAGTGGATGAGATAACTACTGCATCAGAAATACAGACTGCAAAAATGTCCGAGTTAACAACACAAACATCAGTATCTAGTAATACTGGTAGTGAGGAACTGACAACAAAACTAGAAGAAACCTCTCCATCGGTAAAGGGTACTGAAGCATCACTAGCTGGGATATCTACTGCATCAGAAGTACAGACAACACAAATGCCCGAGATAACAACAAAAACTACAGTACCTAGTAAAAGTGGTAGTGTGGATTTGACAACAAAATTAGAAGAATCCTCTACATCGGTACAGGGCAGTCAACCATCCCTAGCTGAGATATCTACTGCATCAGAAATACAGACAACACAAATATCCGAGATTACAACAAAAACTACAGTATCTAGTAATGCTGATATTGAGGAAATGACAACAAAACCAGTAGAATACTCTACATCAATAGAGAGTACTGAACCATCAGTGGCTGAGATACCTATTACATCAGAAGTACAGACTGCAAAAAGGTCCGAGTTAACAACACAAACTTCAGTATCTGGTAATACTGGGAGTGAGGAACTGACAACAAAATTAGATGAAACCTCTCCATCGGTAAAGGATACTGAACCATCACTAGCTGAGATATCTTCTGCATCAGAAGTACAGACAACACAAATGTCCGAGATAACAAAACAAACTTCAGAATCTAGTAAAACTGGTAGTGAGGAATTCACAACAAAACTAGTAGAAACCTCTCCATCAATAAAGGAAACTGAACCGTCAGTAGCTCAAATATATACTGCATCGGAAATACAGACTACACAGATGCCTCAGTTAACAACGCAATCCATAGAATCCAGTAAAACTGGTAGTGAGGAATTGACAACGAAACTAGTAGAATCCTCTGCATCACAAATGGGTACTGAACCATCAGTGGATGAGATACCTTCTACATCAGAATTACAGACTGCAAAAATGTCCGAATCAACAACAAACACTACAGTATCTAGTAATACTGGTATAGAGGAAATAACAACAAAACCATTAGAAACCTTTGCATCAGTAAATAGTACTGAACCATCAGCAGTTGAGATTCCTACTACATCAGAAGTACAGACTGCAAAAATGTCCGATTTAACAACACAAACTTCAGTATCTAGTAATGCTGATATTGAGGAAATGACAACAAAACCAGTAGAATACTCTGCATCAATAAAGAGTACTGAACCATCAGTGGCTGAGATACCTATTACATCAGAAGTACAGACTACACAAATGTCCGAGTTAACAACAAAAACTACAGTATCTAGTAATACTGGTATTGAGGAAATGACAACAAAACCAGTAGAAACCTCTGCATCAGTAAAGGGTACTGAACCATCACTAGCTGAGATATATATTGCATCAGAAGTACAGACTACACAAATTCCCGAGATAACAACACAAACTACAGTACCTAGTAAAAGTGGTAGTGAGGAAGTGACAACAGAACCAGTAGAAACCTCTTCATCGGTAAAGGGTACTGAAACATCATTGGATGAGATACCTTCTACATCTGAAGTACAGACTGCAAAAATGTCCGAGTTAACAACAATAACTACAGTATCTAATAGTACTGGTATTGAGGAAATGACAACAAAACCAGTAGAATCCTCTGCATCAATAAAGAGTACTGAACAATCGGTAGCTGAAATATCTACTGCATCTGAAGTACAGACCATACAGATGCGTCAGTCAACAATACAATCCACAGAATCTAGTAAAACTGGTAGTGAGGAATTGACAACAAAACTAGAAGAATCCTCTCCATCGGTACAGGGTAGTCAACCATCCCGAGCTGAGATATATACTGCAAAGGTAGTAAAGACAACACAAATGCCGGAGTTAACAACACAAACTACAGTATCTAGTAAAACTGGTAGTGAGGAATTGACAACAACACTAGTAGAAACCTCTGCATCAGAAAAGGGTACTGAACCATCACTAGCTGGGATATCTACTGCATCAGAAGTACAGACTACACAAATGCCCGAGTTAACAACAAAACTACAGTATCTAGTAATACTGGTATTGACAAAATGACAACAAAACCAGTAGAAACCTCTCCATCGGTAAAGGGTACTGAACCATCAATAGCTGGGGTATCTACTGCATCAGAAGTACAGACTGCAAAAATGTCCGAGTTAACAACACAAACTTCAGTATCTAGTAATACTGGTAGTGAGGAACTGACAACAAAACTAGAAGAAACCTCTCCATCGGTAAAGGGTACTGAAGCATCACTAGCTGGGATATCTACTGCATCAGAAGTACAGACAACACAAATGCCGAGATAACAAAACAAACTTCAGTATCTAGTAAAACTGGTAGTGACGATTTGACAACAAAACTAGAAGAATCCTCTGCATCGGTAAAGGTTACTGAAGCATCACTAGCTGAAATATCTACTGCATTTGAAATACAGACTACACACATACCTCAGTTAACAACGCAATCCACAGAATCTAGTAATATTGGTATTGAGGAAATGACCACAAAACCAGTAGAATCCTCTGCATCAATAAAGAGTACTAAACCATCAGTGGCTAAGACACCTATTACATCAGAAGTACAGACTGCAAAAATGTCCGAGTTAACAACACAAACTATAGTATCTAGTAATACTGGTAGTGAAAAGCTGACAACAAAACTAAATGAAACCTCTCCATCGGTAAATGGTACTGAACCATCAGTAGCTGAGATATATACTGTATCAGAAGTACAGACTGTACAAATGCCTGAGTTAACAACACAAACTAAAGTATCCAGTAAAACTGGTAGTGAGGAATTGACAACAGAACTAGTAGAAACTTCTTCATCGGTAAAGGGTACTGAACCATCAGTGGCTGAGATATCTACTGCATCAGAAGTACAGACTACACAAATGTCCGAGATAACAACAAAAACTACAGTATCTACTAATGCTGATATTGAGGAAATGACAACAAAACCAGTAGAAACCTCTTCATCGGTAAAGAGTACTGAACCATCAGTGGATGAGATATCTACTGCATCAGAAGTACAGACTGCAAAAATGCCCGAGATAACAACAAAAACTACAGAATCTAGTAATACTGGTATTGAGGAAATGACAACAAAACCAGTAGAAACCTCTTCATCGATAAAGAGTACTGAACCATCAGTGGATGAGATAACTACTGCATCAGAAATACAGACTGCAAAAATGTCCGAGTTAACAACACAAACATCAGTATCTAGTAATACTGGTAGTGAGGAACTGACAACAAAACTAGAAGAAACCTCTCCATCGGTAAAGGGTACTGAAGCATCACTAGCTGGGATATCTACTGCATCAGAAGTACAGACAACACAAATGCCCGAGATAACAACAAAAACTACAGTACCTAGTAAAAGTGGTAGTGTGGATTTGACAACAAAATTAGAAGAATCCTCTACATCGGTAAAGGGCAGTCAACCATCCCTAGCTGAGATATCTACTGCATCAGAAATACAGACAACACAAATATCCGAGATTACAACAAAAACTACAGTATCTAGTAATGCTGATATTGAGGAAATGACAACAAAACCAGTAGAATACTCTACATCAATAGAGAGTACTGAACCATCAGTGGCTGAGATACCTATTACATCAGAAGTACAGACTGCAAAAAGGTCCGAGTTAACAACACAAACTTCAGTATCTAGTAATACTGGTAGTGAGGAACTGACAACAAAATTAGATGAAACCTCTCCATCGGTAAAGGGTACTGAACCATCACTAGCTGAGATATCTTCTGCATCAGAAGTACAGACAACACAAATGTCCGAGATAACAAAACAAACTTCAGAATCTAGTAAAACTGGTAGTGAGGAATTCACAACAAAACTAGTAGAAACCTCTCCATCAATAAAGGAAACTGAACCATCAGTAGCTCAAATATATACTGCATCGAATACAGACTACACAGATGCCTCAGTTAACAACGCAATCCATAGAATCCAGTAAAACTGGTAGTGAGGAATTGACAACGAAACTAGTAGAATCCTCTGCATCACAAATGGGTACTGAACCATCAGTGGATGAGATACCTTCTACATCAGAATTACAGACTGCAAAAATGTCCGAATCAACAACAAACACTACAGTATCTAGTAATACTGGTATGAGGAAATGACAACAAAACCATTAGAAACCTTTGCATCAGTAAATAGTACTGAACCATCAGCAGTTGAGATTCCTACTACATCAGAAGTACAGACTGCAAAAATGTCCGATTTAACAACACAAACTTCAGTATCTAGTAATGCTGGTATTGAGGAAATGACAACAAAACCAGTAGAATACTCTGCATCAATAAAGAGTACTGAACCATCAGTGGCTGAGATACCTATTACATCAGAAGTACAGACTACACAAATGTCCGAGTTAACAACAAAAACTACAGTATCTAGTAATACTGGTATTGAGGAAATGACAACAAAACCAGTAGAAACCTCTGCATCAGTAAAGGGTACTGAACCATCACTAGCTGAGATATATACTGCATCAGAAGTACAGACTACACAAATTCCCGAGATAACAACACAAACTACAGTACCTAGTAAAAGTGGTAGTGAGGAAGTGACAACAGAACCAGTAGAAACCTCTTCATCGGTAAAGGGTACTGAACCATCATTGGATGAGATACCTTCTACATCAGAAGTACAGACTGCAAAATGTCCGAGTTAACAACAATAACTACAGTATCTAATAGTACTGGTATTGAGGAAATGACAACAAAACCAGTAGAATCCTCTGCATCAATAAAGAGTACTGAACAATCGGTAGCTGAAATGTCTACTGCATCTGAAGTACAGACCATACAGATGCGTCAGTCAACAATACAATCCACAGAATCTAGTAAAACTGGTAGTGAGGAATTGACAACAAAACTAGAAGAATCCTCTCCATCGGTACAGGGTAGTCAACCATCCCGAGCTGAGATATATACTGCAAAGGTAGTAAAGACAACACAAATGCCGGAGTTAACAACACAAACTACAGTATCTAGTAAAACTGGTAGTGAGGAATTGACAACAACACTAGTAGAAACCTCTGCATCAGAAAAGGGTACTGAAGCATCACAAGCTGGGATATCTACTGCATCAGAAGTACAGACTACACAAATGCCCGAGTTAACAACAAAAACTACAGTATCTAGTAATACTGGTATTGACAAAATGACAACAAAACCAGTAGAAACCTCTCCATCGGTAAAGGGTACTGAACCATCAATAGCTGGGGTATCTACTGCATCAGAAGTACAGACTGCAAAAATGTCCGAGATAACAACAAAAACTACAGTATCTAGTAATGCTGATATTGAGGAAATGACAACAAAACCAGTAGAAACCTCTTCATCGATAAAGAGTACTGAACCATCAGTGGATGAGATAACTACTGCATCAGAAATACAGACTGCAAAAATGTCTGAGTTAACAACACAAACATCAGTATCTAGTAATACTGGTAGTGAGGAACTGACAACAAAACTAGAAGAAACCTCTCCATCGGTAAAGGGTACTGAAGCATCACTAGCTGGGATATCTACTGCATCAGAAGTACAGACAACACAAATGCCCGAGATAACAACAAAAACTACAGTACCTAGTAAAAGTGGTAGTGTGGATTTGACAACAAAATTAGAAGAATCCTCTACATCGGTACAGGGCAGTCAACCATCCCTAGCTGAGATATCTACTGCATCAGAAATACAGACAACACAAATATCCGAGATTACAACAAAAACTACAGTATCTAGTAATGCTGATATTGAGGAAATGACAACAAAACCAGTAGAATACTCTACATCAATAGAGAGTACTGAACCATCAGTGGCTGAGATACCTATTACATCAGAAGTACAGACTGCAAAAAGGTCCGAGTTAACAACACAAACTTCAGTATCTGGTAATACTGGGAGTGAGGAAGTGACAACAAAACCAGTAGAATCCTCTGCATCAATAAAGAGTACTGAACAATCGGTAGCTGAGATATATACTGCATCAGAAGTACAGACAACACAAATGCCGGAGTTAACAAAACAAACTACAGTATCTAGTAAAACTAGTAGTGAGGAATTGACAACAACACTAGTAGAAACCTCTGCATCAGAAAAGGGTACGGAACCATCAGTAGCTCAGATATCTAATGCATCAGAAGGAAAGACTCCACAAATGTCCGAGTTAACAACAAAAACTACAGTATCTAGTAATACTGGTGTTGAGGAAATGACAACAAAGCTAGATGAAACCTCTCCATCAGTAAAGGGTACTGAACCATCACTAGCTGAGATATCTACTGCATCAGACGTACAGACTAAACAGATGCCTCAGTTTACAACACAATCCACCGAATATAGTAAAACTGATAGTGAGGAACTGATAACAAAACTAGAAGAATCCCCTCCATCAATACAGGGAACAGAATCATCAGTAGCTGAGATATATACTGTATCAGAAGTACAGACTGTACAAATGCCTGAGTTAACAACACAAACTAAAGTATCTAGTAAAACTGGTAGTGAAGAATTGACAACAAAACCAGTAGAATCCTCTGCATCAATAAAGACTACAGAACCATCAGTGGCTGAGATACCAATTATATCAGAAGTACAGACTGCAAAAATGTCCGAGTTAACAACACAAACTTCAGTATCTAGTAATACTGGTAGTGAGGAACTGACAACAAAATTAGAAGAATCCTCTCCATCGGTAAAGGGTACTGAACCATCACTAGCAGAGATATCTACTGCATCAGAAGTAGAGACTACACAAATGCCCGAGATAACAACAAAAACTACAGTATCTAGTAATACTGGTATTGAGGAAATGACAACGAAACCAGTAGAATCCTCTGCATCAATAAAGACTACTGAACCATCAGTGGCTGAGATAACTATTACATCAGAAGTACAGACTGCAGAAATGTCCGAGTTTACAATACAAACTACACTATCTAGTAATACTGGTAGTGACGATTTGACAACAAAACTAGTAGAAACCTCACCATCAGCAAAGGGTACTGAACCATCACTAGCTGAAATACCTATTACATCAGAAGTACAGACTGCACAAATGCCCAAGTTAACAACACAAACTTCAGTATCTAGTAATACTGGTAGTGAGGAACTTTCAACAAAACTTGTTGAAACCTCTCCATCAGTAAAGGGTACTGAACCATCAGTGGCTGAGATACCTATTACATCAGAAGTACAGACTGCAAAAAGGTCTGAGTTAACAACACAAACTACAGTATCTAGTAATACTGGTAGTGAAGAACTGACAACAAAACTAGTTGAAACCTCTCCATCGGTAAAGGGTACTGAACCATCAGTGGATGAGATACCTTCTACATCAGAAGTACAGACAACACAAATGACCGAGATAACAAAACAAACTTCACAATCTAGTAAAACTGCTAGTGACGATTTGACAACAAAATTAGAAGAATCCTCTCCATCGGTAAAGGGTACTGAACCATCACTAGCTGAGATATATACTGCATCAGAAGTACAGACTACAGAAATCCCCGAGTTAACAACACAAACTACAGTACCTAGTAAAAGTGGTAGTGAGGAAGTGACAACAGAACCAGTAGAAACCTCTTCATCGGTAAAGGGTACTGAACCATCACTGGATGAGATACCTTCTACATCAGAAGTACAGACTACACAAATGTCCGAGTTAACAATACAAACTACAGTACCTAGTAAAAGTGGTAGTGAGGAAGTGACAACAGAACCAGTAGAAACCTCTTCATCGGTAAAGGGTACTGAACCATCAGTGGATGAGATACCTTCTACATCAGAAGTACAGACTGCAAAAATGTCTGAGTTAACAACAATAACTACAGTATCTAATAGTACTGGTATTGAGGAAATGACAACAAAACCAGTAGAATCCTCTGCATCAATAAAGAGTACTGAACAATCGGTAGCTGAGATATATACTGCATCAAAAGTACAGACAACACAAATGCCGGAGTTAACAACACAAACTACAGTATCTAGTAAAACTAGTAGTGAGGAATTGACAACAACACTAGTAGAAACCTCTGCATCAGAAAAGGGTACGGAACCATCAGTAGCTCAGATATCTAATGCATCACAAGGAAAGACTCCACAAATGTCCGAGTTAACAACAAAAACTACAGTATCTAGTAATACTGGTATTGAGGAAATGACAACAAAGCTAGATGAAACCTCTCCATCAGTAAAGGGTACTGAACCATCACTAGCTGAGATATCTACTGCATCAGACGTACAGACTAAACAGATGCCTCAGTTTACAACACAATCCACCGAATATAGTAAAACTGGTAGTGAGGAACTGACAACAAAATTAGAAGAATCCTCTCCATCGGTAAAGGGTACTGAACCATCACTAGCTGAGATATCTACTGCATCAGAAGTACAGACTACACAAATGCCCGAGATAACAACAAAACTACAGTATCTAGTAATACTGGTATTGAGGAAATGACAACAAAACCAGTAGAATACTCTGCATCAATAAAGACTACTGAACCATCAGTGGCTGAGATAACTATTACATCAGAAGTACAGACTGCAGAAATGTCCGAGTTTACAATACAAACTACACTATCTAGTAATACTGGTAGTGACGATTTGACAACAAAACTAGTAGAAACCTCTCCATCAGCAAAGGGTACTGAACCATCACTAGCTGAAATACCTATTACATCAGAAGTACAGACTGCACAAATGCCCAAGTTAACAACACAAACTTCAGTATCTAGTAATACTGGTAGTGAGGAACTTTCAACAAAACTTGTTGAAACCTCTCCATCAGTAAAGGGTACTGAACCATCAGTGGCTGAGATACCTATTACATCAGAAGTACAGACTGCAAAAAGGTCTGAGTTAACAACACAAACTTCACAATCTAGTAAAACTAGTAGTGAGGAATTGACAACACTAGTAGAAACCTCTGCATCAGAAAGGGTACTGAACCATCAGTAGCTGAGATATCTAATGCATCACAAGTAAAGACTCCACAAATGTCCGAGTTAACAACAAAACTACAGTATCTAGTAATACTGGTATTGAGGAAATGACAACAAAAATAGATGAGACCTCTCCATTGGTAAAGGGTACTGAACCATCAGTGGATGAGATACCTTCTACATCAGAAGTACAGACAACACAAATGCCCGAGATAACAAAACAAACTTCACAATCTAGTAAATCTGGTAGTGAGGAATTGACAACAAAACTAGTAGACACCTCTCCATCAGTAAAGGGTACTGAACCATCAGTGGCTGAGATACCTATTACATCAGAAGTACAGACTGCACAAATGCCCGACTTAACAACACAAACTTCAGTATCTAGTAATACTGGTATGAGGAACTGACAACAAAACTAGTTGAAACCTCTCCATCGGTAAAGGGTACTGAACCATCACTAGCTGAGATATATACTGCATCTGAAATAGAGACTACACAAATGCCTCATTTAACACACAATCCACAGAATCTAGTAAAACTGGTAGTGAGGAATTGACAACAAAACTAGTAGAAACCTCTGCATCAGAAAAGGGTACGGAACCATCAGTAACTCAGATATCTACTGCATCAGAATTAAAGACTGCACAAATGTCCGAGTTAACAACAAGAACTACAGTATCTAGTAATACTGGTATTGAGGAAATGACAACAAAACCAGTAGAATCCTCTGCATCAATAAAAACTACTGAACCGTCAGTGGCTGAGATACCTATTACATCAGAAGTACAGACTGCAGAAATGTCCGAGTTTACAATACAAACTACAATATCTAGTAATACTGGTAGTGAGGAAGTGACAACAGAACCAGTAAAAACCTCTTCATTGGTAAAGGGTACTGAACCATCACTGGATGAGATACCTTCTACATCAGAAGTACAGACTGCAAAAAGGTCCGAGTTAACAACACAAACTACAGTACCTAGTAAAAGTGGTAGTGAGGAAGTGACAACAGAACCAGTAGAAACCTCTTCATCGGTAAAGGGTACTGAACCATCAGTCGATGAGATACCTTCTACATCAGAAGTACAGACTGCAAAAATGTCCGAGTTAACAACAATAACTACAGTATCTAATAGTACTGGTATTGAGGAAATGACAACAAAACCAGTAGAATCCTCTGCATCAATAAAGAGTACTGAACAATCGGTAGCTGAAATATCTACTGCATCTGAAGTACAGACTATACAGATGCGTCAGTCAACAATACAATCCACAGAATCTAGTAAAACTGGTAGTGAGGAAGTGACAACAAAACTAGAAGAATCCCCTCCATCAATACAGGGTACAGAATCATCAGTAGCTCAGGTATCTAATGCATCACAAGTAAAGACTGCACAAATGCCCAAGTTAACAACACAAACTTCAGTATCTAGTAATACTGGTAGTGAGGAACTTTCAACAAAACTTGTTGAAACCTCTCCATCAGTAAAGGGTACTGAACCATCAGTGGCTGAGATACCTATTACATCAGAAGTACAGACTGCAAAAAGGTCTGAGTTAACAACACAAACTACAGTATCTAGTAATACTGGTAGTGAAGAACTGACAACAAAACTAGTTGAAACCTCTCCATCGGTAAAGGGTACTGAACCATCAGTGGATGAGATACCTTCTACATCAGAAGTACAGACAACACAAATGACCGAGATAACAAAACAAACTTCACAATCTAGTAAAACTGCTAGTGACGATTTGACAACAAAATTAGAAGAATCCTCTCCGTCGGTACAGGGTACTGAACCATCACTAGCTGAGATATATACTGCATCAGAAGTACAGACTACAGAAATCCCCGAGTTAACAACACAAACTACAGTACCTAGTAAAAGTGGTAGTGAGGAAGTGACAACAGAACCAGTAGAAACCTCTTCATCGGTAAAGGGTACTGAACCATCACTGGATGAGATACCTTCTACATCAGAAGTACAGACTACACAAATGTCCGAGTTAACAATACAAACTACAGTACCTAGTAAAAGTGGTAGTGAGGAAGTGACAACAGAACCAGTAGAAACCTCTTCATCGGTAAAGGGTACTGAACCATCAGTGGATGAGATACCTTCTACATCAGAAGTACAGACTGCAAAAATGTCTGAGTTAACAACAATAACTACAGTATCTAATAGTATTGGTATTGAGGAAATGACAACAAAACCAGTAGAATCCTCTGCATCAATAAAGAGTACTGAACAATCGGTAGCTGAGATATATACTGCATCAAAAGTACAGACAACACAAATGCCGGAGTTAACAACACAAACTACAGTATCTAGTAAAACTAGTAGTGAGGAATTGACAACAACACTAGTAGAAACCTCTGCATCAGAAAAGGGTACGGAACCATCAGTAGCTCAGATATCTAATGCATCACAAGGAAAGACTCCACAAATGTCCGAGTTAACAACAAAAACTACAGTATCTAGTAATACTGGTATTGAGGAAATGACAACAAAGCTAGATGAAACCTCTCCATCAGTAAAGGGTACTGAACCATCACTAGCTGAGATATCTACTGCATCAGACGTACAGACTAAACAGATGCCTCAGTTTACAACACAATCCACCGAATATAGTAAAACTGATAGTGAGGAACTGACAACAAAATTAGAAGAATCCTCTCCATCGGTAAAGGGTACTGAACCATCACTAGCAGAGATATCTACTGCATCAGAAGTACAGACTACACAAATGCCCGAGATAACAACAAAAACTACAGTATCTAGTAATACTGGTATTGAGGAAATGACAACAAAACCAGTAGAATACTCTGCATCAATAAAGACTACTGAACCATCAGTGGCTGAGATAACTATTACATCAGAAGTACAGACTGCAGAAATGTCCGAGTTTACAATACAAACTACACTATCTAGTAATACTGGTAGTGACGATTTGACAACAAAACTAGTAGAAACCTCACCATCAGCAAAGGGTTCTGAACCATCACTAGCTGAAATACCTATTACATCAGAAGTACAGACTGCACAAATGCCCGAGTTAACAACACAAACTTCAGTATCTAGTAATACTGGTAGTGAGGAACTTTCAACAAAACTTGTTGAAACCTCTCCATCAGTAAAGGGTACTGAACCATCAGTGGCTGAGATACCTATTACATCAGAAGTACAGACTGCAAAAAGGTCTGAGTTAACAACACAAACTTCACAATCTAGTAAAACTAGTAGTGAGGAATTGACAACACTAGTAGAAACCTCTGCATCAGAAATGGGTACGGAACCATCAGTAGCTCAGATATCTAATGCATCACAAGTAAAGACTCCACAAATGTCCGAGTTAACAACAAAAACTACAGTATCTAGCAATACTGGTATTGAGGAAATGACAACAAAAATAGATGAGACCTCTCCATTGGTAAAGGGTACTGAACCATCAGTGGATGAGATACCTTCTACATCAGAAGTACAGACAACACAAATGCCCGAGATAACAAAACAAACTTCACAATCTAGTAAATCTGGTAGTGAGGAATTGACAACAAAACTAGTAGACACCTCTCCATCAGTAAAGGGTACTGAACCATCAGTGGCTGAGATACCTATTACATCAGAAGTACAGACTGCACAAATGCCCGACTTAACAACACAAACTTCAGTATCTAGTAATACTGGTATCGAGGAACTGTCAACAAAACTAGTTGAAACCTCTCCATCGGTAAAGGGTACTAAACCATCACTAGCTGAGATATATACTGCATCTGAAATAGAGACTACACATATGCCTCATTTAACATCGCAATCCACAGAATCTAGTAAAACTGGTAGTGAGGAATTGACAACAAAACTAGTAGAAACCTCTGCATCAGAAAAGGGTACGGAACCATCAGTAACTCAGATATCTACTGCATCAGAATTAAAGACTGCACAAATGTCCGAGTTAACAACAAGAACTACAGTATCTAGTAATACTGGTATTGAGGAAATGACAACAAAACCAGTAGAATCCTCTGCATCAATAAAAACTACTGAACCGTCAGTGGCTGAGATACCTATTACATCAGAAGTACAGACTGCAGAAATGTCCGAGTTTACAATACAAACTACAATATCTAGTAATACTGGTAGTGAGGAAGTGACAACAGAACCAGTAAAAACCTCTTCATTGGTAAAGGGTACTGAACCATCACTGGATGAGATACCTTCTACATCAGAAGTACAGACTGCAAAAAGGTCCGAGTTAACAACACAAACTACAGTACCTAGTAAAAGTGGTAGTGAGGAAGTGACAACAGAACCAGTAGAAACCTCTTCATCGGTAAAGGGTACTGAACCATCAGTCGATGAGATACCTTCTACATCAGAAGTACAGACTGCAAAAATGTCCGAGTTAACAACAATAACTACAGTATCTAATAGTACTGGTATTGAGGAAATGACAACAAAACCAGTAGAATCCTCTGCATCAATAAAGAGTACTGAACAATCGGTAGCTGAAATATCTACTGCATCTGAAGTACAGACTATACAGATGCGTCAGTCAACAATACAATCCACAGAATCTAGTAAAACTGGTAGTGAGGAAGTGACAACAAAACTAGAAGAATCCCCTCCATCAATACAGGGTACAGAATCATCAGTAGCTCAGGTATCTAATGCATCACAAGTAAAGACTCCACAAATGTCCGAGTTAACAACAAAAACTACAGTATCTAGTAATACTGTTATTGAGGAAATGACAACAAAACTACATGAAACCTCTCCATCAGTAAAGGGTACTGAACCATCAGTGGCTGAGATACCTATTACATCAGAAGTACAGACTGCAAAAAGGTCCGAGTTAACAACACAAACTTCAGTATCTAGTAATACTGGTAGTGAGGAACTGACAACAAAACCAGTAGAATCCTCTCCATCAGTAAAGGGTACTGAACCATCAGTGGCTGAGATACCTATTACATCAGAAGTACAGACTGCAAAAAGGTCCGAGTTAACAACACAAACTACAGTATCTAGTAATACTGGTAGTGAGGAACTGACAACAAAACTAGTTGAAACCTCTCCATCGGTAAAGGGTACTGAACCATCAGTGGATGAGATACCTTCTACGTCAGAAGTACAGACAACACAAATGACCGAGATAACAAAACAAACTTCTCAATCTAGTAAAACTGCTAGTGACAATTTGACAACAAAATTAGAAGAATCCTCTCCGTCGGTAGAGGGTACTGAACCATCACTAGCTGAGATATATACTGCATCAGAAGTACAGAGTACAGAAATGCCCGAGTTAACAACACAAACTACAGTACCTAGTAAAAGTGGTAGTGAGGAAGTGACAACAGAACCAGTAGAAACCTCTTCATCGGTAAAGGGTACTGAACCATCACTGGATGAGATACCTTCTACATCAGAAGTACAGACTACAGAAATGCCCGAGTTAACAATACAAACTACAGTACCTAGTAAAAGTGGTAGTGAGGAAGTGACAACAGAACCAGTAGAAACCTCTTCATCGGTAAAGGGTACTGAACCATCAGTGGATGAGATACCTTCTACATCAGAAGTACAGACTGCAAAAATGTCCGAGTTAACAACAATAACTACAGTATCTAATAGTACTGGTATTGAGAAAATGACAACAAAACCAGTAGAATCCTCTGCATCAATAAAGAGTACTGAACAATCGGTAGCTGAAATATCTACTGCATCTGAAGTACAGACTATACAGATGCGTCAGTCAACAATACAATCCACAGAATCTAGTAAAACTGGTAGTGAGGAATTGACAACAAAACTAGAAGAATCCTCTCCATCGGTACAGGGTAGTCAACCATCCCTAGCTGAGATATATACTGCATCAGAAGTACAGACAACACAAATGCCGGAGTTAACAACACAAACTACAGTATCTAGTAAAACTAGTAGTGAGGAATTGACAACAACACTAGTAGAAACCTCTGCATCAGAAAAGGGTACGGAACCATCAGTAGCTCAGATATCTAATGCATCACAAGGAAAGACTCCACAAATATCCGAGTTAACAACAAAAACTACAGTATCTAGTAATACTGGTATTGAGGAAATGACAACAAAGCTAGATGAAACCTCTCCATCAGTAAAGGGTACTGAACCATCACTAGCTGAGATATCTACTGCATCAGACGTACAGACTAAACAGATGCCTCAGTTTACAACACAATCCACCGAATATAGTAAAACTGATAGTGAGGAACTGACAACAAAACTAGAAGAATCCCTCCATCAATACAGGGAACAGAATCATCAGTAGCTGAGATATATACTGTATCAGAAGTACAAACTGTACAAATGCCCGAGATAACAACAAAAACTACAGTATCTAGTAATACTGGTAGTGACGATTTGACAACAAAACTAGTAGAAACCTCACCATCAGCAAAGGGTACTGAACCATCACTAGCTGAAATACCTATTACATCAGAAGTACAGACTGCAAAAAGGTCCGAGTTAACAACACAAACTTCAGTATCTAGTAATACTGGTAGTGAGGAACTGACAACAAAACAA
Source organism: Tachypleus tridentatus (assembly GCF_004210375.1). Classification (NCBI taxonomy): domain Eukaryota; kingdom Metazoa; phylum Arthropoda; class Merostomata; order Xiphosura; family Limulidae; genus Tachypleus; species Tachypleus tridentatus. The sequence continues at coordinate 31,414,558 of NC_134827.1, forward strand.
GTTGAAACCTCTCCATCGGTAAAGGGTACTGAACCATCAGTGGATGAGATACCTTCTACATCAGAAGTACAGACAACACAAATGACTGAGATAACAAAACAAACTCCACAATCTAGTAAAACTGGTAGTATGGAATTGAAAACAAAACTAGTAGAAACCTCTCCATCAGTAAAGGGTACTGAACCATCACTAGCTGAGATATTTACTGCATCAGAAGTACAGACTACACAAATGCCCGAGATAACAAAACAAACTTCAGAATCTAGTAAAAGTGGTAGTGAGGAAGTGACAACAGAACCAGTAGAAACCTCTTCATCGGTAAAGGGTACTGAACCATCAGTCGATGAGATACCTTCTACATCAGAAGTACAGACTGCAAAAATGTCCGAGTTAACAACAATAACTACAGTATCTAATAGTACTGGTATTGAGGAAATGACAACAAAACCAGTAGAATCCTCTGCATCAATAAAGAGTACTGAACAATCGGTAGCTGAAATATCTACTGCATCTGAAGTACAGACTATACAGATGCGTCAGTCAACAATACAATCCACAGAATCTAGTAAAACTGGTAGTGAGGAATTGACAACAAAACTAGAAGAATCCTCTCCATCGGTACAGGGTAGTCAACCATCCCTAGCTGAGATATATACTGCATCAGAAGTACAGACAACACAAATGCCGGAGTTAACAACACAAACTACAGTATATAGTAAAACTAGTAGTGAGGAATTGACAACAACACTAGTAGAAACCTCTCCATCAGTAAAGGGTACTGAACCATCACTAGCTGAGATATCTACTGCATCAGACGTACAGACTAAACAGATGCCTCAGTTTACAACACAATCCACCAAATATAGTAAAACTGATAGTGAGGAACTGACAACAAAACTAGAAGAATACCCTCCATCAATACAGGGAACAGAATCATCAGTAGCTGAGATATATACTGTATCAGAAGTACAGACTGTACAAATGCCTGAGTTAACAACACAAACTAAAGTATCTAGTAAAACTGGTAGTGAAGAATTGACAACAAAACCAGTAGAATCCTCTCCATCAATAAAGACTACAGAACCATCAGTGGCTGAAATACCAATTATATCAGAAGTACAGACTGCAAAAATGTCCGAGTTAACAACACAAACTTCAGTATCTAGTAATACTGGTAGTGAGGAACTGACAACAAAATTAGAAGAATCCTCTCCATCGGTAAAGGGTACTGAACCATCACTAGCTGAGATATCTACTGAATCAGAAGTACAGACTACACAAATGCCCGAGATAACAACAAAAACTACAGTATCTAGTAATACTGGTATTGACAAAATGACAACAAAACTAGTTGAAACCTCTCCATCAGTAAAGGGTACTGAACCATCACTAGCTGAGATATCTACTGCATCAGACGTACAGACTAAACAGATGCCTCAGTTTACAACACAATCCACCAAATATAGTAAAACTGATAGTGAGGAACTGACAACAAATCTAGAAGAATCCCCTCCATCAATACAGGGTACAGAATCATCAGTAGCTGAGATATCTACTGCATCAGAAGTACAGACAACACAAATGCCCGAGACAAGAACACAAACTAAACTATCTAGTAAAACTGGTAGTGAAGAATTGACAACAAAACCAGTAGAATCCTCTGCATCAATAAAAAGTACAGAACCATCAGTGGCTGAGATACCAATTATATCAGAAGTACAGACTGCAAAAATATCCGAGTTAACAACACAAACTTCAGTATCTAGTAATACTGGTAGTGAGGAACTGACAACAAAATTAGAAGAATCCTCACCATCAGCAAAGGGTACTGAACCATCACTAGCTGAAATACCTATTACATCAGAAGTACAGACTGCAGAAATGCCCGAGTTAACAACACAAACTACAGTATCTAGTAATACTGGTAGTGAGGAACTGACAACAAAACTAGTTGAAACCTCTCCATTGGTAAAGGGTACTGAACCATCAGTGGATGAGATACCTTCTACATCAGAAGTACAGACAACACAAATGACCGAGATAACAAAACAAACTTCACAATCTAGTAAAACAGCTAGTGACGATTTGACAACAAAATTAGAAGAATCCTCTCCGTCGGTACAGGGTACTGAACCATCACTAGCTGAGATATATACTGCATCAGAAGTACAGACTACAGAAATGCCCGAGTTAACAACACAAACTACAGTACCTAGTAAAAGTGGTATTGAGGAACTGTCAACAAAACTAGTTGAAACCTCTCCATCGGTAAAGGGTACTGAACCATCACTAGCTGAGATATATACTGCATCTGAAATAGAGACTACACATATGCCTCATTTAACATCGCAATCCACAGAATCTAGTAAAACTGGTAGTGAGGAATTGACAACAAAACTAGTAGAAACCTCTGCATCAGAAAAGGGTACGGAACCATCAGTAACTCAGATATCTACTGCATCAGAATTAAAGACTGCACAAATGTCCGAGTTAACAACAAGAACTACAGTATCTAGTAATACTGGTATTGAGGAAATGACAACAAAACCAGTAGAATCCTCTGCATCAATAAAAACTACTGAACCGTCAGTGGCTGAGCTACCTATTACATCAGAAGTACAGACTGCAGAAATGTCCGAGTTTACAATACAAACTACAATATCTAGTAATACTGGTAGTGAGGAAGTGACAACAGAACCAGTAAAAACCTCTTCATCGGTAAAGGGTACTGAACCATCACTGGATGAGATACCTTCTACATCAGAAGTACAGACTACACAAATACCCGAGTTAACAACACAAACTACAGTACCTAGTAAAAGTGGTAGTGAGGAAGTGACAACAGAACCAGTAGAAACCTCTTCATCGGTAAAGGGTACTGAACCATCAGTGGATGAGACACCTTCTACATCAGAAGTACAGACTGCAAAAATGTCCGAGTTAACAACAATAACTACAGTATCTAATAGTACTGGTATTGAGGAAATGACAACAAAACCAGTAGAATCCTCTGCATCAATAAAGAGTACTGAACAATCGGTAGCTGAGATATATACTGCATCAGAAGTACAGACAACACAAATGCCGGAGTTAACAACACAAACTACAGTATCTAGTAAAACTAGTAGTGAGGAATTGACAATAAATCTAGGGGAAACCTCTGCATCAGAAAAGGGTACGGAACAATCAGTGGCTGAGATATCTACTGCCTCAGAAGGACAGATTGTACAAATACCTGAATTAACAACACATACTACAGCATCTAGTAAAACTGGTAGTGAGGAATTCACCAACAAACTAATTGAAACCTCTTCAATGTCGAAAGGTACTGAATCTTCTGTAACTGCAATAACAAGTGCATTAGAAACACAGACTTCAGAAGTTCCAGAGGTAACAGGAGAAACTACACCATCTAGAAAAACTTCTAATGAAAAAGTAACAACAAAATTTGTAGAATCAACTCCAACAGCAATAGTAAATGATACGTCAAGTTCAATAAAAATGCAGAATATTCTTATTTCGGAGGTTTCAACGATTCATCCTGTTGAGGAAGCAACCGGTAAAGAAGGAAAAACATCCACCATTCTGAAGTCTTATTCATCTGGTTCTTTCGTCACTTCTTCTAACGGTAAGATAATTTTATTACATAATGTGTAATGTTATTTGTTTTCCACTTTCTGTTATAGTATAAAAATGTATGGTTAAGAAACCTAATCGGTATTCTGATAATTTGGGACACATTTTGTACATCAGTTTTCTTTCTCACTTCTTTCTGCAAGTTATATTTTGTTTTGAATGTAATAATGTGTTAAGAAACATTGAGTTTAGTATTATAATGTTTACATTTTTTTTACTTTAGTAAAAAATGTGCTAAACAATTCTTATATGTCCTGGTTAAGTAAAAGTAATTGAATTTTCTCACATCTTTCCGAGAAAACTAATAATTATGCATGCGTAATGTATTATGTTAAAACAGTGTTTAATAGCACTGCCAATTGTTGTTGTTATGATAAATGTTGTTATGATAAATTCAGTTACAGGTAAGAAAGTTAGTTTGAAATAAACAACAAATATTTTACTTCTTGTGTTTTTTTCAAATGTTTTCATTTTTTGTTTATTGAGTACAATTGTTTGTTTATTTTTGAATTTCAAGCAAAGGTACTCAAGGGCTATCTACACTACGTTATTTAGCAGTGTAAGACTAGAGGTAAGGCAGCTAGTCATCACCACCCACCGCAAACTCTTGGGCTTCTCTTTTACCAACGAATAAGGGGATTGACCGAAACATTATAATGCCCTCACGGCTGAAAGGGCAAGTATGTTTGGTGCGACGGGGATTCGAACCTGCAACCCTCAGATTACGAGTCAAATTCCTTAACCCACCTGGCCTTGCCGGGCTTATTGATTATTATGTAATCCCTTTGTTCAATATCAGTTTTAAACCTAAATTTTTTTTGTGTCATTAAAATGTCCATTTATTAGGACTATGTTGTAAATCAAATATTTTAGAGGAATTTTTTAAAATCTTTGATAAACAGATGCCTCACCAGTCGCAAATTTGTATGTCTTCAGAGTTACAACACAAGAAAGTGGATTTTGATATCTGTGGTGGTCAGACTACAGATAGCCCATTGTGCAGCTTTGTACCTAACTAGAAGCAAACCTGGTAAAGGAACAGAATGTTAAATTAGATCATAATAATAATATAGCCTGGGCATGACCTCTAGGTTGAAAACTGATTCAAAGATTCAGGGTTTGAGATGTGATATAGCTGAACAAGCTTTGAATTTTTAACTCGTAGGCACATTATAAAAGTGGCATTCAGTCTCATTATTAGATTAAAATAATGAGAGAAAGCTCTTGTGATGGTGAGTGTTAGTCACCGATAGCTTTTTTTTTGTGGTTACTTATTCCAAATTAAGAACGTCCGTAACTGGACCCTGGACCCAATTGTACGATCTGGTTGCTTACACCACACGTACATAAGATGCCGTTCAGGAATCAAAACATTAAAACACACAAGAAACCATTATGGGCAATAAGTTTGTCTGTTTTTTAATTTTGCACAAAGCTACAAGAGGGCTATCTGCATTAGCCGTTCCTAATTTAGTAGCATTAGACTAGAGGGAAGGCAGCTAGTCATCACCACCATCTGCCACCAACTCTTAGGCTACTCTTTTACCAATGAATAGTAGGATTGACCATACATGTATAACACCCCTCACAGCTGAATTGGTGAGCATGTTAAGGATTCAAACCCGCAACCCTCAGATTACGATTCCCAAGCCCTAACCACGTGACTATGCTGGGCCCATCGGGAGACTAACCTGGCCATTCCTTAACATTATTTATCTTATTTCTAAGATATCTTTTAACAATTCTACAATTGCAGCGAAACTTATTTGATAATTTTGTAAGATAATTGTAGTAAGAAGATCTAAGAAACGACAGCAGATAAATAACACTTGTTCGGTGAATATGTAACTAAAATCATTAAAAGTTCAGGTATGTGCATAGACCAGTGTTAAAATTAGGATCTGAGATTATATTTGAACATTTCTCGTCAAGTGCATTCTAAAAACATATAGTTTTATATATTTTTCTGTTGTCTGATAAAAGATGCAACAAATTAACAACAATTTCAAGGGGGGCTACTTTTTGTCCACTCTTGTGTATTATTTTATTTTTTGTGTTTACTTATTGAAAAAGATCTTCCATTTTCTGTATATTATTGTACTTGAATTTTTTGTGTTTACTTACTGAGAAATATCTTCCACTTTCTGTATATTATTGTACTTGAATTTTTTGTGTTTACTTACTGAGAAATATCTTTCACTTTCTGTGTATATTGTACTTGAATTTTTTGTGTTTACTTACTGAGAAACATTTTTCACTTTCTGTACATTATTGTACTTTAATTTTTTGTGTTTACTTACTGAGAAACATCTTTCACTTTCTGTATATTATTGTACTTGAATTTTTTTGTGTTTACTAACTGAGAAACATCTTTCACTTTCTGTACATTATTGTACTTTAATTTTTTGTGTTTACTTACTGAGAAATATCTTTCAATTTCTATATATTATTGTGCTTTAACTTTTTGTGTTTACTTACTTAGAAACATCTTTCACTTTTTGTACATTATTGTACACTAACTTTTTGTGTTTACTTACTGAGAAACATCTTTCACTTTCTGTGTATATTGTACTTGAATTTTTTGTGTTTACTTACTGAGAAACATCTTTCACTTTCTGTATATTATTGTACTTGAATTTTTTGTGTTTACTTACTTAGAAACATCTTTCACCTTCTGTATATTATTGTACTTGGATTTTTTGTGTTTACTTACTGAGAAATATCTTTCACTTTCTGTGTATATTGTACTTGAATTTTTTGTGTTTACTTACTGAGAAATATCTTTGACTTTCTGTATATTATTGTACTTTATTTGTGTTTAATTACTGAAAAACCTTTTTCCATAAAATATGAAAGTACAAAATAGCAGTAATAAACACGTTTTTTGTTTTCTGATAATATTTTCACACAGGTGTAGTTCCCAGTAGATCGGAAGTACAACACTAAAATCCGGGGTTCGATTCTTGGTGGTGGTTAGGGATAAGACAGCACATTGTGCAACTTTCTGCTTAAAAAGCAAACGATAAGTTACCTATTCAGAAATTGGTAATAAATAATGTTGGTGAAGATAAAATATTAAGTGCCTTAACTCCTACGTATTCTTGGTATATTTTTAATCCATGAAGGTTATTTTCTTAAAGAATTCATGCAGCTAAGTAAGAATCACTATGAAAATCTCAAGTGCACGTTTGTCTTTAACTACGTAACTCAAAATAAAACAAGGTTTTGTTTTGATCCGTTACAAGACAAAAGTCTGGATGGGTTGTATGTGACTAACTTCCGAGATGGGTTGTATGTGACTTAATTCCGAGATGGGTTGTATGTGACTTACTTCCGACTTTACTTACCACTCCTCTTTCAGTGGTTCAGCAGCAAATATGGGGGCTTATAACACTAAACATTGGGTTTCAAAACCCAAGGTGGGCAAAGCACAGGTAGCTCACTGTGCAGCTTTGTGTTTATTATCAAATGAAATTAGTTTTAGAATCTTACATTTTAGTGTATACGATAGCAGCAAGCACAGTTTAGTAGCTGACGTGTTTTCTGAAATTACAGGTTCGAACTCTTAAATGTACTTTGGGCTACAGTTGCGTTGTAACTGTGGTAAATAGTCCATCCTGCTGACTGGGCTGCTGACTTGCTCTTCCATTGTGCAGCTTTGTGCTTATCTACAAAGTAATAATTTCTTGTTTAGATAGCTGTACTCAGTTAACCAGTTTTCAGTTAACCAAAGGAGATGGTTATAAAATGTTAGTAAGATTAAGAAGAAATGTAGGGGGTTATGTCAAGTACAGATTTATAAGCAAGATCCACAAACATTGAACTTCTCTGTGTTTAGAAAACTTACAGTTTTATTGTGTCTTGTTTTGTGTCATTTAATACCCATAATATACCTTAGAAATACAAAGCTATTTTTACAAAATAGACATTAGGTGCATGGAAATCTAAATAATATCTCCCTCTGGTAGTGTGATAGTGAACTAAGTCAAACGACATTCTTCTTGTGTGTTGTACATTACGTTAGTCACTTTTTAATCAAACAATAGTTGTAACACTTTATAGAAATACACCATAGTTTAGTCTCCCCTGTTTTCAGACTTCAATCACACGGAAAGACCACTCACCTCAGAGATATCAGAGAACGTTGCTACACTAGCTGTAACCAAACTTCCAGTAATAACTGAAGAATTCCATGTACCAACTGAAAAGTCATCTTTGGCAGTAAACAACCCTGTGACCAACTCACTCATAGGTGATGCAGAGGGCGCCACTTTTCGATCTAAATCTTCCTCGGTATCTGAAATGATAACGTTGTCCACTGGAAAAGAGACAAGTAGATCTACAGAAGGAGCTAAGGTCCAGACAGCTAGTGTGGAAATAGCTGAAAAACCAACAATAATGAATCAGCTCGCGGAGTCGAAGACTTTACAAGATGAGCTCCAATTATCCACTTCTTCGTACACGTATTTCGAAAATGTAACAAATAAACGGGTTTCTACAATACAGAAAGTAACTCCACCTACGGGTTTAACAACAAGAAGTCAACTATCCAATGAGACAACAGTATTCGCTTCTCAATCACCAGAAATATTGATTTCACATCTGGCCACGGACGTTTCGGAAAGTGTTTCTGGAAACGCAACGTCGGAAATCGACAATCTTCATTCTGATCACGTTTCTACTCTAACGCCAGTTTCTACTCTCCTATCAGACTTCATCCAGAGCACACCAAGGGAACATTTAACCACATCTGTTGACCAGTCAGCAGCTAGTAGAAAAACTGCTACCAGTACAGTGATGGAAGCCACTGGTAAGTTGATTTTCGAATTTGTTAATTTATTTTACTCACCTATAGAAATGTTTATGTGTATTTTAATTTAATGTGCTGTTGTGTAGGAGTCACACAGTGGAATGTTGGTGGATTTCAAAGAAAATCTTGTCTCTTATTTCCATTCTCAATTTTTAAAGCATCATTTTGAGCCATAAAAGAACCAAATCTTTTCCAGTAAACTAAGAGTAGTTAATATATTCGGAATGTAGGTCCAAGGGTTTATGGTTCGAGACTTGTTGCAGCAAAAAGAAAAAAAAAATGTTTCCACAATTTTCTTTTAGACAATACAAAACCCCAAAGTTGCTCGTTATAACTGTCTTCCTTCTAGTCTTGTCATTTCCAAATTATAGACGGTCATGAACATAAAGTAGTTTGATTAGTTGCGATACACTGCAGAGAATGCTCCGTACTGATAGGGGGCGCTGTCACATCGCTATAAAGTTGAAGATGGCAGACAGATGTTGGTAGCATTAAATGTACTTCCTCTGGTTATCAGTTCTAAATTAAGAGTAACTGGTGATTTGAGGAACCTGGACTAGGCATTTAAGCTCACGTGTTGCATCAGGTGGCCGCTCAGATTGTAAATGTAAGAAACTATATCGAATGAATAATCATTTTATTTGAAATCTTTATATTTTCTTCCTAACGTTAAATTTTTCATAAGACAATTCTTCAATTATTTCGAAAAATATTTGAAATTGTGAATATCCAATTAGAACCATCTCGACATATTTTTATGAAAATCCTAGCAAAATCGAGAAGAAAAGTAAAAAACTTACGTTGCTACAGCACCTTCTAATGGAAACCACATGATTATTAGGCTTAAATGTTTTTCTACCTTTTTTTATATATTTATACAGTATTTATGTCACAGTGTCGACGCAAACAGACAACTAGAGAAATAGATGGCTTAAATCAAACTCTTTTATATTCTTTAATTCAACAAACTAAAGAAAGTTCATGTAGATCCTAACGAGGATTAACGAAACACCAGACCAGAAGAAATCAAACAGATATCTGAGACGGTGCTTTAGCGAATCATGCATATTTCATATAAAGTGTAGTTTACAGAAAGCCATGGCAATTAAAACAAAGAGTCGTTTAAGACAAAAACTAGCTTTTTGTTAAAAGTCTGAATTAACTTACGCAACAATGTTTTATTATTATTGTTTTATAAGAGTATAAATGTCACCCAGGTTAGCAGACACCTAAAATATTTCCAAAGTAGTTTTATATAGAAATCACTGCAGTCATAATATAACTTAAATGTACCTATTACCCTTACAGTAGTGTGTTTATAGACAAACAACTCTCCCAGTCACGGTTTCATTTGTGGATATATACAGCAAAAATAAAAACAAAGACAATATTTAATATTAGCTATCTGAAACTTGAAGACAGGTAAAGTTGTACTGCCCATAGTACTGATCTAGGGCGAGACATACTGCGCGCGCTCATGACAGTACCCTAAAGGGGATACAACTATACGCATGTCAGTGCTCCAGAAAGAGATATACGTATCTGCTAATGACAGTGCTCTAAGAAAGGGATATATATCTGCCTATCGAAGTGCTGCTATAGAGAAGGACAAATATCCTCCAATGGCAGTGCTCTAAAGGGGACATAATACCCTTAGATTACGAGTCGAACGCCTTAACACACCTGGCCATGCCGGGCACCTGCACGTGAGCTGATCAAGAATAATTTTTTTCGTTGGTTCTGTTTTGATGACGACGATGTTTTCATCAGGAGAAGAATCAGAGAAGAAATATATTTAATCACAACGAATATATGTTCTTTACCTATTGTGTGGTAGTTTGTGTTATAAACCAACAACAGGCAGATTCATCGAATATATCTTTCCTTTCTCATGACGTGACACAGTCACTGTCTTCGAACATACTTTGATGTTATACTTGTCTAACTTATTCCCTACTTCCCCGTCCCGCTATGGGACAACGGTAAATCTTCGGATTTGAACGCTAAAATCAAGGGTTTTATTTCCCTCGGTGAACACATCAGACAGCCCGATGTGGCTTTGCTATAAGAAAATACACACACACTCTACTTTCCCACTGGATTTCAGATATTTGGCGAAGTAAAGATACCCGTAGTTGCTACACCAGTGAAAGGCAACAAGAGGTCTCTATGTCAGGCTTTCTTCTCACACACATATATATACAAAGATCTTTGACAAAACTTATCCGCTTCATAAAAGGTACGGAGAATTTATATTACTTTCGTCAGAGTATTTATTGTTTTTTTCAACTTTTAAATCTCTAACGTTTAGTATTTACGACTTTAATAAGTTTCACAGCAGGCATCGCTGTATTGTTATGTCTTTTCGGTCAGGAGATGCTCGACTCACAATCTGTGGGTCGCGGGTCAGATTTGGTTTGTTTTAATTTTCGTGCAAAACTACACGAGACCTATCTCGCTAGTCATCCCTAATTTAGTAGTATAAGACTGTAATGGAAGGCAACTAGTCATCGCTACCCACCGCCAACTCTTGGGCTACTTTTTTCACCAACGAATAGTAAGATTGACATCCACACAAATGAAAGGGTGAGCATGTTTGGTGCAACGGGGATTTGAATCCGCGACCCTCATATAACGAGTAGAGAGCCCTAAGCATCTGATCATGACGGGGCTCAACAGTTGTTTAAAATGCAGTTTTCTATTACTTTTAAAGTATAATTATAGTCAATACAATACATTTAATGTATATAGTAATTAATATTATAAGCTTGTTACCACATGTTGAAGCATAACTTTAACCACAGGAATCAGTTTTCTAATGTTAGAGAACATACCAAGCTAGAACTAGAACCAAACACTTATTGTTCTAGTATGTACAGTATGTAAAACAGTTATTGTTCTAATGTGTACAGTATGTAAAACACTTATTGTTCTATTGTGTACAGTATGTAAAACACTTATTGTTCTATTATGTACAGTATGTAAAACACTTCTTGTTCTAGTATGTACAGTATGTAAAACATTTCTTGTTCTAGTATGTACAGTATGTAAAACACTTATTGTTCTGGTGTGTACAGTATGTAAAACACTTATTGTTCTATTGTGTACAGTATGTAAAACAGTTATTGTTCTATTGTGTACAGTATGTAAAACACTTATTGTTCTAATGTGTACAGTATGTAAAACACTTATTGTTCTAATGTGTACAGTATGTAAAACACTTATTGTTCTATTGTGTACAGTATGTAAAACAGTTATTGTTCCAGTGTACAGTATGTAAAACACTTATTGTTCTATTGTGTACAGTATGTAAAACACTTATTGTTCTAGTATGTACAGTATGTAAAACACTTATTGTTCTAATGTGTACAGTATGTAAAACAGTTATTGTTCTAGTATGTACAGTATGTAAAACACTTATTGTTCTAGTATGTACAGTATGTAAAACACTTATTGTTCTAATGTGTACAGTATGTAAAACACTTATTGTTCTATTGTGTACAGTATGTAAAACAGTTATTGTTCTGGTGTGTACAGTATGTAAAACACTTATTGTTCTATTGTGTACAGTATGTAAAACACTTATTGTTCCAGTATGTACAGTATGTAAAACACTTATTGTTCTAATGTGTACAGTATGTAAAACACTTATTGTTCTATTGTGTACAGTATGTAAAACAGTTATTGTTCTGGTGTGTACAGTATGTAAAACACTTATTGTTCTATTGTGTACAGTATGTAAAACACTTATTGTTCTAGTATGTACAGTATGTAAAACACTTATTGTTCTAGTATGTACAGTATGTAAAACACTTATTGTTCTAATGTGTACAGTATGTAAAACACTTATTGTTCTAATGTGTACAGTATGTAAAACACTTATTGTTCTATTGTGTACAGTATGTAAAACACTTATTGTTCTAATGTGTACAGTATGTAAAACACTTATTGTTCTAATGTGTACAGTATGTAAAACACTTATTGTTCTATTGTGTACAGTATGTAAAACAGTTATTGTTCCAGTGTACAGTATGTAAAACACTTATTGTTCTATTGTGTACAGTATGTAAAACACTTATTGTTCTAGTATGTACAGTATGTAAAACACTTATTGTTCTAATGTGTACAGTATGTAAAACACTTATTGTTCTATTGTGTACAGTATGTAAAACAGTTATTGTTCTGGTGTGTACAGTATGTAAAACACTTATTGTTCTATTGTGTACAGTATGTAAAACACTTATTGTTCTAGTATGTACAGTATGTAAAACACTTATCGTTCTAATGTGTACAGTATGTAAAACACTTATCGTTCTAATGTGTACAGTATGTAAAACACTTATTATTCTATTGTGTACAGTATGTAAAACAGTTATTGTTCTGGTGTGTACAGTATGTAAAACACTTATTGTTCTATTGTGTACAGTATGTAAAACACTTATTGTTCTAGTATGTACAGTATGTAAAACACTTATTGTTCTAGTGTGTACAGTATGTAAAACAGTTATTGTTCTAGTATGTACAGTATGTAAAACACTTATTGTTCTAGTGTGTACAGTATGTAAAACACTTATTGTTCTAATGTGTACAGTATGTAAAACACTTATTGTTCTATTGTGTACAGTATGTAAAACAGTTATTGTTCTGGTGTACAGTATGTAAAACACTTATTGTTCTATTGTGTACAGTATGTAAAACACTTATTGTTCTAGTATGTACAGTATGTAAAACACTTATTGTTCTAATGTGTACAGTATGTAAAACACTTATTGTTCTATTGTGTACAGTATGTAAAACAGTTATTGTTCTGGTGTGTACAGTATGTAAAACACTTATTGTTCTATTGTGTACAGTATGTAAAACACTTATTGTTCTAGTATGTACAGTATGTAAAACACTTATCGTTCTAATGTGTACAGTATGTAAAACACTTATCGTTCTAATGTGTACAGTATGTAAAACACTTATTATTCTATTGTGTACAGTATGTAAAACAGTTATTGTTCTGGTGTGTACAGTATGTAAAACACTTATTGTTCTATTGTGTACAGTATGTAAAACACTTATTGTTCTAGTATGTACAGTATGTAAAACACTTATTGTTCTAGTGTGTACAGTATGTAAAACAGTTATTGTTCTAGTATGTACAGTATGTAAAACACTTATTGTTCTAGTGTGTACAGTATGTAAAACACTTATTGTTCTGGTGTGTACAGTATGTAAAACAGTTATTGTTCTATTGTGTACAGTATGTAAAACACTTCTTGTTCTAGTATGTACAGTATGTAAAACACTTATTGTTCTAGTATGTACAGTATGTAAAACACTTATTGTTCTGGTGTGTACAGTATGTAAAACAGTTATTGTTCTATTGTGTACAGTATGTAAAACACTTCTTGTTCTAGTATGTACAGTATGTAAAACACTTATTGTTCTAGTGTGTACAGTATGTAAAAGACTTCTTGTTCTAGTGTGTACAGTATGTAGTTGTTTACGAACTATAGACGTTAACATTTTGTAGAATGTTGTCAATTCTATTGCAAAGACCACTGAAGAATGACTCCAGTCTCTTGTTAACCATACAATATTCTATCTTCCTTGTAACGAATACCCTTCAGTTCTTCCACACTTGCCCTCCAAATGGCGATATGTCTGCGTTCACACTGCTAGAAACCAGGTTTAGATACCTATGATGGGCAGAGCACAGATAGCCCACTGTGTAGCTTTGTGATTAATTCTGATCAATCAAGTGCAACACTTTTCAAGCCCCTCTCAATTCCTGTACTTTACGAACCCAACATCAGGAACTCAGAATATCACCTCATCTTATTACAATCTTTTATAAGTCTCCCCAAACTATTTGAGCAATTTAAAATACGGACTTATAATGCCAAAAATGTTTCGATTCTTGCGATGGGAACGTGACAGATAACCCATAGTGTAGCTTTTGTGCTTAACAAAAATAATTAATTAATTAATACCATCCTATCTTGTACGATGATTTATAATCTTCCTTAAACTATTCCAGCAACTAAAAATACGAACTAATTTAAAAGTTTCAGTAGTTTATAAAATTTTAAACTATTTCATTCATTTAATAAGCCACATCATTTAATAAGAAACATCATTTAATAAGAAACATCAATTAATAAGCCACATTATTTAATAAGTAACATCATTTAATAAGCCACATCTTTTAATAAGAAACATCATTTAATAAGCCACATCATTTAATAAGCCACATCATTTAATAAGAAACATCATTTAATAAGCCACATCATTTAATAAGAAACATCTTTTAATAAGCCACATCATTTAATAAGAAACATCATTTAATAAGCCACATCATTTAATAAGCTACATCATTTAATAAGAAACATCATTTAATAAGCTACATTATTTAGTAAGCCATATCATTTAATAAGAAACATCATTTAATAAGCCACATCTTTTAATAAGCTACATTATTTAGTAAGCCACATCATTTAATAAAAAACATCATTTAATAAGCTACATTATTTAGTAACCCACATCATTTAATAAGAAACATCATTTAATAAGCTACATTATTTAATAAGCTACATTATTTAGTAAGCCACATCATTTAATAAGAAACATTATTTAATGAGCCACATCAGTTAATAAGAGATATCATTTAATAAGCTACATTATTTAATGAGCCACATCAGTTAATAAGAGATATCATTTAATAAGCTACATTATTTAGTAAGCCACATCATTTAATAAAAAACATCATTTAATAAGCTACATTATTTAGTAACCCACATCATTTAATAAGAAACATCATTTAATAAGCTACATTATTTAATAAGCTACATTATTTAGTAAGCCACATCATTTAATAAGAAACATCATTTAATAAGCCACATCATTTAATAAGCTACATTATTTAGTAAGCCACATCATTTAATAAGAAACATTATTTAATAAGCCACATCATTTAATAAGAAACATCATTTAATAAGCTACATTATTTAGTAAGCCACATCATTTAATAAGAAACATCATTTAATAAGCTACATTATTTAATGAGCCACATCATTTAGTAAGCCACATCATTTAATAAGAAACATCATTTAATAAGCTACATTATTTAATGAGCCACATCATTTAGTAAGCCACATCATTTAATAAGCTACATTATTTAATAAGCTACATTATTTAATAAGCTACATTATTTAATGAGCCACATCAGTTAATAAGAGATATCATTTAATAAGCTACATTATTTAATGAGCCACATCAGTTAATAAGAGATATCATTTAATAAGCTACATTATTTAGTAAGCCACATCATTTAATAAGAAACATCATTTAATAAGCTACATTATTTAATAAGCTACATTATTTAATAAGCCACATCATTTAATAAGGAAAATAATTTAATGAGCCACATCATTTATTTCTACTCTTCCATATACTTTTACAGACAGAAATAAAACTCACAATAATTACAATTCCAGTTATTTATTAAACCATTTCTAAAACTTTATTTATTTTAGACAACTTTGAACTGTTCTAATAATTCCTGAAACAATACACTATTTAATAAAACTGTCTGAGATCCTACTTACGAAGAAGCCTACATGACATTTTAATGACTTGTTAAGCACCTCATCATTCCAGTTACATATAATACGACTCCAACAAATACCACAACTTTAGCCAACTTTAAAACCATTCAAAGATAGCATAAAGTATTCTAATAACTCACCGTGTACCATGTCGAACCCCGAACTCATTTAGTAATGTACAGAACTATCTCAGTTTAAGTAACTTATAAAACCACCTGAAACTCTTCAAGACGATATTATTATCAGTCACCCTTTAATCTACCAAGAAATAAATAACTTCCTTCAATTTCATTTCCGTAATGTATTAAGTTCGCTAACATCCTTTGGAATAAGTTTATTGATTCAAATGACTTCAGATAAATTGAAGCAGAGATATGCTAGTAGTAAGACCAAAGCAGAGGGACATAAGCTAAGCTAAAGATATCTGACACAATATTTTTACCGAACAAACGTTTATTTCAGAATATTCGACAGTGGAATCAGGAACAACAAATGTTGTAACACCCTCTGTTTTACATCCTGCTACAAATGTGCCCTCAGAATTCCAACCAGAGCAACATTTATCTATTCAGCCTATATTAACTTCAAGTACACGAGTAAGTCAAGAATCGGAACAACAACAAGAAACCTCTTCTCAAACTGTAGTAACACAAAGTGAGGAAAGAACATCAGATTCCACACCACAAAAGGCTTCTACCACTAAGCCCGCATTAACGATAACTACAAGTGAGACATCACCATCACAATCAGGAGAATATACATCAACACAGTCAGAGTTAATGTCACTTGCAAGTGGAACATTAGAATTACAACCAGGAACACATACTACCACAATATCTCTATTTTCAACAGAATCAGAAACTAGGACAATATCAGAGTCAGGAACAAGTGTGTCCTCAGAATCACAATCACAAGAAATGACACCGAATGAGTCTATTCTAAAATCAACAACAAGTAGATCATCAGATTCACAAGAAAAGGCAACAACTCCTAGTGAGTCTGTTCTGTCATCAACTACAAGTGAGATGTTAGAATCTCAAGAAGAGGAAAGTGCCTCATCACAGTCAAAATTAACGTCAATTGCAAAAGGTACCTCAGAACTGAAACAAGAAAAAGCTACTACTAAAACAATGACTCTCTTATCCTCAGAATCTCAACCAAAAGAATATTCTTCAACCAAGTCCGTATCGACGACACTATCCTTAGAATCACAACCACAAAAAATCACACCTACTGAGTCTGTTCTAAAATTAACTTCGAGTAGATCACCAGAATCACAAGAAAAAGCAACGACTTCTAATGAGTCTGTTCTATCATCAACTGCAAGTAAGATGTTAGAAACTCAACCTGAGGAAAGTGCCTCATCACAGACAAAATTAAAGTCAACTGGAAGCAGAACGTCAGAATTCCATCCAGAAGAAGCTACTACAATAATGTCTCTCTTAACATCAGAATCTCAACCAAAAGAACCTACTTCAACTAGGCACCTATCGACATCAGGAACAAGTATATCATCCGAATCAGAACCACAAGTAATGATCTCTAGTGAATCTGTTATATCGTCAACTACAAGTGGGATTTTGGAATCTCAACCACAGAAAAGTACCTCATCACAGTCAAAGTTAATATCAACTGCAAGTGGAACGTCAGAATTGCAACAAAGAGAATATACTACCACAATGTTTCCATTTACCACAGAATCAGAAACTGAGGGATACATTTCAACTATGTCAATATCGATGTCAGGAACAAGTGTATCTTCAGAATCACAACCACAAGAAATGACAGCTAGTGAGTCTATTCTAAAATTCACTTCAAGTACCTCATCAGATTTACATCAAAAAGCAACGACTTCTAGTAAGTCTGTTCTGTCATTAACTACCAGTGAGATGTTAGAATCTAAACCAGAGGAAACTACCTCATCACAGTCAAAGTTAACGTTAACTAGTAGAGAAACGTCAGAATTCCAACCAGAAAAAGCTACTACAACAACGTCTCCATTAAAATCGGAATCTCCAGCATATAAACCTACTTCAACTAAGCAGCTATCGACGTCAGGAACAAGTGTATCCTTCGACTCACAAACACAAGAAATAACACCTAATGTGTCTATTCTACAATCAACTACAAACAGGCTATCACAACCACAGGATATCACCTCTAGTGAATCTATTCTATCGTCAGCTAGAAGTGGGATGTTAGAATCTCAACCTGAGGAAAATACCTCATCACAGTCAATGTTAACGTCAACTGCAAGTGGAACGTTAGAATTGCAACCAAGAGAATATGCGACAACAACGTCTTCATTAACCTCGGAATCTCAACCAAAAGAATCCACTTCAAGTAGTTCCGCGTCGAATTCAAGAACGAGTGGATCGCATGCATCACAACAACTAGGAATAACCTCTAGTGAGTCTGTTCTAACCTCAACTGCAAGTGTGAAATTGAAATCACAACCGGAACAAAGTACATCAACACAGTCAAAGTTAATGTCAACTACAAGTGGCACATCAGAATTAAAACCAGGAGAATTATATACTACCACAATATCTCTATTTACAACCGAATCGGAAAGTAGGTCAATATCGACGTCAGAAACAAGTGTATCCTCAAAATCACAACCACAAGAAATGACACCTAGTGAGTCTGTTCTAAAATCAGCTTCAAGTGAATCATCAGAATCACAACAAAAAGCAACAACTTCTAGTGGTGTCTCTTCTAGTGAGTCTCATCTGTCATTAACTTCAAGCGAAGTGATAGAATCTCAACCAGAGGAAAGTACCACAACAGAGTCAGAGTCAACATCCACGGCAAGTGGAACCTCAGAATTGAAACAACAAAAAGCTATTACTACAACAATGACTCTCTTATCCTCAGAATCTCAACCAAAAGAATATTCTTCAACCAAGTCCGTATCGACGACACTATCCTTAGAATCACAACCACAAAAAATGACACCTAGTGAGTCTGTTCCAAAATTAACTTCGAGTGGATCACCAGAATCACAAGAAAGAGCAACGACTTCTAGTGAGTCTGTTCTGTCATCAACTGCAAGTAAAATGTTAGAAACTCAACCAGAGGAAAGTGCCTCATCACAGACAAAATTAACGTCAACTGCAAGCAGAACGTCAGAATTCCATCCAGAAGAAGCTACTACAATAATGTCTCTATTAACATCAGAATCTCAACCAAAAGAACCTACTTCAACTAGGCACCTATCGACATCAGGAACAAGTATATCATCCGAATCAGAACCACAAGTAATGATCTCAAGTGAATCTGTTATATCGTCAACTAAAAGTGGGATTTTAGAATCTCAACCACAGAAAAGTACCTCATCACAGTCAAAGTTAATATCAACTGCAAGTGGAACGTCAGAATTGCAACAAGGAGAATATACTACCACAATGTTTCCATTTACCACAGAATCAGAAACTGAAGGATACATTTCAACTATGTCAATATCGATGTCAGGAACAAGTGAATCCTCAAAATCACAACCACAAGAAATGACAGCTAGTGAGTCTATTCTAAACTTCACTTCAAGTACCTCATCAGATTTACAACAAAAAGCAACAACTCCTAGTAAGTCTGTTCTGTCATCAACTACCAGTGAGATGTTAGAATCTAAACCAGAGGAAACTACCTCATCACAGTCAACGTTAACGTTAACTAGTAGAGAAACGTCAGAATTCCAACCAGAAAAAGATACGACAACAACGTATCCATTAAAATCGGAATATCCAGCATATAAACATACTTCAACTAAGCAGCTATCGACGTCAGGAACAAGTGTATCCTTCGACTCACAAACACAAGAAATAACACCTAATGTGTCTATTCTACAATCAACTACAAACAGGCTGTCACAACCACAGGATATCACCTCTAGTGAATCTATTCTATCGTCAGCTACAAGTGGGATGTTAGAATCTCAACCTGAGGAAAGTACCTCATCACAGTCAATATTAACGTCAACTGCAAGTGGAACGTCAGAATTGCAACAAAGAGAATATACTACCACAATGTTTCCATTTACCACAGAATCAGAAACTGAAGGATACATTTCAGCTATGTCAATATCGATGTCAGGAATAAGTGAATCCTCAAAATCACAACCACAAGAAATGACACCTAGTGAGTCTGTTCTAAAATCAGCTTCAAGTGAATCATCAGAATCACAACAAAAAGCAACAACTTCTGGTGGTGTCTCTTCTAGTGAAACTCATCTGTCATTAACTTCAAGCAAAGTGATAGAATCTCAATCAGAGGAAAGTACCTCATCACAGTCAATGTTAACGTCAACTGCAAGTGGAACGTTAGAATTGCAACCAAGAGAATATGCGACAACAACGTCTTCATTAACCTCGGAATCTCAACGAAAAGAATCCACTTCAAGCAGTTCCGCGTCGAATTCCAGAACGAGTGGATCGCATGCATCACAACAACTAGGAATAACCACTAGTGAGTCTGTTCCAACCTCAACTGCAAGTGTGAAATTGAAATCACAACCGGAACAAAGTACATCAACACAGACAAAGTTAATGTCAACTACAAGTGGCACATCAGAATTACAACCAGGAGAATTATATACTACCACAATATCTCTATTTACAACAGAATCGGAAAGTAGGTCAATATCGACGTCAGGAACAAGTGTATCCTCAAAATCACAACCACAAGAAATGACACCTAGTGAGTCTGTTCTAAAATCAGCTTCAAGTGAATCATCAGAATCACAACAAAAAGCAACAACTTCTAGTGGTGTCTCTTCTAGTGAGTCTCATCTGTCATTAACTTCAAGCGAAGTGATAGAATTTCAACAAGAGGAAAGTACCACAACAGAGTCAGAGTCAACGTCCACGGCAAGTGGAACCTCAGAATTGAAACAACAAAAAGCTACTACTACAACAATGACTCTCTTATCCTCAGAATCTCAACCAAAGGAATATTCTTCAACCAAGTCCCTATCGACGACACTATCCTTAGAATCACAACCACAAAAAATGACACCTAGTGAGTCTGTTCTAAAATTAACTTCGAGTGGATCACCAGAATCACAAGAAAAAGCAACGACTTCTAGTGAGTCTGTTCTGTCATCAACTGCAAGTAAGATGTTAGAAACTCAACCAGAGGAAAGTGCCTCATCACAGACGAAATTAACGTCAACTGCAAGCAGAACGTCAGAATTCCATCCAGAAGAAGCTACTACAATAATGTCTCTATTAACATCAGAATCTCAACCAAAAGAACCTATTTCAACTAGGCACCTATCGACATCAGGAACAAGTATATCATCCGAATCAGAACCACAAGTAATGATCTCTAGTGAATCTGTTATATCGTCAACTACAAGTGGGATTTTAGAATCTCAACCACAGGAAAGTACCTCATCACAGTCAAAGTTAATGTCAACTGCAAGTGCAACGTCAGAATTGCAACAAGGAGAATATACTACCACAATGTTTCCATTTACCACAGAATCAGAAACTGAAGGATACATTTCAACTTTGTCAATATCGATGTCAGGAACAAGTGTATCTTCAGAATCACAACCACAAGAAATGACAGCTAGTGAGTCTATTCTAAACTTCACTTCAAGTACCTCATTAGATTTACAACAAAAGCAACAACTCCTAGTAAGTCTGTTCTGTCATCAACTACCAGTGAGATGTTAGAATCTAAACCAGAGGAAACTACCTCATCACAGTCAACGTTAACGTTAACTAGTAGAGAAACGTCAGAATTCCAACCAGAAAAAGATACGACAACAACGTATCCATTAAAATCGGAATATCCAGCATATAAACATACTTCAACTAAGCAGCTATCGACGTCAGGAACAAGTGTATCCTTCGACTCAGAAACACAAGAAATAACACCTAATGTGTCTATTCTACCATCAACTACAAACAGGCTGTCACAACCACAGGATATCACCTCTAGTGAATCTATTCTATCGTCAGCTACAAGTGGGATGTTAGAATCTCAACCTGAGGAAAGTACCTCATCACAGTCAATATTAACGTCAACTGCAAGTGGAACGTCAGAATTGCAACAAAGAGAATATACTACCACAATGTTTCCATTTACCACAGAATCAGAAACTGAAGGATACATTTCAGCTATGTCAATATCGATGTCAGGAACAAGTGAATCCTCAAAATCACAACCACAAGAAATGACAACTAGTGAGTCTGTTCTAAAATCAGCTTCAAGTGAATCATCAGAATCACAACAAAAGCAACAACTTCTAGTGGTGTCTCTTCTAGTGAGTCTCATCTGTCATTAACTTCAAGCGAAGTGATAGAATCTCAATCAAAGGAAAGTACCTCATCACAGTCAATGTTAACGTCAACTGCAAGTGGAACGTTAGAATTGCAACCAAGAGAATATGCGACAACAACGTCTTCATTAACCTCGGAATCTCAACGAAAAGAATCCACTTCAAGCAGTTCCGCGTCGAATTCCAGAACGAGTGGATCGCATGCATCACAACAACTAGGAATAACCTCTAGTGAGTCTGTTCCAACCTCAACTGCAAGTGTGAAATTGAAATCACAACCGGAACAAAGTACATCAACACAGACAAAGTTAATGTCAACTACAAGTGGCACATCAGAATTACAACCAGGAGAATTATATACTGCCACAATATCTCTATTTACAACAGAATCGGAAAGTAGGTCAATATCGACGTCAGGAACAAGTGTATCCTCAAAATCACAACCACAAGAAATGACACCTAGTGAGTCTGTTCTAAAATCAGCTTCAAGTGAATCATCAGAATCACAACAAAAAGCAACAACTTCTGGTGGTGTCTCTTCTAGTGAAACTCATCTGTCATTAACTTCAAGCAAAGTGATAGAATCTCAATCAGAGGAAAGTACCTCATCACAGTCAATGTTAACGTCAACTGCAAGTGGAACGTTAGAATTGCAACCAAGAGAATATGCGACAACAACGTCTTCATTAACCTCGGAATCTCAACGAAAAGAATCCACTTCAAGCAGTTCCGCGTCGAATTCCAGAACGAGTGGATCGCATGCATCACAACAACTAGGAATAACCACTAGTGAGTCTGTTCCAACCTCAACTGCAAGTGTGAAATTGAAATCACAACCGGAACAAAGTACATCAACACAGACAAAGTTAATGTCAACTACAAGTGGCACATCAGAATTACAACCAGGAGAATTATATACTACCACAATATCTCTATTTACAACAGAATCGGAAAGTAGGTCAATATCGACGTCAGGAACAAGTGTATCCTCAAAATCAAAACCACAAGAAATGACACCTAGTGAGTCTGTTCTAAAATCAGCTTCAAGTGAATCATCAGAATCACAACAAAAAGAAACAACATCTAGTGGTGTTTCTTCTAGTGAGTCTCATCTGTCATTAACTTCAAGCGAAGTGATAGAATCTCAATCAGAGGAAAGTACCACAACAGAGTCAGAGTCAACGTTCACGGCAAGTGGAACCTCAGAATTGAAACAAAAAGCTACTACTACAACAATGACTCTCTTATCCTCAGAATCTCAACCAAAAGAATATTCTGCAACCAAGTCCGTATCGACGACACTATCCTTAGAATCACAACCACAAAAAATGACACCTAGTGAGTCTGTTCTAAAATTAACTTCGAGTGGATCACCAGAATCACAAGAAAAAGCAACGACTTCTAGTGAGTCTGTTCTGTCATCAACTGCAAGTAAGATGTTAGAAACTCAACCAGAGGAAAGTGCCTCATCACAGACAAAATTAACGTCAACTGCAAGCAGAACGTCAGAATTCCATCCAGAAGAAGCTACTACAATAATGTCTCTATTAACATCAGAATCTCAACCAAAAGAACCTACTTCAACTAGGCACCTATCGACATCAGGAACAAGTATATCATCCGAATCAGAACCACAAGTAATGATCTCTAGTGAATCTGTTATATCGTCAACTACAAGTGGGATTTTAGAATCACAACCACAGGAAAGTACCTCATCACAGTCAAAGTTAATGTCAACTGCAAGTGGAACGTCAGAATTGCAACAAGGAGAATATACTACCACAATGTTTCCATTTACCACAGAATCAGAAACTGAAGGATACATTTCAACTATGTCAATATCGATGTCAGGAACAAGTGTAACCTCCGACTCACAAACACAAGAAATAACACCTAATGTGTCTATTCTACAATCAACTACAAACAGGCTGTCACAACCGCAGGATATCACCTCTAGTGAATCTATTCTATCGTCAGCTACAAGTGGGATGTTAGAATCTCAACCTGAGGAAAGTACCTCATCACAGTCAAAATTAACGTCAACTGCAAGTGGAACGTCAGAATTGCAACAAAGAGAATATACTACCACAATGTTTCCATTTACCACAGAATCAGAAACTGAAGGATACATTTCAGCTATGTCAATATCGATGTCAGGAACAAGTGAATCCTCAAAATCACAACCACAAGAAATGACACCTAGTGAGTCTGTTCTAAAATCAGCTTCAAGTGAATCATCAGAATCACAACAAAAAGCAACAACTTCTAGTGGTGTCTCTTCTAGTGAGTCTCATCTGTCATTAACTTCAAGCGAAGTGATAGAATTTCAACAAGAGGAAAGTACCACAACAGAGTCAGAGTCAACGTCCACGGCAAGTGGAACCTCAGAATTGAAACAACAAAAAGCTACTACTACAACAATGACTCTCTTATCCTCAGAATCTCAACCAAAGGAATATTCTTCAACCAAGTCCCTATCGACGACACTATCCTTAGAATCACAACCACAAAAAATGACACCTAGTGAGTCTGTTCTAAAATTAACTTCGAGTGGATCACCAGAATCACAAGAAAAGCAACGACTTCTAGTGAGTCTGTTCTGTCATCAACTGCAAGTAAGATGTTAGAAACTCAACCAGAGGAAAGTGCCTCATCACAGACGAAATTAACGTCAACTGCAAGCAGAACGTCAGAATTCCATCCAGAAGAAGCTACTACAATAATGTCTCTATTAACATCAGAATCTCAACCAAAAGAACCTATTTCAACTAGGCACCTATCGACATCAGGAACAAGTATATCATCCGAATCAGAACCACAAGTAATGATCTCTAGTGAATCTGTTATATCGTCAACTACAAGTGGGATTTTAGAATCTCAACCACAGGAAAGTACCTCATCACAGTCAAAGTTAATGTCAACTGCAAGTGCAACGTCAGAATTGCAACAAGGAGAATATACTACCACAATGTTTCCATTTACCACAGAATCAGAAACTGAAGGATACATTTCAACTTTGTCAATATCGATGTCAGGAACAAGTGTATCTTCAGAATCACAACCACAAGAAATGACAGCTAGTGAGTCTATTCTAAACTTCACTTCAAGTACCTCATTAGATTTACAACAAAAAAGCAACAACTCCTAGTAAGTCTGTTCTGTCATCAACTACCAGTGAGATGTTAGAATCTAAACCAGAGGAAACTACCTCATCACAGTCAACGTTAACGTTAACTAGTAGAGAAACGTCAGAATTCCAACCAGAAAAGATACGACAACAACGTATCCATTAAAATCGGAATATCCAGCATATAAACATACTTCAACTAAGCAGCTATCGACGTCAGGAACAAGTGTATCCTTCGACTCAGAAACACAAGAAATAACACCTAATGTGTCTATTCTACCATCAACTACAAACAGGCTGTCACAACCACAGGATATCACCTCTAGTGAATCTATTCTATCGTCAGCTACAAGTGGGATGTTAGAATCTCAACCTGAGGAAAGTACCTCATCACAGTCAATATTAACGTCAACTGCAAGTGGAACGTCAGAATTGCAACAAAGAGAATATACTACCACAATGTTTCCATTTACCACAGAATCAGAAACTGAAGGATACATTTCAGCTATGTCAATATCGATGTCAGGAACAAGTGAATCCTCAAAATCACAACCACAAGAAATGACACCTAGTGAGTCTGTTCTAAAATCAGCTTCAAGTGAATCATCAGAATCACAACAAAAGCAACAACTTCTAGTGGTGTCTCTTCTAGTGAGTCTCATCTGTCATTAACTTCAAGCGAAGTGATAGAATCTCAATCAAAGGAAAGTACCTCATCACAGTCAATGTTAACGTCAACTGCAAGTGGAACGTTAGAATTGCAACCAAGAGAATATGCGACAACAACGTCTTCATTAACCTCGGAATCTCAACGAAAAGAATCCACTTCAAGCAGTTCCGCGTCGAATTCCAGAACGAGTGGATCGCATGCATCACAACAACTAGGAATAACCTCTAGTGAGTCTGTTCCAACCTCAACTGCAAGTGTGAAATTGAAATCACAACCGGAACAAAGTACATCAACACAGACAAAGTTAATGTCAACTACAAGTGGCACATCAGAATTACAACCAGGAGAATTATATACTGCCACAATATCTCTATTTACAACAGAATCGGAAAGTAGGTCAATATCGACGTCAGGAACAAGTGTATCCTCAAAATCACAACCACAAGAAATGACACCTAGTGAGTCTGTTCTAAAATCAGCTTCAAGTGAATCATCAGAATCACAACAAAAAGCAACAACATCTAGTGGTGTTTCTTCTAGTGAGTCTCATCTGTCATTAACTTCAAGCGAAGTGATAGAATCTCAATCAGAGGAAAGTACCACAACAGAGTCAGAGTCAACGTCCACGGCAAGTGGAACCTCAGAATTGAAACAACAAAAAGCTACTACTACAACAATGACTCTCTTATCCTCAGAATCTCAACCAAAAGAATATTTTTCAACCAAGTCCGTATTGACGACACTATCCTTAGAATCACAACCACAAAAAATAACACCTAGTGAGTCTGTTCTAAAATTAACTTCGAGTGGATCACCAGAATCACAAGAAAAAGCAACGACTTCTAGTGAGTCTGTTCTGTCATCAACTGCAAGTAAGATGTTAGAAACTCAACCAGAGGAAAGTGCCTCATCACAGACAAAATTAACGTCAACTGCAAGCAGAACGTCAGAATTCCATCCAGAAGAAGCTACTACAATAATGTCTCTATTAACATCAGAATCTCAACCAAAAGAACCTACTTCAAGTAGGCACCTATCGACATCAGGAACAAGTATATCATCCGAATCAGAACCACAAGTAATGATCTCTAGTGAATCTGTTATATCGTCAACTACAAGTGGGATTTTAGAATCTCAACCACAGGAAAGTACCTCATCACAGTCAAAGTTAATGTCAACTGCAAGTGCAACGTCAGAATTGCAACAAGGAGAATATACTACCACAATGTTTCCATTTACCACAGAATCAGAAACTGAAGGATACATTTCAACTTTGTCAATATCGATGTCAGGAACAAGTGTATCTTCAGAATCACAACCACAAGAAATGACAGCTAGTGAGTCTATTCTAAACTTCACTTCAAGTACCTCATCAGATTTACAACAAAAGCAACAACTCCTAGTAAGTCTGTTCTGTCATCAACTACCAGTGAGATGTTAGAATCTAAACCAGAGGAAACTACCTCATCACAGTCAACGTTAACGTTAACTAGTAGAGAAACGTCAGAATTCCAACCAGAAAAGATACGACAACAACGTATCCATTAAAATCGGAATATCCAGCATATAAACATACTTCAACTAAGCAGCTATCGACGTCAGGAACAAGTGTATCCTTCGACTCAGAAACACAAGAAATAACACCTAATGTGTCTATTCTACAATCAACTACAAACAGGCTGTCACAACCACAGGATATCACCTCTAGTGAATCTATTCTATCGTCAGCTACAAGTGGGATGTTAGAATCTCAACCTGAGGAAAGTACCTCATCACAGTCAATATTAACGTCAACTGCAAGTGGAACGTCAGAATTGCAACAAAGAGAATATACTACCACAATGTTTCCATTTACCACAGAATCAGAAACTGAAGGATACATTTCAGCTATGTCAATATCGATGTCAGGAACAAGTGAATCCTCAAAATCACAACCACAAGAAATGACACCTAGTGAGTCTGTTCTAAAATCAGCTTCAAGTGAATCATCAGAATCACAACAAAAAGCAACAACTTCTAGTGGTGTCTCTTCTAGTGAGTCTCATCTGTCATTAACTTCAAGCGAAGTGATAGAATCTCAATCAAAGGAAAGTACCTCATCACAGTCAATGTTAACGTCAACTGCAAGTGGAACGTTAGAATTGCAACCAAGAGAATATGCGACAACAACGTCTTCATTAACCTCGGAATCTCAACGAAAAGAATCCACTTCAAGCAGTTCCGCGTCGAATTCCAGAACGAGTGAATCGCATGCATCACAACAACTAGGAATAACCTCTAGTGAGTCTGTTCCAACCTCAACTGCAAGTGTGAAATTGAAATCACAACCGGAACAAAGTACATCAACACAGACAAAGTTAATGTCAACTACAAGTGGCACATCAGAATTACAACCAGGAGAATTATATACTGCCACAATATCTCTATTTACAACAGAATCGGAAAGTAGGTCAATATCGACGTCAGGAACAAGTGTATCCTCAAAATCACAACCACAAGAAATGACACCTAGTGAGTCTGTTCTAAAATCAGCTTCAAGTGAATCATCAGAATCACAACAAAAAGCAACAACATCTAGTGGTGTTTCTTCTAGTGAGTCTCATCTGTCACTAACTTCAAGCGAAGTGATAGAATCTCAATCAGAGGAAAGTACCACAACAGAGTCAGAGTCAACGTCCACGGCAAGTGGAACCTCAGAATTGAAACAACAAAAAGCTACTACTACAACAATGACTCTCTTATCCTCAGAATCTCAACCAAAAGAATATTTTTCAACCAAGTCCGTATTGACGACACTATCCTTAGAATCACAACCACAAAAAATAACACCTAGTGAGTCTGTTCTAAAATTAACTTCGAGTGGATCACCAGAATCACAAGAAAAAGCAACGACTTCTAGTGAGTCTGTTCTGTCATCAACTGCAAGTAAGATGTTAGAAACTCAACCAGAGGAAAGTGCCTCATCACAGACAAAATTAACGTCAACTGCAAGCAGAACGTCAGAATTCTATCCAGAAGAAGCTACTACAATAATGTCTCTATTAACATCAGAATCTCAACCAAAAGAACCTATTTCAACTAGGCACCTATCGACATCAGGAACAAGTATATCATCCGAATCAGAACCACAAGTAATGATCTCTAGTGAATCTGTTATATCGTCAACTACAAGTGGGATTTTAGAATCTCAACCACAGGAAAGTACCTCATCACAGTCAAAGTTAATGTCAACTGCAAGTGCAACGTCAGAATTGCAACAAGGAGAATATACTACCACAATGTTTCCATTTACCACAGAATCAGAAACTGAAGGATACATTTCAACTTTGTCAATATCGATGTCAGGAACAAGTGTATCTTCAGAATCACAACCACAAGAAATGACAGCTAGTGAGTCTATTCTAAACTTCACTTCAAGTACCTCATTAGATTTACAACAAAAGCAACAACTCCTAGTAAGTCTGTTCTGTCATCAACTACCAGTGAGATGTTAGAATCTAAACCAGAGGAAACTACCTCATCACAGTCAACGTTAACGTTAACTAGTAGAGAAACGTCAGAATTCCAACCAGAAAAGATACGACAACAACGTATCCATTAAAATCGGAATATCCAGCATATAAACATACTTCAACTAAGCAGCTATCGACGTCAGGAACAAGTGTATCCTTCGACTCAGAAACACAAGAAATAACACCTAATGTGTCTATTCTACCATCAACTACAAACAGGCTGTCACAACCACAGGATATCACCTCTAGTGAATCTATTCTATCGTCAGCTACAAGTGGGATGTTAGAATCTCAACCTGAGGAAAGTACCTCATCACAGTCAATATTAACGTCAACTGCAAGTGGAACGTCAGAATTGCAACAAAGAGAATATACTACCACAATGTTTCCATTTACCACAGAATCAGAAACTGAAGGATACATTTCAGCTATGTCAATATCGATGTCAGGAACAAGTGAATCCTCAAAATCACAACCACAAGAAATGACACCTAGTGAGTCTGTTCTAAAATCAGCTTCAAGTGAATCATCAGAATCACAACAAAAGCAACAACTTCTAGTGGTGTCTCTTCTAGTGAGTCTCATCTGTCATTAACTTCAAGCGAAGTGATAGAATCTCAATCAAAGGAAAGTACCTCATCACAGTCAATGTTAACGTCAACTGCAAGTGGAACGTTAGAATTGCAACCAAGAGAATATGCGACAACAACGTCTTCATTAACCTCGGAATCTCAACGAAAAGAATCCACTTCAAGCAGTTCCGCGTCGAATTCCAGAACGAGTGGATCGCATGCATCACAACAACTAGGAATAACCTCTAGTGAGTCTGTTCCAACCTCAACTGCAAGTGTGAAATTGAAATCACAACCGGAACAAAGTACATCAACACAGACAAAGTTAATGTCAACTACAAGTGGCACATCAGAATTACAACCAGGAGAATTATATACTGCCACAATATCTCTATTTACAACAGAATCGGAAAGTAGGTCAATATCGACGTCAGGAACAAGTGTATCCTCAAAATCACAACCACAAGAAATGACACCTAGTGAGTCTGTTCTAAAATCAGCTTCAAGTGAATCATCAGAATCACAACAAAAAGCAACAACATCTAGTGGTGTTTCTTCTAGTGAGTCTCATCTGTCATTAACTTCAAGCGAAGTGATAGAATCTCAATCAGAGGAAAGTACCACAACAGAGTCAGAGTCAACGTCCACGGCAAGTGGAACCTCAGAATTGAAACAACAAAAAGCTACTACTACAACAATGACTCTCTTATCCTCAGAATCTCAACCAAAAGAATATTTTTCAACCAAGTCCGTATTGACGACACTATCCTTAGAATCACAACCACAAAAAATAACACCTAGTGAGTCTGTTCTAAAATTAACTTCGAGTGGATCACCAGAATCACAAGAAAAAGCAACGACTTCTAGTGAGTCTGTTCTGTCATCAACTGCAAGTAAGATGTTAGAAACTCAACCAGAGGAAAGTGCCTCATCACAGACAAAATTAACGTCAACTGCAAGCAGAACGTCAGAATTCCATCCAGAAGAAGCTACTACAATAATGTCTCTATTAACATCAGAATCTCAACCAAAAGAACCTACTTCAAGTAGGCACCTATCGACATCAGGAACAAGTATATCATCCGAATCAGAACCACAAGTAATGATCTCTAGTGAATCTGTTATATCGTCAACTACAAGTGGGATTTTAGAATCTCAACCACAGGAAAGTACCTCATCACAGTCAAAGTTAATGTCAACTGCAAGTGCAACGTCAGAATTGCAACAAGGAGAATATACTACCACAATGTTTCCATTTACCACAGAATCAGAAACTGAAGGATACATTTCAACTTTGTCAATATCGATGTCAGGAACAAGTGTATCTTCAGAATCACAACCACAAGAAATGACAGCTAGTGAGTCTATTCTAAACTTCACTTCAAGTACCTCATCAGATTTACAACAAAAAGCAACAACTCCTAGTAAGTCTGTTCTGTCATCAACTACCAGTGAGATGTTAGAATCTAAACCAGAGGAAACTACCTCATCACAGTCAACGTTAACGTTAACTAGTAGAGAAACGTCAGAATTCCAACCAGAAAAAGCTAAGACAACAACGTATCCATTAAAATCGGAATATCCAGCATATAAACATACTTCAACTAAGCAGCTATCGACGTCAGGAACAAGTGTATCCTTCGACTCACAAACACAAGAAATAACACCTAATGAGTCTGTTGTAAAATCAACTGGAACATTTGATGTAGAAACAGAAGGATATTCTCAAGCTAATTCCATATCAATGCCAATAAAAATCGAATCTTCAGAATATCAACCAAAACATTCTACTTCTAGTCATTCTGAGTTAACATCAGTCACAAGTGACTCACCAGAAGAGCAATCATATAAAGAGACTTTTACTCATTCTATAGCCACTCCAACTACTACTGGATCGATAAAATCACAATCAAAAGATACTCCTAATCAATTCATATTAACGTCATCTGAAAATGTATCTCGACCCCAGGATATTACGTCTTATCAGTTTGATGTAACATCGGAATCTGTGTTACTGGAAGGCATTCATAGTTCGACTCATTTTATGCCAACTAAACATGTAACGACATCAACCCATTATATTAATTTTACTTCAACAATATCATCAACCTTTGATGATTCAACTCGTGATAGTACTCTATTTATCAAAGAAGCAATGGAGAATCTTACAAGCAGCTATAGCTCCACATACGCGAGGAATTCAACACTACTCTTAGAACCAAAAGATTCTGCATCTAGAAAAGAAACAACAGCAGCAAATCCTTATTCATCCTCAACTCAAACCAACATGTTGGAAGAAGATTACCATTCTAACTCTAATCTGGTTGAATTCTCCAAAACGACTTCCTCACGAACTGGTCAGTCTACTAATCTTCCAAAAGTATCATTTCCTAGGAGTTACGAGCCAAGTTATCAAAGTAGTACAGTCGAAATAAACACAACCAGTTTAGAAATAAATCAGAAGCCAACAAGTTTCAATCGTATTGGTAAAACAGAAACTGCACAAGAGACATCCAAATCATCTACAGTCTCAAATCCAACTATTCATAGATTAAGACATATTCCAATTTCTACGATGGAAAAGGAATCTTCACAGACAGGTCTAACACCAGAAGATCCAGTAACAATACCATTAACAACTCACACAACAGAAAAGATTTTGTCACCATTTACCACAAAGATATCTGAAAGTGGTGTTGCAAGTGTCAGTTCAGCGTCGGTGAAATCTACAGAAAATGATCAATTGTCATCTTATACTCTTTCATCAGATCTGATGGCTACAACAAGGAAGGTGCCATCAGATCTGATGGCTACAAC
This sequence comes from Tachypleus tridentatus, assembly GCF_004210375.1. Taxonomy (NCBI): domain Eukaryota; kingdom Metazoa; phylum Arthropoda; class Merostomata; order Xiphosura; family Limulidae; genus Tachypleus; species Tachypleus tridentatus. The sequence goes on from NC_134827.1 coordinate 31,447,583, forward strand.
AAGGAAGGTGCCATCAGCTGTCATTACATCTTCTTCGGGAAATATAATTGATAATTTAACAACGACTTCAGTTCAGCCAACATCTGGTAACATGAACACCTCTGATTTAGAAATACTTTCTACTACCGTTGGATTAATGGACACACAATCATCATCTTTTTACGGTAAGTTCAGAGCAGGGGACCGATTTTTATTTTGCTGAGTTCTGCAGATTATTAGCCCAAGTCTCTCAGATCAACAAACAAAATATTCATGAAAATTGCCACATCTGAGAAAATCATGAAATAACACAAACATAACGCTAGATTTCATCCAGAGGTTTCTGTTTCTAAAATTTCAAGTTCTTCCTAGAACGTATAATTTAGCTGACAAATTCCAAATTGGAAGTGACGTAAAACCATTAACTGAGGAAGGACTGGCAGTGCTGTTAGGTTGACGTTGTTAACACTATAAATTTCATGTATTTGGCCTGTTCTTGTACTTTAAGTAAGTGCTTTGATCTTTATTAGCCTGTTGACTGCTGATTCGCCGTATATGGTACTGTCCACCTCCGACAGCTGAATTCGACTGTACTGTACACGACTCGTGTAGCACAGCCGCAGTCAAAAGGTTAAGTGCGTTTGTTTCAAATTTTGCGGAAAGCTAGACGATTGCAATCTACCGTCCCTACTTTAGCAATGATAAAGTAGAGGGAAGACAGCTAGTCAACACAACCCACCGCCTACTCTTGGGCTACTGTTTTACTAACGAATAGTGGGATTGAGCGTGACTTTATAAACGCTTCCATCGGTAGAGGGGAGACTCGTGTTCGATGACCTTCGAATCCGCGACCTTCAGATTTCGAGTCAAGTACCTTGACCACCACATCATGCTGGGTCAAAGATTACATTAAAATTGGGAACACTAATTATTCTTTTATCATTTTACACTATTATAGCAGGTAAGATTAAGATATCAGCTGCATAAAATGGCGAAATAAAATGACTTACAGCACTCAGTAATTGCTTCGTCAACAGCGGCGAACAAATTACCATTCTACCCTTATTGGAATACCGTATAATAAAACAGATTTCTTAATATCAGCATTTTTTCCACCTCTTAACCATAAAAGAATTATACTTACGAAAAGTTATTATCCGGCGATTTTTAAATCAAAATATCGGAATCACAAGGAGAAAAAAACAACAACAAAAAACTCACCCTCGAAATGTAGAAAACAAAAGTCCGTGTTCAAATTATAAGTGTCTTAAATTTTCCCATTAGAGGCGATTCTGTGTCCCAGTATTATCGATTAAACCGTATCAAAATTAGAAATTATTCTACTTTCACCAACCAATACATAAACATGAAATGTACAATAATATGTAGCCAGATAGATGAAAGGAATACTCTCACTTGATGCAATCACGTGCAGTGCAAATTTTAATATATTTGTTTGTTGTTATTTTTTTAATTTCGCGCAAAGCTACACGAGGTACATCTGCTCTATCCGTCCCTAATTTAGTAGCGTAAAACTATAGGGAAGGCAGTTACACATCACCACCAACCGCCAACTCTTGGGCTACTCTTTTATCAACTGGTATTGACCGTCACATTATAACACATAGACGGCTTAAAATGGGCATGTTTCGTGTGAGGGGGATTCGAGCCCACAACTCTCAGATTACGAGTCCATCCAGCGCCTTAACCACCTGACCATGCCGGGCCTGATATATTTATCAACAGGTTTTTCTTCATTGTTTATTATTGTTATTATCATTAACCACAAAGCTACACAATAGACTATCTTTGCTGGAGTCATCGCTGCTATCAAAGATGATATTTAGCGTTCAAAGCCTTAAGGTTTATTGCTGAATCACCAGGGAGCTTGTCAATAGGTCTTGGCTCGATCATCTTGAACCAATGCCCAGCATGTCCAGATGGTTAAGGCACTCGACTCGTAATTCGAAAGTCGTAACTTCGAATCACTGTCACACCAAACGTGTTCGCCCTTTGAGCCGTGTGGGCGTTATAATGTACGGTCAGTCCCACTATTCGTTGGCAAAAAAGTAGCCCAAGAGTTGGTGGTGATGACTAGCTGCCTTTTCTCTAGTTTTACACTGCAAAATTACGGACAGCTAGCGCAGATAGCCATCGAGTAGCTTTGCGCGAAATTCAAAACGAAACATAAACTGTTGTGTAGCTTTGTCCGAACATCTTGAATTTTCTTCTGTCGTATTTTTATTTTCAAAATGTTACTCTTCCACAACAGATGGGCATCTCAGTGATGCTACCTCTTCTGTTGATCGTATGTCTACTGGAGCGCCTTCTGTAACCGAAAACCAACCCATATCATCTTCACTAGTGTTTACAACTTCAGTTGAAGATACGTTTAACATTTCTTCTCCCTATGTGACTCCGCACACAGCAGGTGACAAGAAAACTTCAGATATCCTAACACAGACTTCAGTACTCAGTGGTAAGTGCATTCCAATATTCCTTCTAACATTCAGTTTTCATAATCACCGATCTCTTAGTTTGCATTTACCAACCAAGCTAAGTTTTGATATGGTCGATTATTTTTTTTTTTGTATTTCTATCTTCTGACCCTGGATTCATCACTGTATGATAACAGATATGATATTTATTTTCAGGTAATTACCAGTTATTACAGATCTTACTGTTAAAGCCTCAAGTTGGCGCTTAAGACTTCTGTAACTATCGGTAGATCATTTTCTCATCGCACCTGCGATTTAATCTCGGTCAATATGTTTTGCAGTAGTTTCCATATACGCGACGATAGCGCCATCTGTTGAATAGACAAAAACGCGACACTGCGATCCTTTGTTTTTTTTATAAAATCTAACCGATTGCGCATTGTATTACTCGTTTATTCATATACGTGTTAGTACTAGCCAAGGTCAGGCTATTCAAAAGTATCGTTTCTCATACACTTACTAGTTACCATGTGGGATTTTTAAGTCTTCAGGGAACTAACTTTGGTATGATAATAATTACTGTTACTTAGGCAGTTTGATACAGACAAGCTTAAAAACAAGCTTACTGTTCATTTACCTTACATGAAAACCTCAAACGTGCTACCTGGGAGAACTTATATGTTATATGAAAATTTTACACATGCCGCCTGGAAAACTTATATTACCTAAAAACTAGAGAAACATGTTACCTGTAAATGTACAATGCATGACCATGTAAGTTTTCTAAGAAACATGCTATCTAAAAACTTGCATGGTCGCAAAGCTACATGAAAACGTGACACATTGTATACACGTTACATGAAACTTAATGACGGTAAACGTAAAGTGAGCATCGCCTATCCGTGTGCTTTTGAAACGCTTTTCAAGAATATATGAAACCAGGCACGCAAAAACGTACACATTGTTACCGTATTTATCTTTATTTATTGAAATAAAAAGCCCTGTAACCAAAGAGTAAACTTACATGGTCATACATGTTACACGAAAACCTGAAACATACTATGTGGAAAGTTTAGTTTACCCCTGAAGAAGAAAGGTATACCCCTTTCGAAAGCTCTCGGGTTACAGGGTTTTATTTCATTTCTATCAAGCCTTCTTGAACATATGTATTTTCTAACATAATAAATATCTTTATTTATTTGTTATTTTCTATTTCTTAGCTTAATCTTTTTTATTTGACAACCTGTTAGCCTGCAGTAATTAGACTAAATAATCTGCTGTTTCATGTCAACTAGAGAGATTTCCGTTATGGTACACCTTTCTTTTCACTTTTTGTTTATTATTAATTTACAACGAGAGATCCCCTCCAATAACTACTATTACCAACCTTCCCTCCCCGCATAAATGGCACAAGACGAAACATTTCACACATGTGACAGGAATACGTTCTTGTGTAAAGTAACTTCAATGTCAACATGTAAAATAAGCATGTGAAATATTTATATATGCTTACCTGACAATCAGGTTTAAAATTTCTTTATGTTCTGGCCACGACTATCGCTGTCAGATAAGTTAATTTCGCGCTGGAACATGAAATTGTTAGGCCTAACATTACTCACTGTTTAGCTACTACACCCATTATTCTATTCTTCGAGTGCTATCAACACGAGAGGTATCACAGAGGTTAAATAAAGGGCTCTATTTTACTATTCTAATTCTCAAACATCTACAACACATTTTATTCGACATATCCTTTATCCCTTTTCCAGTAGTTCCTAATGTGGAGATGGATGTACCTATTTTCGACATTTTCGATTCTAAGGACAGATCGCCCTCATGCGGCTTTGCGCGAAGCTCAGAAAACAAGCAGACATCTTTTCACTTAACTCTTTTGTTATCGTTATTGTTATCTTTTTTGCATCGTTCATTGCAATAAAACAAATTAATAAAAGTCGACTTTAGCATGAAATATTAAACGACTGTCGGATGTACACTTTCTGATTAGATACGTGTTTTACGTATCTTTTTTAATTTTTTATTTTTTTCAATGATATTCTTTCGAAATTCTTTGCCAGTTGGCTACTTTCTCATCTTGAAAATAATGACGCTTAATGAAATTGGTTTATATATAATTAATTAGCTCTGGTTTCGAAAGTGTCACTGAGCATGCGCTAATCGTCAGAAAACACCAATATTATGGCTAATCGGGGCTGAAAATTACTTTATTACACATCATAAGTCTTATAATAAGTCTTATATATTTGTGTATGTTTGTGTGTTTGAGACTTCAGTGGCCTCTAATGGGACGTCATGTGCAAAAAATGTTTAATTAAAGCTGATGAACCATTGATATGTTTTCCCACTTGACAGTAATTTAGGTATGGTTTGTTTGTTTGTTTTGAATTTCGCGCAAAGATACACGAGGGCTATTTGCGCTGGCCGTCCCTGATTTAGCAGTGTAAGACAAGAGGGGAAGGCAGCTAGTCATCAACACCCACCCCTAACTTTTGTGCTACTCTTTTACCAACGAATAGTGGGATTGACCGCCATATTATAACGCCTCCACGGCTGAAAGGGCGAGCTGTGCTAAATTCATACTGACTACAGAAGGTTTGACGTTGCTCGAATTCGTATAATGTTTCGCACTTAAGGGTGAGTTCATTTTTACTTAAAGCAGTTTATTTTTCTGAATCCCACTATGAGAAGTTGGTAGTAATGACTAGCTGCCTTTTCTCTCGTGTTACTCTGCAAAATTAGGGACGCCTAACACAGATAGTCCTCGTGTAGCTTTGCGCGAAATACATAAAAATAAACTACTTTAAGTAAAAATAAACTCACCCTCAAGTGCGAAACATTACACGAATTCGAGTAACGTCAAACCTCCTGCAGTCAGAATGAATTTATCAGTAAGAACGTGACTTAGAACTCAGTTTTTGAAAGTTAAGTATATAACTTGAGACCTACGTCATTGAAACACGTACACAAATTACGTAATTTTCACACATTTGTGTCATTTATCATGATTTTTAGAACAGCTGTAATCAGCGACACTGGTGCCACAGGTTGGTTGGTTTATTTTTGTTAATCAGAAAGCTGCAGAAAGAGTTAGCTGTACTGTACCCACCGTAGATAATGAAACTCGATTTTTATAGTTAAAACCATCAACCTTACCACTGGCCCAGAGGTTTAGGAGTAAACCTAAGACTCATGCCACAAACAAATTGGCTTTCAATACTCGTGGTGAGCACACTAGGTGAACTAGGTGAGATAACATTAGCGAAAAGAATACCAGAAATGAAGTCATCGGAAATAAATGTGTATAAATATGACATTAACTAAGTAGCAAAGCTGACTTACCACAATATCTGTAGAACACGGTTTGACATCTAACCTGACATGAGATAGTTGGAATTAGAATCTTGAATGGTTTCCTCTTACATATCCTACATTGAATTTACTAACACGTGTCTGAGCATTTCTTTATTAAGGTTAATAGTGTCGTTATTTTTGATCAAAGATTACTCTACAAGCGGTCCGTTAACTTAGCAAGTGTATTTATACATAATACAGAGTTAAGTTAACTTCGTGAGTGTATTTGTATATAATGCAGAGTTAAGTTAACTTAGCAAGTGTATTTATATATAATGCAAAGTTAAGTTAACTTAGCAAGTGTATTTATATATAATTCAGAGTTAAGTTAACTTAGCAAGTGTATTTATATATAATTCAGAGTTAAGTTAACTTCGTGAGTGTATTTGTATATAATGCAGAGTTAAGTTAACTTAGCAAGTGTATTTATATATAATGCAAAGTTAAGTTAACTTAGCAAGTGTATTTATATATAATTCAGAGTTAAGTTAACTTAGCAAGTGTATTTATATATAATTCAGAGTTAAGTTAACTTAGCAAGTGTATTTATATATAATTCAGAGTTAAGTTAACTTAGCAAGTGTATTTATATATAATGTAGAGTTAAGTGAACTTAGCAAGTGTATTTATATATAATTCAGAGTTAAGTTAACTTTGCAAGTGTATTTATATATAATTCAGAGTTAAGTTAACTTTGCAAGTGTATTTATATATAATTCAGAGTTAAGTTAACTTTGCAAGTGTATTTATATATAATTCAGAGTTAAGTTAACTTTGAAAGTGTATTTATATATAATTCAGAGTTAAGTTAACTTAGCAAGTGTATTTATATATAATGTAGAGTTAAGTGAACTTAGCAAGTGTATTTATATATAATTCAGAGTTAAGTTAACTTAGCAAGTGTATTTATATATAATTCAGAGTTAAGTTAACTTCGTGAGTGTATTTATATATAATTCAGAGTTAAGTTAACTTAGCAAGTGTATTTATATATAATTCAGAGTTAAGTTAACTTTGCAAGTGTATTTATATATAATTCAGAGTTAAGTTAACTTTGCAAGTGTATTTATATATAATTCAGAGTTAAGTTAACTTAGCAAGTGTATTTATATATAATTCAGAGTTAAGTTAACTTAGCAATTGTATTTATATATAATTCAGAGTTAAGTTAACTTAGCAATTGTATTTATATATAATACAGAGTTAAGTTAACTTCGTGAGTGTATTTGTATATAATGCAGAGTTAAGTTAACTTAGCAAGTGTATTTATATATAATTCAGAGTTAAGTTAACTTTGCAAGTGTATTTATATATAATGCAGAGTTAAGTGAACTTAGCAAGTGTATTTATATATAATGCAGAGTTAAGTTAACTTAGCAAGTGTATTTATATATAATGCAGAGTTAAGTTAACTTAGCAAGTGTATTTATATATAATACGGTCAAGTTAACTTTTTAGGCATGTATGTGGTCAATCATCACATGAATGACTGGAATTCTTCAATAATTTAACTTGTATAAACTTAAACAAAAAATTATAAACATGAATTTCCAAATTGTGACTTTTTTCCTTACACTTGTTTTCTTCATGCCTGTAAAACCTTTGACAGTGTTTGGTATGATGACGTCACACACAGACCACATCCAATCAACATCAGCATGAATAGTAAACATCTTGAGCCCTCCAGTGGAACAGCGGTATGTCTGCGGACTTACAACGCCAGAAACCGAGTTTCGATACCCATGTTGGGCAGAGGACAGATAACTCATTGTGTAGCTTTGTGCTTAAATACAAACAATGAGGTCCATCATGGCCAGGTGGGTTAAGGCTCGTAATCCGAGGGTCGTGGGTTCGAATCTCCGTCGCACCAAACATGCTCGCCCTTTCAACCGTGGGGGCGTTATAATGTGATGATCAATCCCACTGGTTGTTGGTAAAATAGTAGCTCAAGAATTTGAGATGGGTAGTGATGACTAACTGCCTTCACTCTGGTCTTACACTGCTAAATTAGGGACGGTTAGCGCAGATAGCCCTCGTGTAGCTTTGCGCGAAATTAAAGACAAACCAAACTACTCTACGACAACACGCATAAGAAACTACAATATAAACAGAGTAGAATGTTAAGACTAGCCCTAATACTTCCAAGTTACGTCCTCATTAGCTATTTACACAAACTGAGTAAAATACCACTACTTAAAGACAAACATTGATTGAACATTATTACAAAAAAGCAGAAACATGAAACACGTTAACCTTTGCCCTTCACACAGTTACATGTGCACCACACAAATCAATATCCTATACATTATGTACCGCAGCCAAACACACAACATGCGCACAGCACAAACGTCCTTTAAGTTTTAATAACTAATCTTATGTGTTTTTTTTTCTTACAGCTTGGACAGAGGATAGGCATATTATTAAGCGCGTGCGCTGTGAAAGAGGATTTTCTCGGGAATCCAAGCCAAGACATTAACTTATAAGATCCTCGACAATCTGTAACCCTGATTGTGAGCCGTCATTGTTTGATGATAGTTGTCTTAATCCGGGATATCAGGACTGATATCCTAATACATTTATTGAAGACCTATTATAATTAAATGTAATCTCCATTTGCAGAAAGAAGGGGGTATACTTATACACATATGTGACTTATTAATAATCTTTTGCGATGATTCTTCTCATATGGCCACGCAATATATGGATCCAAACGATCCAATGGAACTTATTTCTATATAGTCAGGGTTTTTCCAAAACTACAAACTGTATGGATTTACACGAGAAGGATCGTTACAAAGTTCGCTTGATGCTATAATTTTTCACACATTAATTTTAATATATTCTGTGTGTTAACAGGAAATATTAAAACAAACTTGTATAATCGTTGTTCATTTATTTATTTTTATTTTCTGTAGGTTCTACGGCCGGTAAAGGTGAACTCACCCAAAAAGGAACAAACGCAGAAGTTATTAATTATATACCAATCCAAAATCTGACCATATCTGCTCCTTCGGCCGTAATGGTTCCTCCTGGTAAACTTTCTGCTGAGATCTTACCAGCTGGAACAACACCTAACTACGTAACTTGCATCTGGACACTCATGGAAGAAGAAATGATGACTGTATCTACGACGGTAGACAATTTTTTGACGAGTCATTATGTTTTGTACAACATTACTGACGCCCAGGTCCCTAGTCAAGTCCTTGTCGCGGTAAACTGTAGCAATATGGTGAGTTCTCAAGTTCTCGAACACACGTTAGAGTTGGTGGGCAAAATAGAAGGCTTATATGTAAACGTTTCTTCAGATGTGATTGGTGTGGACATGCCTGTTGAATTTCGAATATCCATAACGTCAGGATCTAACATAAGCTTTTCTATTGACTATAGAGACCACAACTACGAAAGGTTTAATTACAGTGAAACAGAGGTCATAGGAAATTCCTTCACAACGTTACATTCGTACAGTTTTCCTGGCATTTTTACAGCTTATATAAACGTGGAGAACTCGGTGTCCTATGAAACAAGAATTCAACAGGTCCGCGTACTAGAACCTATTTCTGGTTTAACTATCCAAGCCAATGCCACAAGCAAAGACCAGGAGAAGACTTATATGAATGACCAATTTCCGATCAATCTTCCTGTCATGTTTTCAGTTCTCCACACAACGGGCAACAACCTCAAGTACCAGTGGACAATTACAGAAACCTTACCGGCATCACTGACGTCCTCTGTCCAGCACACCTTTAGAACCGGTGGCCAGAAAACAGTGTCTGTTGCAGTGCTTAACGAGTTCTATACAGAAACTGTTACACACACTGTTGATGTTTTAGAAGGTGTAAGCTTGCTTGGATTAACGAATGATGGTCCAAAGAATGTCAGCAATGGTGTGACGTTCACACTAGAAATGGCAACATTGGGAGAGAAATCCTGCATTCTGTGGAACATGGGAGATGAAAGCGCGCTGGTGTATTATGGCAAAGTGAATTCTGATTGCGCTGAAATGATGAACCAATATGGTACTGGAGTGTTTAAACTTTTAGCGCAAGAACTGGTTCTCACGCACCTTCATACTTATGGCTCAGAGAACACTTACTTCGTCACAGTTCGTGCCAAAAATCCCGTATCGGAGAGTTCTATTGAGAACGTTGTTGCCGTGACAGTTATAAAGTGCAACTATCCCCATATTCTTATCAGGGGTAAAGGAAGAACTCCAGAGGAACCGTTAGAAATACCCTCTGAGGGGCTTCAACTTCAGAGCACGGTTGAACTCGACTGTGGTAACTCTTCAGCTGTGTATCGATGGATGATATTTAAGATGAACAGGTTTAACGACACCAAGTTTAGTTTAGATCCATACAACGTTTCTTCACTTCCTCAAAGTACCGCAGGATATACCCCATATGTTAATTTGAAAGGATCATCTTTCAAACCCGGTCTCTACAATGTCACCTTGAAGGTAGTGATGGTACAGCATCCACTGGTTTTCCAAAAAGCAAGTATTTTCTTAATCAAACACCCCTCACCTCTTCAAGCTGTCATCGAAGGAGGGAGTGCTCGCACTGTGGGGTTTAATAAAATTTTTACCATTGATGGGATCCGAAGCTCACTTGATCCAGACGAGCCTTTGGAAGAGTACAAAAACGAGTGGACATTTAATTGGTACTGTCACAGAGAGGAAGAACCATTAACTGACTTTTTGATGCAAAATGTGGTGGAGATCCCCGAGATTCTCGATAATTACACTCTACGTGAAGACTTGGGGGGATGTTTTGGTACTGGATCTGGCAGATTAAACATCACCAGCGGATCGTTCCAGCTGGACAGTAGCGCCATGGTGGTTAATACAAGTAACAGTATCCGGCTCGTCATAACCACCCCGACAAATAAGTCAGCGTGGGTGGAACAAATTCTGAATGTTATCGAGGGGGATCCGCCGGATGTGTCAATAGTGTAAGTGTGATGTTTTTCTCACGTATTAATGATATAAATAAAAGTATAAGTGCAAGCATGAAAAATTAACAACAAGTTTCTGGGGTTGCTGACGTATGTGCAAGTATGAAAAATTAACAACAAGTTTCTGGGGTTGCTGACGTATGTGCAAGCATGAAAAATTAACACAAAGTTTCTAGGGCTGCTGAAGTATGTGCAAGTATGAAAAATTAACAACAAGTTTCTAGGGTTGATGACGTATGTGCAAGCATGAAAAATTAACAACAAGTTTCTAGGGCTGCTGAAGTATGTGCAAGTATGAAAAATTAACAACAAGTTTCTAGGGCTGCTGAAGTATGTGCAAGCATGAAAAATTAACAACAAGTTTCTGGGGCTGCTGACGTATGTGCAAACATGAAAAATTAACAACAAGTTTCTGGGGTTGCTGAAGTATGTGCAAGCATGAAAAATTAACAACAAGTTTCTGGGGCTGCTGACGTATGTGCAAGCATGAAAAATTAACACAAAGTTTCTAGGGCTGCTGACGTATGTGCAAGCATGAAATATTAACGCAAAGTTTCTAGGGCTGCTGACGTATGTGCAAGCATGAAATATTAACACAAAGTTTCTAGGGCTGCTGACGTATGTGCAAGCATGAAAAATTAACACAAAGTTTCTAGGGCTGCTGACGTATGTGCAAGCATGAAATATTAACGCAAAGTTTCTAGGGCTGCTGACGTATGTGCAAGCATTCTATTATTTGCTCAGTTATTTGCCAATTTTAGTTTTAAATTATACATTGTTTCTTTGTATCATTGTTAACCTGAAAATGATCTAGGAAGGTCGAAATGTTGTTCTCTGTTTTATTAGTAAAAGTGTCAATACCTATACCACCCATTCTGAGATACATTTTTATTTCAGGCGGGTTTCTTATCATTAAGAATAACCTTGTTTCTTATGTTAAATATTATTCAGTACTATTCTAGTTAATGCGCTGGATCATATACAAAAGATGTAATGGTTTTTAAACGAGACCCGAGACTCGATCGCTTTCGGATAGTTCGCTATCCTTCTTCCAAAGAATAAAGGGTATTACTTATTATCTGATTTGGGACAAAGCCGAATGGGGTCATATACCGTCGCCACTGAGGGAATCGAACCTTGGATTTTTGCGTATACGTCTCTAAACTTTCCGTTAATCTATCTGGGTGCTTATTGTTTATTGCAATCAATTAAGCAATTGATACACTGTTTATCTACATTAGCAACTTTTAGCGCACAATTTACAGTAGTGGTAAAAGGCTACTAAAATATGTTATATTGCACAATGTAAGAAACTAGCGCTTTTGAAAAGAAATCTTTGAGTTTTTTGTTGTGAAGTTTGAAACACGATTAAGAAGGCTTGTTTTGCTTGCTAGATGTATAAAGAACTGTGGCAAGAAGGTTAATCCATTCAGCGAGTTGGTTTTCATGACGAACTGTACATCGTGTAGCCCGTATCAACGACCTAAGTACGAATGGAAACTGTACGAGTACTTGGTGGACAACAAGACCTACACAGAAGTAACTGGTTTTCAGGAGATAACTTCTCTTACAGGTAACTATGCTCAGTTTCGTGGGGCCCGGCATGGCCAAGTGTGTTAAGGCGTTCGACTCGTAATCCGAGGGTCGCGGGTTCGAATTCCGATCACACCAAAACATGCTCGCCCTTTCAGCCGTGGGGGCGTTAGAAAGTAACGGTCAATCCCACTATTCGTTGGTAAAAGAGTAGCTCAAGAGTTGGCGGTGGGTGGAGATGACTAGCTGCCTTCCCTCTAGTCTTACGCTGCTAAATTAGGGACGCCTGCGCAGATAGCCCTCGAGTAGCTTTGCGCGAAATTAAAAAAGACAAACAAACAAACAGCTTCGTGATAACCCTTAGTTACCAAACACTGAGCGCACTTATGGAATCCAACTTCAAAACTCGTGAGGCAACAAAGTTAACGTTTGTTTTATTAAGGAAACCGTACAGTTCGACAGCGTGAACATCTATTTTATTAAATGCTCAGAAAAGGGTACATTTCACATCTGTACATTCCCTAAAGACGCGTGTTGCCCGGCATGGCCAGGTGGATAGGACAATTGACTCGTAATCTGGGGATCACGGGTTCGAATTCCCATCCAACCAAACACGCTCGCCCTTTTGGCCATAGGGATGCTATACTGTGACGGTCAATCTCATTATTTGTTGGCAAATAGGTAGCCCAAGAGTTGGCGGAGGGTGGTCTTACACTCCTAAATTAAGGACCTATACGCGAAATTAAAGAAAAATAAAATTTGCGCAATTACAAAATAACACAAGTTTATGAACAAATTAAATAATTATTTGAATTTTTATGGCTAAAATACTGTTAAAATCAGGTCCGTCTCGGAAGTATTTTTAAAATCTTTTTTTAACAAACTTTTCTTTACAGGAACGAAAGCCAAAGGGTTGGCGGTCAAATCAAACAGTCTTAAAGGTGGTCATCGGTACAAACTTCAGGTGGCAGCGTCACTTCCGGGTTATTCTACAGCCTTGACCAAACGTGTGATCACTACAGCCCTGCCACCTTACGGTGGATCTTGTAATGTTTATCCACCAAGTGGTAGGTAAATTCTGATTCTAAGAAAAACAACATGGACAGAAATATTACAAGGGCCGAACGTCAAAGTCTTTTTCAGTAATGGCAACTTTGTTCACTCTTTAAAGCAGGAGTTGTTTAGGGTCTCTGTGTGTGTGTGTGGATATTTAGATGTGTCATAGAGAAAACGTTTCCTTATACTACAACTTCGAATCAATATTGGGAACAAATGTTTAACGCTATGGTAACGTTCTACAAAGTTAAATATGGCCCCTCTTCTGTACTTATCTTTTCTGTTGCAATCCATGTCAAATAAATTAACGTAAATTAAAGTGGATCGCTTTTAAATCTGAATCCTCTTCAATGAGCAGGTTTCCATTTATAACTTAGATTAAAATCCACCTTTACTGACGGTCGTCCCTTGGTAAAATTAGTTGTTATTGTTATGTTTGTGTGTTTTGTTTTTTAAAGTTTTCATTTTCTAATAACAAAATAAACGGTTTCAACAAACACGCTTGTTATTTTCAAGGTAAGAACGTATATTCTTTTAAATATGTTAATTCAGGAGAAATAAGGTAATGGTGCAAATTAATAGCATGAAATTAGTTATTATTTTCATGGTAGGATCTTATATTCTTTTAAATATATTAATTCAGAATAAATGAGGTAATGGTGCGAGTTAATAGCATGAAAATAGTTACTATTTTCAAGGTGAGACTATTATCTTTTATTGAATTAGTTTTATGATAAAGCTTATAGGGGGGGGGGAGAGTACGACTGAAAAGTTAAACAGATTTAGTCCTAACCTTGTATGGCATGTGGATTCTTTAAGATATCAGTATTTAATATTTCAAAACACTTATGTAAATTTACAATCCAATTTTCAGATGAAGGGTGGAAAGTCACTTCTTTTTCGAAGTGTAGAATAGTTTCGGGTTGTTAAATAAACAGTTTCTTCATGTACTTTGGTTATTATTCCACAAATTACTTTTTTAGAGATCTTAATATTCAATACCAATAACAGGGGTTTCGTAGAATTGAGTTGGAGACACTGTAACAAAAGAGCTCATTAAACATGTCGCCATTTTATTTTCTTAGGCGCGTCTCTTAACACAACATTTGTGGTACAGTGTGAGGATTGGATAAATCCAGAAGACGATACAATGGACAATCTTGGCTACGAGCTGCTGTACAAACCCGTAAATAAGACAAAACTGGTTCTTCTGTACAGTGGAGCAGATGCTGTTACACCTGGTTTTGTTTTACCTCCTGCCAACATTACAACTGGTTACTCAATGGATCTTTTGGTTCGGATTAACCAGCCATTCCACACGTATGCAGAAGTGAAGCTTCAGGTTCAGGTGTGCTTAACTTGCTTTACTTTCGCTTAAAGTATTCTAAGGTTCAAATGGAAGTTCATTAACTTCTTCAGGCCTATTATAACCAGGTGGTTAGGGTGCACGACTCGTAATCCGAGGGTCTCGAGTTCGAATCCCCGTCATACCAAACATGCTCTCCCTTTCAGCCGTGGCGGCGTTATAATGTGACGGTCAATCCCACTATTCGTTGATAAAAGAGTTGCTCAAGAGTTGGCGGTGGATGGTGATGACTAGTTGCCTTCCCTCTAGTCTTACACTGCTAAATTACAGACGGCTGGCGCAGATAGCCCTCGAGTAGCTTTGTGCGAAATTCAAGACAAACCAAACGAAGCTTCTTCACAGCCAATTTCTTTCAAGAATAAAAGTTGCAAAGCAAAAATTACTTTTTTTATGATCACCCTTCCCTTACGCTTGTCAACAATGTGTCGCTAACAATGTGACAGAGTGTCACAAGCGGATCGCCTTCACGCGTCTTTTCAAGCTTCATGATGTCCTAATGTAAAAGTTTAGCAAGGTAAAACGTTTATTTTGTTGTTAAGCGCAAAGCTACACGAGGGACTATCCATGTTGTCTCCCTCCGCAAGAATTGAACCTCCAATTTTATCGTTAAAAGTCCACACACTTGCTGCTGGCCAGTCGTGTGTGTGTGTGTGGGGGTGATAAAAAGTGAGATCGTTACTCAAACACAAACTTATGGTGGTCTATGGTGAAACAGACGTAAGTTTACGGAATTATAACACAAAATCCAAGGTTTCAAACCACAGATAGTAAATTGCGTAATTTTATGCTACCAAAGAAAGTAACAAACAAAATATTCTGTACGAATCGTATACATTGACTTAACATCAACCTGAAAAAATGTTGAACAAGAAAGTACAAATTGATACTTTTAGAATTAAATTAAAAAAAACAAAGGATCATTCTTGATATTCATAAATATTTGAAAAAAAATCACTTTCAAGATGTCCCCAAGTAATGTATAAAATAAAAGTTAGTAGATCTTGTTTTAATTATACTATATTTTTTAACCTGTTCATTGCTGTAGACGAGATAATTCGTCCAAGCCGATCAGTAACACAGTGCCACGGACAAGTTAATTCGTTCTCAATAATACCTAACTTCAACGCTGGATGTCAGCACCATATGTGCATTTGACCTACTTACAAATTGTTTCACTTTCGATCCAAAATGGCGTCACGAAAAAGTTACAAAATGAAGAAGCATTAGAGTTGTATTGTAGCAGCTGAAATACTTGGCAGTCAACAGGTTAACCCTATTGAACTGTGTGAACTTGAAATATAATCTTTTAATTCAATGTCTTTGTTTTTCCAACTATTGTCCTGTTAACGTAAAGTTTATTGGTATAATAAAAACGCTTGATTTCCCACAAAAGTCTTCTAGTTAACACTACTTCCTTACATCTATTTTTTGAAACTAATATAACCCACAAGCCCTAATATATCATCTTTATTCTGCTTCCTAGAATAATTTTTTTCCCTATGATTGGCCGAGAGCAAATCACATGATACATTTTCCAGTGTTATCTCGAAAGCTGGGCAGCATATAGCATCAATGTTACAGATTTTGTTAAGTTTTAAAGACTTTCAGTTACGGGAAACAGAAACTGGTCACTGTTACTCTCTAATACAGTGGTTTCCAACTAGGGGTGCGAGATAGCGTTCCATGGGATGCGAAATAACATTTGTTTTGGCCACCTTCACCTTTATTCTTAAATAAATAATTACAGTGAGGGGTGCGAGAACATATTAAAATTTTTTAGGGGTGCGGGACATAAAAAAAGGTTGGGAATCACAGCTCTAATATAATCCAAAACTCTTCTTCATTTATGTTTCAACTTAATGTAATCCATAAATGATTCTATTTCATTTGTCTTCTTTAATCTAATATAATCCAAAACTCTTCTTCATTTATGTTTCAACTTAATGTAATCCATAAATGATTCTATTTCATTTGTCTTCTTTAATCTAATATAATCCAAAACTCTTCTTCATTTAATCTAATCCATAAATGATTCTATTTCATTTGTCTTCTTTAATCTAATATAACCCAGAACTCTTTCTCATTTATGTTTCAACTTAATGTAATCCATAAATGATTCTATTTCATTTGTCTTCTTTAATCTAATATAATCCAAAACTCTTCTTCATTTAATCTAATCCATAAATGATTCTATTTCATTTGTCTTCTTTAATCTAATATAATCCAAAACTCTTCTTCATTTAATCTAATATAATCCAAAACTCTTCTTCATTTATGTTTCAACTTAATGTAATCCATAAATGATTCTATTTCTTCTGTCTTCTTTAATCTAATATAACCCAGAACTCTTTCTCATTTATGTTTCAACTTAATGTAATCCATAAATGATTCTATTTCATTTGTCTTCTTTAATCTAATATAATCCAAAACTCTTCTTCATTTAATCTAATCCATAAATGATTCTATTTCATTTGTCTTCTTTAATCTAATATAATCCAAAACTCTTCTTCATTTAATCTAATATAATCCAAAACTCTTCTTCATTTAATCTAATATAATCCAAAACTCTACTTCATTTATGTTTCAACTTAATGTAATCCATAAATGATTCTATTTCTTCTGTCTTCTTTAATCTAATATAATCCAAAACTCTTCTTCATTTAATCTAATATAATCCAAAACTCTACTTCATTTATGTTTCAACTTAATGTAATCCATAAATGATTCTATTTCTTCTGTCTTCTTTAATCTAATATAACCCAGAACTCTTTCTCATTTATGTTTCAACTTAATGTAATCCATAAATGATTCTATTTCATTTGTCTTCTTTAATCTAATATAATCCAAAACTCTTCTTCATTTAATCTAATCCATAAATGATTCTATTTCATTTGTCTTCTTTAATCTAATATAATCCAAAACTCTTCTTCATTTAATCTAATATAATCCAAAACTCTTCTTCATTTAATCTAATATAATCCAAAACTCTACTTCATTTATGTTTCAACTTAATGTAATCCATAAATGATTCTATTTCTTCTGTCTTCTTTAATCTAATATAATCCAGAACTCTTCTTCATTTATGTTTCAACTCAATGTAATCCATAAATGATTCTATTTCATTTGTCTTCTTTAATCTAATATAATCCAAAACTCTTCTTCATTTATGTTTCAACTTAATGTAATCCATAAATGATTCTATTTCATTTGTCTTCTTTAATCTAATATAATCCAAAACTCTTTTTCATTTATGTTTCAACTTAATGTAATCCATAAATGATTCTATTTCATTTGTCTTCTTTAATCTAATATAATCCAAAACTCTTTTTCATTTATGTTTCAACTTAATGTAATCCATAAATGATTCTATTTCATTTGTCTTCTTTAATCTAATATAATCCAAAACTCTACTTCATTTATGTTTCAACCTAATGTAATCCATAAATGATTCTATTTCTTCTGTCTTCTTTAATCTAATATAATCCAGAACTCTTCTTCATTTATGTTTCAACTCAATGTAATCCATAAATGATTCTATTTCATTTGTCTTCTTTAATCTAATATAATCCAAAACTCTTCTTCATTTATGTTTCAACTTAATGTAATCCATAAATGATTCTATTTCATTTGTCTTCTTTAATCTAATATAATCCAAACTCTTCTTCATTTATGTTTCAACTTAATGTAATCCATAAATGATTCTATTTCTTCTGTCTTCTTTAATCTAATATAATCCAAAACTCTTCTTCATTTATGTTTCAACCTAATGTAATCCATAAATGATTCTATTTCTTCTGTCTTCTTTAATCTAATATAATCCAAAACTCTACTTCATTTATGTTTCAACCTAATGTAATCCATAAATGATTCTATTTCTTCTGTCTTCTTTAATCTAATATAATCCAAAACTCTTCTTCATTTATGTTTCAACTTAATGTAATCCATAAATGATTCTATTTCATTTGTCTTCTTTAATCTAATATAATCCAAAACTCTTTTTCATTTATGTTTCAACTTAATGTAATCCATAAATGATTCTATTTCATTTGTCTTCTTTAATCTAATATAATCCAAAACTCTACTTCATTTATGTTTCAACCTAATGTAATCCATAAATGATTCTATTTCTTCTGTCTTCTTTAATCTAATATAATCCAAAACTCTACTTCATTTATCTTTCAACCTAATGTAATCCATAAATGATTCTATTTCTTCTGTCTTCTTTAATCTAATATAACCCAGAACTCTTCTTCATTTATCTGTTTCAACTTAATGTAATCCATAAATGATTCTATTTCATTTGTCTTCTTTAATCTAATATAATCCAAAACTCTTCTTCATTTATGTTTCAACTTAATGTAATCCATAAATGATTCTATTTCATTTGTCTTCTTTAATCTAATATAATCCAAACTCTTCTTCATTTATGTTTCA
Source organism: Tachypleus tridentatus (assembly GCF_004210375.1). Classification (NCBI taxonomy): domain Eukaryota; kingdom Metazoa; phylum Arthropoda; class Merostomata; order Xiphosura; family Limulidae; genus Tachypleus; species Tachypleus tridentatus. Next base: position 31,466,711 of record NC_134827.1, read on the forward strand.
ACTTAATGTAATCCATAAATGATTCTATTTCATTTGTCTTCTTTAATCTAATATAATCCAAAACTCTTCTTCATTTATGTTTCAACTTAATGTAATCCATAAATGATTCTATTTCATTTGTCTTCTTTAATCTAATATAATCCAAAACTCTTCTTCATTTATGTTTCAACTTAATGTAATTTATAAATGATTCTATTTCTTCTGTCTTCTTTAATCTAATATAATCCAAAACTCTTCTTCATTTATGTTTCAACCTAATGTTATCCATAAATGATTCTATTTCTTCTGTCTTCTTTAATCTAATATAATCCAAAACTCTACTTCATTTATGTTTCATCCTAATGTAATCCATAAATGATTCTATTTCTTCTGTCTTCTTTAATCTAATATAATCCAGAACTCTACTTCATTTATGTTTCAACTTAATGTAATCCATAAATGATTCTATTTCATTTGTCTTCTTTAATCTAATATAATCCAAAACTCTTCTTCATTTATGTTTCAACCTAATGTAATCCATAAATGATTCTATTTCATTTGTCTTCTTTAATCTAATATAATCCAAAACTCTACTTCATTTATGTTTCAACCTAATGTAATCCATAAATGATTCTTTTTCTTCTGTCTTCTTTAATCTAATATAATCCAAAACTCTACTTCATTTATGTTTCAACCTAATGTAATCCATAAATGATTCTATTTCTTCTGTCTTCTTTAATCTAATATAATCCAAAACTCTACTTCATTTATGTTTCAACTTAATGTAATCCATAAATGATTCTATTTCTTCCGTCTTCTTTAATCTAATGTAATCCAGAACCATATTTGTGGTTTTGAGTAACGAATGTAACAATTCCGTTGTTTTCTTGGCAGGTCAAGGAATTGGAAATGGATCTGGACAGTTTTACCTCCATGAGTAATTCACTGGAATCAGATCTTAACAAGATGATCTCTGAAGGCAAACTGCAAGAAGTCACACAACACGTGACTGCTTTGGCAGCTCTCTTGAACGATATGACGTTTTCATCACCCACATCCACAGTAAGTTTATTAGGTCATATAACTCAACTCCGTTTTTATTATTATCTCGCAAAAGTGTATGTGTTTGCATCTGGTAAATCGGGTTTATTTGAATACAACGTTTTTGGTCATGCTTAGATTTTACGTACCGGAACCGGAAATTGACTTTTATGTATTTATTTCTTTTATTTGAAAGAATTACATTGTCAGTTGAGCAAAATTAGAGATATTTAGACACATTGTTTTACATTTTAGGAATCCGGTACCGAAGGGGTTACAGATGGCTCCAGCACTATACTAACAGGTACATCAGGAACCATTTGGACAACAGTGACCTCTGAAGAAAGAAAACTTTTACTGGAAAAGAAAATGAAAGTAAGATATGTTTATCGTTCTCTTGCTTTATGGATTGCGTTTATTCTTTAGTACATATTTTTTGTATATATTTTCGGATTTGTCTGTGTCCGAATTTCGCGTTTTCAGCTTATGCTAAATTTGAGTTTGAAGGTTAAAGCTGAAAGTACACACATCTTCAATATTTGGTTACTCTCGTCTGTTCGTTTATTTGTTTGAAATTAAACACAAAGCAGCACAGTGAGCTATTTGTGCTCTGCCCACCATGGCTATCGAAACCTGGATTCTAGAGCTGAAAGCCCGCAGTTGTGCCGCTGTGTGCCACTGGGGTGCTTGTCTGATCGAATGACGGACTTGAATGTTACTTTTATGGCGGATTGACAGCCTCATATTAGGGGTCGTCTTTTTGTAGGAACAGATTGGAAGTAATAAAACTTCTAATGTACAGTTTGTTTGTTTGTTTGTTTTTGAATTTCGTGCAAAGCTACACGAGGGCTGGCTGTGCTATTTATTTATTATTATATTTTACGCTAAATGGTAATTAATTTTAAGTGACGTATTTTCCATAATGATTTTGGATATTTCTATCTATTTTGGTTACCGTTGTACAAGTATATATAAGTGCAATACACCAAAGCCACCGACCAGGATACGCCGGTATTTTATATGTAAACAAAAGAAAGATCTTTATGGTAGTTTAATATCACACGTGTTTACAGATGCGAGAAGCCATGATGAAAACATTGCAGTCTGTAGATGTCTCCACAGCTGAAGGTATCAGATTGATAGCTGGTGTTCTTCCAGTTGTAACAAGTGTTCCAGATGAACTCTCTCCAATGGCTCAGGTAAAACGACTTTGTCTCAGTTTAGAAACATCGTCAAGTATTTATTCTGGAATCACTATGTTGTTAATGTAGGGTTTTAGGAAGGTACGTCATTGGTTGTTTATTACCCTATTCATTCTTCTGATTGGTCGTGAATTATTGTATTTATTTAATTATTTTTACTTGGTATGAGGTGTTGTGGTGGTGTATTATTTTTGCTTAACCTGAAATTGATTTAGTCGTGTTTTTAAGAGGGCTAATAAAACCATACGCAATCTAGTGAAATTCGTTAAGAAACAGCGGGCTATGAACGACTTAACTTTGACTTATTTTCACGTTTTACCTTCTAGTGTCTTTCTCTTAACTCGGTAAAAATCGCCCATCTAGTAAAATCGGTCAAGTCAAGGATATGGGCAGCTTGTGAGAAGCCCAAATCTGATTCAATGTGATTATTCCAGCAGATTCGAAGTTTCGCTATCGAATGATGAATATTAAAATGTTCAAGCGAAAACAATTTGTAGACACATGTTGAAAGATTTTGGAATGTTTCATATACATGTTCCACCGTTAATGATGTAAAACGTTTATTTAACTCTTTCATAAATAACTCATTCACTTCTGGATTTATTCTTAGATAAACATAGAAAGGCGTTTCGTTTTTGAAATTCGTGCGAACCTTATACAGGGACTACCTGCGCTATCCGTCCCTAATTTACCAGTGAGGGATTGGAGAGAGGGCAGAGAGCCTTCCCCACCCATCGACAACTCCTTTTTATCCACCTATTGATCGTTACGTCATGATGTTCCCATGGCTGAGAGGGATGTTTATTTGGAGATGAATTCGAACGTGTAACCCTCAGATTGCTAGTCAGGCGCCCCAACCACTTGGCCATACCGGTTCTCGGAGAAACGTGGCGCTATTTAAATACGTATATATCTTTTATTAATTAATACATCAAAATAGATTGTTTAAAAATAGTTACCAGAATTTTTCACAGCGATAACGTTTTGCAGGTCATAAGAAACATTAAGTAAAATTATTTTTGTGAATATCTTTCCAAAATCTTCCAATCAATATGCATATACTGTGATTTTTAAAATTAATTATAAAATCTTTGATTTTATTGGGCATCGATATCTGATGAAATTTAAATTAATATCACATTTTTCAAAGCTAAAATAAAGGTTGTATAATGCGGCCTAACTGCGTGCCGATGGCACGTGTACTGGTTTGGTGCGCAAACATTTGTATAGCCCCCCTCTTCCTAAAGATGCAGTTTCTTTCGCCCCAACCCATACTTTTCCCATGTTAATTGTTGCTATTATGTTATGTAACATTTGTACTTTCTGGTATAATTTATTTACTACTTTTGCCATAGTTACAAGTTCACCCTTGGGCTTCACCACATATCAGAAGGAGGGACATAGCATGCCCATAGCAATGATAAAGTTTTGAAGTAATTATAATGGTTAATAATCTAAAAACAAATAACGTGTGATCCCAAAGTTAAATAAGATAGTGAAGGCTGAAAAATCTAACATCACTTGTTAGTTGTTTTTAATAAGATGGTTCTACCTTTATGCACTGATGTTTTGGAAATTGTATTATTACAATCGGCAGAACAGAAAACATAGCTCTATTATTCTATACTTCGAAACTAAAAGTCAACATCGTAAGTTTCCGGAAATTATCTTAACAAAGTATTTTAAATATTTAAGTTTGATTATTAGATAAAATCAAAGCCAAGAGCTTGGAATTCAGATACATATGTGTGTTTAAAGATTGTGGATTTAATCTCCAACATCTGATACTTACTACCAATCTTCAAACTGGAGGCAACAGTGTAGTTCGTATTACCGATTGTATACAATGCCACGTGCATATCTAGCCTCGAGACTGATTGTATACAATGACACAAACGTGTCTTGTCTCGAGAAAGGTTACTTCACGTGACATCGGCTATTTTGATAATGATTTAGACGTTAAAATGGAGTAAATCCAATTTTTTTCTTAATGGGAAATAAGTTACGAAAGGCACGGAATACAACTTTATAAGCAAGTTATACGTTACTTGTAATGTGTTGATGTATTTGTTGTCCCATAGGAAACGGCTCTACAAAAGGTTAGTAGCATCACTGAGTCGCTTAAAGAAAACATCGAAATGTTCAGCAATGAAGACCTTAGTGGAGTGTTAGAGGGTAAGTGTCAAGAGAATGGTTTAATTAACTGAATATAATTAAAATATTCAGGGAGGTTTTCTGAACAATAATTTTACGTTTAGAAAGTTTTCAGAAATTCGTTGATAATTCAAAAAGAGGGGGAAAAATCAGTTTTTTTAAAGCACGTTTTATCAAAAGACGTCTTCGATAACACTACTTTCAACACCTTCATGTCTCTTCAGTAAATAATGTGTGAAAAATAACAATTCATGAAAAGATAACTTCGGACTGAAAAATGTGCACGTAAATGTGTGAAAAGTGAAATCCTTCTGTGAGTCTCTTTAGAGAATAGGCCCGGCACGGCCAGGTGGTTAAGGCACTCAACTCGTAATCCGAGGGTTGCGGGTTCGAATCCCCGTCACACCAAATATGCTCGCCTTTTCAGTCGTGGGGGCGTTATAATGTTACGGTCAATCCCACTATTCGTTGGCAAAAAAGTAGCCCAAGAGTTGGCGGTTGGTGGTGATAGCTAGCTGCCTTTCCTCTAGTTTTACACTGCAAAATTAGGGACGGCTAATGCAGATAGCCCTCGTGTAGCTTTGCACGAAATTAAAAACAAAACAAATAAACCAAACTTTTAGAGAATACTAGTGGCTGAAGTGAAACAAAAAGGATAAGAAATTGTGCTTCTATTTTTTTTATAATATAATAAACATTAAAAGTGAAATAAAAATACATAAAGGTACCAATACTGGAAAAAGACGATGTTTTAAAACATTCTATCAATGTAAAATTACATTGTGGGAGGCAATCATTCTCATGGCCTTCCGCTGTCATCTTGTATCACTGTGTCAAATTATGTTGGTTTGGTAGTTTTTTCCGAAATTAGACAGGGGTTGAACTCCTCACCCCTTTCTTGACCTTCCTCATATCATCCTATATCACTGTGTCAAGTTTGATGCTGATTGATCGAGAAACGTGGAAGTGTATAAGGAACAGATACACAGACACACATATTGACGTTTATTTATATAGAAGATAGAGGGCGTGTGTCCAACCCCAACACTTTAATGATCTTCCTCATGCCATCCTATGTCACTGTTTTAAGTTTGGTACTGATTGATCAAAAAATGTAAGGAACAGATAAGAAATTATAGATATACGACTGTGTATTTTTCCCCAGATATACAAACTTTGATTTATACAATAGATAGCTTGCTCCAGACAGAGAATTCCTTTTTTTTTAAACTACCAAACATAGTGTAGTTTTCTTTTATCTATAAAGCTCCTAATCTTTGTAACTTGCTAAAAATAAACACGAATAACGACGAAGAAAAAGGCTTGGTATATTTTAGATAGGTTACGTAATATAGAAGTTTTTTTTTTTTAATTTCGCGCAAAGCTACTCGAGGGCTATCTGCGCTAGCCGTTCCTAATTTTGCAGTGTAAGACTAGAGGGAAGGCAGCTAGTCATCACCACCCACCACCAACTCTTTCACCACTGAATAGTGGGATTGACCGTCACATTATAACGCCCCCACGGCTAAAAGGGCTAGCATGTTTGGCGCGACGGGGATGCGAACCCGCGACCATCGGATTACGAGTCACACGCCTTAACCTACCTGGCCATGCTGGGCCTAATTTAGAAGTAAAACTGAAGATTTAAAAAATCATAATTTTGCTTCAAGATTATCATTTAAAATCAAATATCTTGGAAAATATTTATAGTTAGTGGCGAAATTTCGAACTAAGTATTTTATATTCAATATTTCCACATTTAAAATTTCATATCTAAGCACGTGATGAATGGTATCAACGCGTAATAACTGAAATAAAATCATCGTGTCAGTTTTCTATTGGTCGAATGATTCTTGTTAGTTTTCAATTGGTTGAATGATTCTTGTCAGTTTTCAATTGGTTGAATTATGTTACTCGTAGGGTTGAATAGTTATGTAAAAAAATTGTTTCTCTTAGTTTAACTATGTGGTTCTCAATCCAGGTTATTTTAAGGTTTATTTGGAACAATTTCTGTTGTATTTTCTACAGAGGCATATCCTTCTAGTATCAACGATAATTACTGTTAAATGTGTACTACTAAACCTAGCTTTGGTCTTTTTATTGTGCATCATGTATGATTATGTTTTCGTGAATATACTTTATATATATGTGTACTATTAGGTCTCTTTGAAACTCTTGCGGCGGTTACAGCAGCGGCCAAAAACACCCTACTTGTTGCTCAAACCGAAGCATCTGCCGATTCAACTACGGGTTCAGTAGTTACAACAGAAGAAGTGATAGAACAGACGTACAGAGTAAGATATAAATAAGAGTCGAGCTTATATTTTCAGTTTTGGAGCTCAGAAAGTTTGGATACAAATAAACTAACTTCATTGATCTAAAACAACTATAAGTCTTGATTAGGAATGATTTATCTCTCCCACTTTATCCTCTTGTTAATATGAGCCCAGTTTTCGGTACCGAGATAAACGATATTCTCTCTTTCCTATTGTTAATATGAGCCCAGTCTTTGGTACCAATGTAAATCATTAAAGCAGTGATTTTGTTAAATCATTTGTAGCATCAACGAGTAATGGAGGAAGCTTTGGCGTTCTACTCGTCCTTGGCGGACGCTGTTCTATCGATCCAGGCTCCTGGAAGTGAACCTATAACAGTGAAGACCAAGTCGTTTGACTACACCATGGCACGTCAAACAATCGAGCAGATGGACAACGCTGTGATGCAAGGAGAAGATGCAGGATTTCAACTCCCACCAGTCAATTCTACCTTAGGGGAGAATTTCCTGTTAGATGTTGTCGATTTCAAGGTATGGCAGAATTGAACAACTTTAAGAATCCTACAACAACAACAACAAAGAAAAGAGAGAGAGAAAGAAATATTATTAATAGAAAACTGCGCCATATTAAAAAAATCAAACAGAGTTTGTTGATAATATAACTTTGGATAAGAAACACACAATGTTTATTTATTTGTTTGATATTAAGTACAAAGCTACACAATGGGCAATCTATGGTGCTCCCACCACGGTAATAGAAACCCAGAGTTTAAAGTTGTGAGCCCCTTCGGGGTGACCGCTGAGCCACTGATATGAGAAGGTGTAACACAGTGTTACAAGTTGGTTAGAGAATAGATTGTATTAATTGTTGAATGTCGAGATGTACAATGTTATTATACATTGTGTTACAATGACGTCGGTTTAAATAATTAAAATGCACTTGTGTAAGTCGTTGAATGTGAACATTGGAATGGGTCAAATAATGTAATAAGTTTAGATCCACGTTAAATGTCAAGGTAGGACAGGATCTCTTGAATGAGAAGGTATGAACAACATTTAATGGTTGGATGTTAGAGTAAGACTGACTGTATTAATAGATTAATGTTAGAGTAAAAGGGTGTATTACTGAATGAATGTAAGAGTAATATTGGGTGTATTAACAGATAAGTGTTAGAGTAATACATGGTGTATTATTTAATAAATGCTAGAGTAATACAGAGTGTATTAATAGATTAATGTTAGAGTAAAAGGGTGTATTACTGAATGAATGTAAGAGTAATATTGGGTGTATTAACAGATAAGTGTTAGAGTAATACATTACTACATTATTAAATTTATAATAATAAATAAAAAACTTGAAATGTATAACTTTAATTTTAACACAAAGTTTCATCTGTAAAGGAAACGTTTTCAGCTGTAATACAAAATACAATGTAGATTATGAACTGTACTCGGAAGACTTGTTGATATCTGGTCCTGATGATGACATCTGTCTTTAGGGACAATAGTGCCTAACAACTGATGTTGCAACTTCAAAGTTATCGTAAAAGGTCCAGTTCTTATCCTAGTCATCAAAACCACATCTAGAGTCACATAAAATTGTATACTTTATGTTATAACTATCCTATATTGGGAAGGTTCTTCTCTGTTTGGTTTGAATTTCGCGCAAAGCTACACGAGGGCTATCTGCGCTAGCTGTCCCTAATTTAGCAGTGTAAGACTAAAGGGAAGTCAGCTAGTCATCACCACCTACTGCCAACTCTTGGGCTACTCTTTCACCACTGAATAGTAACGCAAACTACGCAAACGCAACCTAACGTGGCAGGGGTTTAGTTTAGAGAGAGAGAAATCGTAAGAATTCTCTCTCCAACTGGGGTGTTCAGGAACGTTGTGGTTCCTCTTCGTCCCCTTTCGTGAAAGGTTATTAGGTTTAGTTTTATTTATTTATTTATTAAATAATTTTTGACTCTTTTTTTGGGTGAAGGAGGTCATTCTTAATGTTATCCTAGACCGAGGCAAAGGCAGCACCGGAGAGAACGGCCAGGTCCCGTCCCGAAAGGCAGAAGTCAAAGTAAATATGAACATGAACTCAAACGACCCGAATCAGGGTCTGGCAATAAAGTTGCTTGGGCTGGGATCTAAAAATCCAATGCCTAAGTTTTTGCTGTGGGGGGAAACGGGAGTGCCCCGAGAAAACCCACTTTCACAGGACAGGCTTCGAAAGTTTTGCCTGTCCTGTACCCGATATCTGAAAAAGAGAATACATATTATTAACATGAGTTTAATTCTTTAGATAGTTTGTTGTGTAATTTGTGATTCTTGAAATATGTTGTAAGGTGATATGTATTTAGTTGGTGCACTAGTTAATTTGTATAGTGATGCCGTTAGTTTGTTTATGTTTTCTGCTTTTAGATAATATTTGTTATGATATTTCCGTTAGTCTATCTCTTAGTGTTGGTAAGTTACTGATTTGATGTACATAATTTACTGGCGTGAATGACGGTAGACTGAATGCAGATCTTAGTATTTTGTTCTGTTGAACTTGGATTTTCTGGAGTGTGTTATTTGACATATTGTATGTTACTTGACATCCGTACTCTATTAGTGGACGGATGTAAGCCTTGTATATTTGGATAATGGTATTTGGTGAACATTTCGATTGTCTACTGGTTAGAGTCATTAGGTGTGAAATCCTTTTTCTAATTGATGAGTGTATATTGTTTATATGTTTTTTCCATGTTAGTTTTGTGTCGAAAGTGATGCCAAGGAATGTGATGTTTTTGCTCATGTTAATGGTCGTATTTCCGAGTGATAATTTTATTTTTTCTAGATTTTTTCTTTGTTTTTTTAGTTTCCTGTAGAAGGTGATTGCTTGTGCTTTAGTTGGATTTAACACTACTCTCCACTTGTTACTCCATGTTGAGACGTTGTTCAGTGATTCTTGTACGCGAGACATGGCCATCACTGGGTTTCTGGAGGTGCTCCAGATAGCGATGTCGTCTGCGTATTTTGAATTATGCGTGTATGTTAGATTTGGGAAAGGTATGTCACTGACGAAAATTATGTATAGAAGTGGAGAGAGGACTGATCCTTGGGGCACTCCTGCAGTTATATTAAATGATTTGGATATAGTTTTATTGACTTTTACTTGTGCTGTTCTATTTGTTAAGAAATTTGAAATCCATTTAACTATAGTGGGATTTATTTGCAGGTGTTTTAGTTTGTATTTGATGGCATTGTGCCATACGCTGTTGAATGCTTTTTTGACATCTAGGAATACCCCAATGGGTACTTGCTTGTTGTTGAAAGCTTTATAGATTGATTCGGTTAGTCGCGTGAGGTGATCTGTTGTTTGCCTGTTTTTCCTGGAGGCATTTTGGGATTATGGAAGGATGTTATTTGATTCACAAAAATGGAGAAGACGGTTGGAGATAACTCTCTCCATCAGTTTGCCAAGGCAGCTTAACAGACTGATGGGGCGGAAATTATCTGGATTGGTTCTGTTGGTTTGTTTCTTTGGGATCGTGGTTATGATGGCTTTTTTCCAAGTGTCATGGTAATATCCAGTTGTTAGTGAAATGTTCATGATGTTTGTGAGGTGTTGTAATAGGAGAGTGGAACTTTTTTTGAGAATAATATTTGGTATTTGGTCATGTCCGGGGGAAGTATTCTTCAAGTTTTTAATATTAATTTTTAGTTCGGTTATGGTTATTTTTCTATTGATTGAACTTGAGTATGTTTCTAGTGTCTCGCCAGGGAACCATGGTGAGAATGAAGCTTGGTTTGTATTTATGAACTTGTTGACATGGTGTTGGTGTTGTGTGTCAAAGTTTACTGAGTTTAGGTCGCTAAAGGAGGATTCGTAATAGTCAGGTAATAAGTCAGCTTTCTCTACGTCCGTCCTTGCAATTTTATTGTTGTGTGTGATATGTTATAGCATGTGATTTGTGTTTTTGTCTGAAGCAATACTCTTGAATTTTTTCCAAAATTCTTTTGGATTGTTCTTGATTTTTTCTAAGTTTTTACAGAAATTTTGCCAATACTGAATAGTAGGATTGACCGTTACTTTATAATGCCCCCACGCCTGAAACGGCGAACATGTTTGGCGTGACGGGAATTCGAACCCGCGACCCTCGGATTAAGAGGCGAGTGCCTTAACCACTTGGCCATGCCGGGCCCCATGTTTCTCTAAAGAAAAGTATTCATATTTAACTACATGACTCATTGCTTGTCTGCTTGATGTTTATTGTAGCGATGTCTGCTTGATGTATATGTTTATTGTAGCGAATATGTTTCAAGAAGTACATTTTCAGTTTAATGTTAAAGTATAATTAATAATGTGTAATTATCACTAGGGTAGAATTAAGATGTATTTATTATTAACTTCAAAGGCAAGAGACTGCGTTTTATTATAATAAAATTATAAAGATTTATCTTTAAACCTTAAGGTACAAAAATGCATTTATTGTCTGACATCGAGATAAAAATATATGTGTATCCACTTACTTGTTGGGTTTCGTTTTGAATTTCACAAAAAACGAGCCGTCCCTAATTTAATGTTTATAAATTAGAAGGAAGACGGTTATTCAAAACCACCCGCCGTCTGTTCTTGGACTACTCTTTTCCAATCAACAGTGGGATTGGCTATCACATTAAACCTTCCCATGGCTTCAAGAGCGATTCAAGCGCCACCTAACCACTTATCCCATTACAAGTGATCCTTACTGTTGAACAGGATGTGGTAAAAACTGAATGAAAAGGAAACAGAGAAAACACTAACAATCGAACTTCGACGTTACATACACTTTAATGGATTTGCTATAAATAAATTTAGTTATTTAAAGGAGTTTCACACATGTTGTTGGATTTCCTTTATGCTTTAGAAGTGTTTCTCAGAGATGCTAGTCATATTTACATCTATTACCTTTTTTATAAACGTTTTCAACCGCTTCTACTGTTTATTCTTAATATGGTGCAGTATAACTTTTGTGTGTTAGTAATATTCTAGTGAGTTTATGCTATTTAGTTTTATATATATACATATATATGTATATATAATATAAAGTCTCCATAAAATTGCGCCAAAATTTTGCTTCAATTTTCAAATGCCATACAATATGAACATGGTACAACAGACTATCTTGCTAGGACTAATATATTTTGAATGTCTTCCGACAGATGGCGCCCCTATACCGCTTTCTGAGAAAGTAAGTTTCAGTTCCTTTCGTTCTTTTTAGCGAAATGCCACAGAATGGGCTAACTGCACTGTGTCCACTGCGGGGAATTGACCCTCGTATTTTAGCATTGTAAATAAGTACGTAAACTTACCACTGACACACTTGGGAACGATAATATTTGAGTAAAAAGTAAAACGAAATGAATATTGATGGGTGTAAAAGTTTGACAGCGTGTCTCTGTTTTATTTTATTTTCTTACCTGCAAAGCAACTTGATAATCACATGCACTGTCTGTCCCTAATTTTGAAGGAATAAGTTAAAGTGAAGGCAGCTAATCAACACTGCCCACACTAAACTATTTGACTACTGTTTTGCCAACAAACTGTGGGATTGACAGTAACATTATAACGCTTCTATGACAGAAAGGGCGAGTATTTTGAATGAAGGGGTTTAATCACACACCCACGGATTGCGAATCAAGTTACCTAACCACTAGGCCTTGAGTATGACTTCGGTTCCTCATTGGTTGTACAATGTTATCAGCTTGCCACGTGCCACAATTTTTCAAACCTTTTTAGTAATTTAGATTCTGCCCAGAGCATTATAGTAGTAATGCTTGCCACATGCCACAGTTTCAGACCGTCATAGTAATTAATGAATACTCTGAAATACGATTAAAGCGTATTACTATTATGATAATATATAAGTTTACTCAAACCTCAGTGGAATTATTTGTTGATGGTTGGAATGGTTTCTGTATCGTAGATGATGACATCCAGGGAGAATCCGTTTACGTGGGTGAGCAAGTCGGATCGGATCACTACAGCTGTAGCATCTTTGACCCTATCAAAAATGGACGGTGGCGAAATTGAGGTTAAAAATACACTGGAGGATATTCTAATTAACATCCCTGTTGACCCAGAAGATATTCCTCGTGAACTGTATGTCATAAACGAGCCGGAAGGGTCAGACATGTTGGTTCATCACATGATACGGGTGCCCTACAATGATTCAACACTTCATATTATTCTCACACCTGAGAACCCTGAAACAGTTTTTGACTGCTACCTCAAATTCGGAACCTACGCTTCCGTAGACGATTTCGATTACTCTTTTACAATACCACATTCGCCACCAGAAGGCAGTGAAAATATGCATCCCGATGTGCAGATGGAACTGAAATACACCATTTTTTTGCCACCAGAAACTATTGTTCTTTTTGGTGCAGGATTTTACTACATGGCAGTGAAAGAGAGAGGTAAGTTGAAATTTCTGTAAAAACAGAATAACTTGCACTGTATTTCAAATACTTTGAAACAAACTGTTATGGCATGTGTTTAGGCAAGGACTTTTGTTTTTCAATCTATATCTTACCAATTAAATGGAGCATAAAGAGATTAATAAGGATAACATATTTTAATAATTAATAATTAATAAGGATAACATATTTTAATAATTAATAATTAATAAGGATAACATATTTTAATAATTAATAATTAATAAGGATAACATATTTTATAAAAACTGATGTTTTAATTTAAAATATAAAATTATTGTTGTAGTTAATTACAAAAAACACTCTATCGCACAACAACATAAATTGTGTTCTCCAAACACATAAATGGATGAATTATGACATAATTAATTGTTTTAAAGATTGTTTGTTTGTTGTTGTTGTTGTTTTTTTTATTTCGCACAAAGCTACTCGAGGGCCATATGTGCAAGCCATCCCTAATTTAGCAGTGTAAGACTAGAGAGAAGGCAGCTAGTCATCACCACCCACCGCCAACTCTTGGGCTACTCTTTTACCAACGAATAGTGGGATTGACCGTCACATTATAACGCCCCCACGGCTGAAAGGGCGAGCATGTTTGGCGCGACGGGGATGCGAACCCGCAATCTTCAGATTACGAGTCGTACGCCTTAACACGCTTGGCCATGACCGTTTTAAGGATATAACTCATAAATCTTGTGTTTTATAATAACACAAACAACGTGCGGTTTACAATTCAAAATTGTGTTTATTTAAACACATTGTTGGGTTGTGAAGTCATATCTTTACAACGCGGACCTGTTTGAACTACTCAGGAGTAGTACATGATGGAAACAAATTGCTTTTCTTAAGACGTAATTCTTTGGATGTTTTCCATGTTTTCTTTCTTAATTGCAAAATTTACAAAAAGATTCTTCATCAGTCAACTCATCTGTATTCTGATTTATTAGTCCACAATGATTGTGTTGCTTTTAATTTGAAACTAAAGACATTCAAACGGCAGAAAAATGCAATTACATCACGAACATTTATTTTTAACGATACCATGTTTGATTATAATATGAAAGGAACATTAAAAATTATTCTTAGATAACCATTCAAAACTCATGATACACTGTAAGTACCTTATATTAGACTTCCCAAAGAATGAGCTATAGAAACCACAGGTTTGATTGAAGATATTGGCTGTAAAAACTACAGGTTTGGTTGAAGAGATAGATTAGCTATAGAAACCACATGTTTGGTTGAAGAGATAGATTAGCTATAGAAACCACAGGTTTGGTTGAAGAGATAGATTAGCTATAGAAACCACAGGTTTGGTTGAAGAGATAGATTAGCTATAGAAACCACATGTTTGGTTGAAGAGATAGATTAGCTATAGAAACCACAGGTTTGATTGAAGAGATAGATTAGCTATAGAAACCACAGGTTTGGTTGAAGAGATAGATTAGCTATAGAAACCACAGGTTTGATTGAAGAGATAGATTAGCTATAGATACCACAGGTTTGGTTGAAGAGATAGATTAGCTATAGAAACCACAGGTTTGGTTGAGGATATTGGCTATAGAAACCTAAGGTCAGTTGAACCCGAACAATAATGTAGTAATTGTTTGTTAACAGTCTTAGTTCTGAGATTGGCCTCTTTACGCCTGTGTGTTTTCTCTGTTTCATTATGAACGTTTCTTTCAAGTAAACATGACTGCTCTTCGAGAGGAAGCACTCAACCAGAATGACCCTGAAAGCCCTGACTATGTTCCATTCTGGTACATTGACAACCAAGATTTAATAGAAGAACATAACCTGACAAACTACCACGTGCGTACAATGATCACGGATTGCAGGTTTTGGAACGAAACCACTGGATCGTGGGAACAGACAGGATGTAGGGTGAGTAAAGTTTATAATCGATTTCGAAAACAAATGATAACATTTGTAAATATTAAACGTTTGGCACTTGGTGTGACGTAACTCACGTGCTCAGTTCCAACAAATATTTATTTGTAGATACGATAAACCTAATGAGAGCTTCGGGTTTGTTTGGTTTGTTTTGAATTTCGTGCAAAGTTACACGAGGGCTATCAGCGTTAGCCGTCCCTAATTTAGCGATGTAAGACTAGAGGGAAGGCAGCTAGTCATCACCACCTACCGCTAACTCTTGGGCTACTCTTTTACCAACGAATAGTAGGATTGGCCGTCACATTATAACGCTCCCACGGCTGAAAGGCCAAGCATGTTTGGTGCGACGGGGATTCGAACCCAAGACCCTCATATTACAAGTCGAGTTACTTAATCACCTGGCCATGCCGGGCCTGTGAGCTTCGGACTTTGTTAGCTTGTTGTTAAGGGCCAATGGGACACCTTTCCTTTGTCTATCACAGCGATAGAACCTTAAATATGCTCCCCGCTAGTACAGCGGTATGTCTTCAGATTTACAACGCAAAATCAGGGGTTCGATTCCCCTCGGTGGGCTCAGCAGATAGCCCAACGTGGCTTTGCTATAAGAAAAATAAACAAACCATTAAATATAACGCTGGTTTCTTTACCATTCTAGACATAGCTTTTTGTTCTTCTTCTTACAATATAAAATGAACGTGCGACCTCACGATTTTTTGGCTAAATTCAACAGAAAGGCTTAACAGTAGAATACTGTGTTCTATTACGAAAAGGAAAAACACTTTGATAAAATATTGTACGAAACATATACAGCATATATCAAAACCAACAGCTGCAATTAACTTGTACACCACGTTTGTTCTGACCTTACAACAATCGTCAGTGTTCCGAATTCCACAAAATATATCAGCCTGTATTGAGATGTTTATCCATATTTTGAGAAAATGTTTTAAATCGCGTTTACTGTCTAATAAAAGGAATTTAATAGAAACCGGTAAACCTAACAATGAGATTGAACCATAAAGCAAAAGATTGGAACAACGCCTGACGAGACATTGGTCGGTTAGCGACCAATGATCGGGACTTTCTATATTCTGGCTGTTGCAAGGCCTAACTACTGTTATCCGACAATAGCAGTATCTAGATTCAATCCTGAATGTTTGTATATCTTTTTTTTATTATTTCTAAAGCAGAGTGACTTAAAAATAATTAAAATCTAATTACGATACATTGTTTTTATGTTAATCAGAGATTTCTTTCAAAGTAACGTGGCAAAGAAACAAAACAAAAAAGAAAAACATTAGAATTTTCTGTATTTTGTTCGTAATATCTAGGTGCATCCGAGAACAAATACCAAGGAGATATGGTGCAGCTGTAACCACTTAACCAGCTTTGGATCAGACTTCTTTGTACCACCAAACACGATCGACTTTAAGGCAGCATTCAGTAATTTGGACGCGAAACTCAAAAGTAACTTTGGTGTTCTGGTGATGATATGTACAGTTTTTGGTTTATACGTCATCGTCGTGATCTGGGCACGAAGAAAAGACAAGCAAGACGTGATCAGGGTAATGAATTTGTATTGTTTTTTTGTTTTCCTTAGATTCTAATTACGCTTCTTACGGATTGTTTGTTTTTGAATTTCGCGCAAAGCCAAATGAGAACAACTTTTTTTTTCACTAACGAACAATGGAATTGACTGTTATAACGTCCCTACGGCTGAAAGAGCGAGCATGTTTGGTGGGACGGAGATTCGAACTTTCGACCCTCAGACTGCGAGTCGAGCGCCCTCTAACCATCTGCTAAAATGTTAGGATGCACGAGACTTAAATCAGTTTAGAAACGTTGGATTTTCGCAGATTTAAATAAAGTGTAAGTCGGATATCGTGGCCACATTCGAGAAAATGACTTTAAGTTTTTCAATCAAAGGGTTTCCTACTTCATTTGTTTTGTAGAAGGAAGCGAGCTAATATGGTGAGTTGTATCAAAAGGGTCGTCTTCAAATTATCTTAGCCACAGCTTCCACAGTCTTCGCTCGATCAGGGATCATATATTAACACAAAAACTTTATTACTAATAATAACCATTCTATAAATTCTTGTTTCTCCTGAAATTCCCTTTGTTTAATTTCATTATTTTCATTTTTTTTTTGTTTGAGTAATGAATCTTATCTACACACAGTCGACCATTTCCCTCCCTTTCATACGATAATATAACACAGTGTTGGGTCGGTCATCAGCCACACGTTTGGATAGAACACTAATAACACTGCACAACAAAGTTTTTGCTTCTTGAACACTGTTGGCTGTTCCTTATAGATTTTTGGCTGCTGATCACGAAAATCACATCCAAATTTACCCATCACGTACCGTTTCATTGAAATCTTCAGATTTTCTACAATGGAAAAACGATATCAGGGCAACTGGAATCCGTCAATGCTTGCTGACCACTGTTGGACACTGCAATGTGATGCACCGGACATTGAATGCAAACGAAAATCAGGAGCAAAACACTTTTAATTATGTTGAACTTAATAGCGTATTAGAAACATAAACGCAATTAAATACGTTATTGCCGGTGAACAGTTAACTGTCTATTTCTCAGAGTTCCTACGTGATGAAGCAAAACCAAAACTATATATGTGCATATCCACCTGTCACAATCAGCAAAAACTTTTAAAAAAAATTGTTGTGCAGTGTTAACCGGTTATAACGTTAAGTTCACACGATTGTTTACCTCGAAATCGGCAACGTGCGATTTGTGATTTTTTTTCCTTTCTTTGTGCTAGTGGGGAGTGACACCTTTAGACGACAACCTTGCCAGTGAAACATATTATTATGAAATCACTGTTTACACCGGTACTCGACGTGGCGCAGGAACCAAGTCCAACATCAGCTTTGTCCTATCTGGCGATGTTGATGACACCGGGGTCAGAAAGTTAGCGGACGGTGTCCGACAGGTAAGTAGCAGATACACTTTTATCTTCATGTTTCTCTAACCGACTGCAATAAGCTGTTAAAAAATTCACAAATAAAGTGTTCATATGTCATTGTAGCACTTGCAATATATTTATTAAAATTATTTAGCCCTAAAAAAAAGGTTATATAATAAAATGAGCCCGAGAGTGGCCACTAACAATTTTATTCAGTGACATCCATTCACACTATAACCGTTACTTACCCAGTAACACCAAGAGACAATTTTATTCAGTGACATCCATACACACTATAACCGTTACTTACCCAGTAACACCAAGAGACAATATTATTCAGTGACATCCATACACACTATAACCGTTACTTACCCAGTAACACCAAGAGACAATTTTATTCAGTGACATCCATTCACACTATAACCGTTACTTACCCAGTAACACCAAGAGATAATTTTATTCAGTGACATCCATACACACTATAACCGTTACTTACCCAGTAACACCAAGAGACAATTTTATTCAGTGACATCCATACACACTATAACCGTTACTTACCCAGTAACACCAAGAGACAATTTTATTCAGTGACATCCATACACACTATAACCGTTACTTACCCAGTAACACCAAGAGACAATTTTATTCAGTGACATCCATACACACTATAACCGTTACTCATCCAGTAACACCAAGAGACAATATTATTCAGTGACATCCATTCACACTATAACCGTTACTTACCCAGCAACACCAAGAGACTATATTATTCAGTGACATCCATTCACACTATAACCGTTACTTACCCAGCAACACCAAGAGACAATATTATTCAGTGACATCCATACACACTATAACCGTTACTTACCCAGTAACACCAAGAGACTATATTATTCAGTGACATCCATTCACACTATAACCGATACTTACCCAGCAACACCAAGAGACAATATTATCCAGTGACATCCATACACACTATAATCGTTACTTACCCAGCAACACCAAGAGACAATATTATTCAGTGACATTCATTCACACCATAACCGTTACTTACCCAGTAACACCAAGAGACTATATTATTCAGTGACATCCATTCACACTATAACCGATACTTACCCAGCAACACCAAGAGACAATATTATTCAGTGACATCCATACACACTATAACCGTTACTTACCCAGTAACACCAAGAGACTATATTATTCAGTGACATCCATTCACACTATAACCGATACTTACCCAGCAACACCAAGAGACAATATTATTCAGTGACATCCATACGCACTATAACCGTTATTCATCCAGTAACACCAAGAGAATATTATTCAGTGACATTCATTCACACCATAACCGTTACTTACCCAGTAACACCAAGAGACAATATTATTCAGTGACATTCATTCACACTATAATCGTTACTTACCCAGCAACACCAAGAGACAATATTATTCAGTGACATCCATTCACACTATAACCGTTACTTTCCCAGCAACACCAAGAGACAATATTATTCAGTGACATCCATTCACACTATAACCGTTACTTACCCAGCAACACCAAGAGACAATATTATTCAGTGACATCCATACGCACTATAACCGTTATTCATCCAGTAACACCAAGAGACAATTTTATTCAGTGACATCCATACACACTATAACCGTTACTTACCCAGTAACACCAAGAGACAATATTATTCAGTGACATCCATACACACTATAACCGTTACTTACCCAGCAACACCAAGAGACAATATTATTCAGTGACATAGATTCACACGGTAACTGTTTTCTGTGAAGAAGAGCTAAATGACAGGTTTATTCAATCTTTTATAGTGGTTTTATTATATTCGTAATTTACCCAACGATATACGATTTTTACTTCCAAGGTAACTTTTTAATCTCTTCATTGAAATCGATCTTCGATAATTTCATTTGAAACAACGTGTATATGTTTACTGTTTATATCTTTAGTAGTTTTTGTCGTATTGGTGTATTTTTTATAGGATGCTAAAATATCGATTTCATAATGTGTTTTATTAATGTGAAGTAAATCACATAATTATTACGTTCTTTATGAAATTTAAATTTAAATAATCCAGTCATAGATTACACAAGTCTGCACATTTAAATTTCATAAAAGTTGTTTTGGTTTTAATAACGGATTTACAGTAATTCAGCTCCTTAGATTTCGAAGTAATATCAATTTGTTTCTATCACGTAGGAATTTCTTTGTTTTTGAATTTCGCACAAAGCTACTCGAGGGCTATCTGTGCTAGCCGTCCCTAAATTAGCAGTGTAAGACTAGAGGGAAGGCAGCTAGTCATCACCATCCACCGCCAACTCTTGGGCTACTCTTTTACCAACGAATAGTGGGATTGACCGTAGCATTATAACGCCCCCACGGCTCAAAGGGCGAGCATGTTTGGCGCGACGGGGATGCGAACCTGCGACCCTCAGATTACGAGTCGCACGCCTTAACACGCTTGGCCATGCCGGGCCAGGAATTTCTTACAAATCGAGAAGCCAATAGAAAGGGCTAGCACAGATAGCCCTCGAGTAGCTTTGCGCGAAATTCCAAAACAAACAAAACAAACAAAGCCAATAGAAAACTCTTACTTAGATCACATCTACAACAAATCTAACACAAATGTAACATAATATATTTGTGTCACTCACACAATCTCTTATTGCCATAGCGACGAATATATAATATCGAAAAGAGAAGGTTATATTAAAGTGCACACACAAACAAGTGCTTTCCAGAAAGGACACTTTGTGCGACCTTTTAACTGTTTATATACCAGCAGTGAGTTCCTAGAACGAGAGTATGTATGTTTCTTACAGCAAAGTCACATCAGGCGCTCTGCTGAGCCCACCGAGGGGAATCGTACCCCTGATTTTAACGTTGTAAACCCGTAGACTTACCGCTGTACTAACAGGAAGCTTCTAGAACGATCGATAAGAGTCTCACGTCGCTATTGGTCTATAGAAATCTATAGTCAGTGGTTGTCAACATTTTAAGCATAACAAACTGTAACCTGTTTTCAATGAAAATATACACGTTTATATATTCCTCTGCACTTTGTATTCATTTATTTTTGGCTATAATCCTACTGTTCTTATCTGTAATTGGCTCATGATGTTTGTCTCAAACAGTAAACCTAATCTTAATTGAATCACAGAAGTTCTGTATTGACATTCACAGGGGCACGAGTCTGGTAGCATAATTCGATATGTGTTGAGTGTACCGAGTTCTCTTGGGGCTCTAAACTATTTACGGATCTGGCATGACAACTCCGGTGGAGGGGCCAATTCCAGCTGGTACTTAAACAGAATAATTGTCCAGGATCTCCAGAACGGAAGCACGTACGTATGAAGTCTTTAAAGTCTTTCGGTTTTCACCAGAACAAATGCTATGTTTGTCTTCTAAAGTCACTTGGATAATCACAGTTGTGTTAGGTTCTTTAAAAATAATGTGTGTAATCATAGATGCTGGGCAAAGGAAGCAGTACATATATGTATTTCAATTAATAATGCTCCAGTATTGCGACATATTCAATAAATTATCCATTGGTAAAACTTTTCCTCTTCAAAGCTGATATATTTACTGGTTACTGAACAAAGGTGTCGAATCTCATTTTTAAACTATAACTTTTTTTCTTTCTTGCTGCAGATTCTTCTTCCTCTGTAATGATTGGCTAGCTGTAGATGAAGGCGATGGTCTCGTTGACCGCTTGGTTCCGGTAGCTGGCTATAAGGATATTACCAGTTTTGGAAACCTTTTCTCCAGTATCTCTCGAAAGAACCTAACAGACAGTCACTTATGGGTGTCCGTATTCTCAAGACCCGAGAGGAGTAACTTCACACGTGTACAACGCGTCTCCGTTATCATGGCTTTGCTGTTTATGACCATGATGGTCAACGCCATGTTTTACGAACGTGACGAAGGAGTGAAAGTGGCCACGATCAAACTGGGACCACTAACAATAACAACTTATCAACTGTGGGTCAGCATATGCGGATCATTCATTGTTCTTCCTCCGAGTGTTTTAATGGATCAGATATTTCGAAAAACCAGACCCAAGCCATCAAAAACGGGACCTCTTTGGGAACGCAGAAGACAGCAACTTGAGGGAACTTCTTTGGATAAACCGGAAACGTCAGACCACAGAACAGTGTCACCAACTGAAGTTCAGTGCGAAGTGTCAAGTCGTCCACAGTCTCAGACGACAGATTCTTTGAAACCCAAGAAAAAGAAGAAACGAATGTTTCCACATTGGTTTCTTTACATTGGCTGGTTCTTGGTCTTTGCCTCCGCTGGTGTTTCTGTTTTTATTGTCTTCTCTTACAGTATGCAGTGGGGGAAGGAGAAATCTGAGAGCTGGTTGAAGGCGATATTTTTGTCAGTTTTCGAATCAGTTCTTCTCGTTCAACCATTAAAGGTGAGTTTTTCCCTTCCAATAAAGATATATATTTTTAAACCTTATGTACTGCGTCTTTTTTAAAACACAAATTTTGGATCTTAAAATAGGTTCGTATATACATAAGGAGTAGTAACTCGTAAGAAGGTCAGGTTATGGTTTAAAAGTATATAACCTCTGGTTTGATCCATCACAAACACTTCACGCCTTCCCAGAAACTATATATATATGTATTGGAAAACCACATTTTTAAGATCGTAGGAGGAAAACCACCACAAACAAAACAAGAAATAAAGTGTAAGTTATTGTTACAATTATTTAATGATTCAACTGTTTTGGATCTCGCAGCACCTGTTAGGGGCGCGTATTCCGTCACAACAGTTCATACGATACTTATCTAGGTATAGAAGTTTTATCAACAAATTTTCACAAAGTTTGGCAGTCTTGTCTGTAATTTATTATCTATATCACTAGTATATTCTTATGTAAGTGTTTGACACTTTACAGGGATTTCTCAAATTATTATATTTGATAAACTAAATGACAGCTGCTAATAGAAATAAAATAAAAACGTTGATGTATCTATTTATTTTGTTATTGTTAATTTGTTATGTTACTTCACATGTAATGTTTTTTGATAAAATAAGTTAAGATGACATATAGTACTCAATACTCAGCTTTGTTTATTTAATCACTAATTTTTAGTAACAATACTGTATTAGAAATTCTGCTGTTCTCTGTACAAAACATTTATAATGTTTACTAGAAGTCTGCCAAATTTCGTGAAGATAAATAAATGTTATCGTATCACATCAGTCGATTTATCAGTACAATCGTATCCTGGCTTCACGATACGATACTACTATTGGACCGGTGTATCGCTACACATTTAGTAGTCATACCACAATTATAAGTTATGAAATACTTTGAAGTCACAGTAAAGTCGAAATAACTTGGGCTGACGTGAGCAGAACTGTGGTCAGACCATAAAAGAAATGCTTCCCGAAATTTCACTTATCAAAACAAAAATGTGATCATTAATATTAGATAATCCATCAGAACGAACACCCCAAAACATCTGAAACTGTAGTTAGGTAATCCATCAGAACGAACACCCCAAAACATCTGAAACTGTAGTTAGGTAATCCATCAGAACGAACACCCCAAAACATCTGAAACTGTAGTTAGGTAATCCATCAGAACAAACACCCCAAAACATCTGAAATTGTGGTCAGGTAATCCATCAGAATGAACTCCTCAAAACACCTGAAACTGTGATTGACCCGGAGTGGCCAGGTGGTTAAGGCACTCGACTCGTAATCTGAGGGTTGCGGGATCGAATTCCCGTCACACCAAACGTGCTTGCCCTTTCAGTTGTGGGGGTGTTATAATGTTTCGGACAATCCCACTATTCGTTGGTAAAAGAATAGCCCAAGAGTTGGCGGTGGATGGTAATGGCTAGCTGCCTTACACTCCTAAATTAAGGACGGCTAGCGCAGATAGCCCTCGTGTAGCTTTGCGCGAAATTCAAAACAAACTAAACCAAACTGTGGCCAAGTGATCCCTCAAAAGTAACACCCCAAAACACCCGAATCTGTGTAGTACGTAGTATAATAAGCATGTGTTGTGAATCTGTTAATTTTATATAATTTCAGGTATTCATCATTGCTGCTGTCATCTCCATAATCTTCAAAAAACCAGACTATCAAGATGCCAGAGATGATGACAGCATAATGAACAACCTTCCACAAGATGACGAGGAACTTCTGAGTTGTAAACCAAAAGAAGGTAAAGAAAATGGGAAATACAAAGGGAAGTTTTCAGAATCATGTTTAATGATTAAGCTTCTATCTTTCAGCAGTTAAAGATCACACACCAAAACTCGAGACTCTTTTGAAAATGAGGTTAATGATCATGCTTCTATCTTTCAGCAGTTAAAGATCACACACCAAAACTCGAGACTCTTTTGAAAATGAGGTTAATGATCAAGCTTCTATCTTTCAGCAGTTAAAGACCACACACCAAAACTTGAGACTCTTTTATTTCTGGGTTCTTTCGAGCATTATTTGATTAATTAAATAAATAATTAGTGCATTAGTACCTCTGGTATATAAAAAAGTATGGTTAAATGGGGTATTTAGTATTGCACGATATATCTGGTTGACTTCTCGCTGGCCAGGTGGGTTAAGGCGTTCGACTGGTAATCTGAGGATCCAGGGTTCAAATCCCCATCGCACCAAATATGCTCACCCTTTCAGCTATGAGGACGTATTAATATAACGGTCAATCCCACTATTCGTTGGTAAAAGAGTAGCCCAAGAGTTGACGGTGGGTGGTGATGACTAGCTCCCTTCCCTCTGGTCTTCCACTGCTAAGTTAGAGACGGCTAGCGCAGATAGTCATTGAGTAGCTTTGCGCGAAATGAAAAAAAACAAACAAACAACAGACTTCTCGCATACAAGAAAAAAAAAACAACTCCTGTTATAAGGTAGTGCGCGTGCGAACGTGTTTTCTTATCGCACTTGCTCCACATATGTAGGGTTAAATTTGGGAGGGAGGGGACAAGAAAAAAGTGGATGGGCAAATATCCCCTTTATTAATCGAAATGTGTTTGCTGTAGTCCGTTTCAATGATTTTTGTCAACTGTTGCATAATAACCTCCCACTTAATTATTCCAAGATTGACGTGTATTTCAAGCACTTTTTTGAAACAATGAATTCTTATTTGTTAAAGAGAAACTGAAGCTGAGATAATACACACCTAGTTTTACGGTAGAACTGGGTTCCAGTATAAATATGAAAACAACAACAGTAACTGTTGTTGTGTACGATGAAAACCAATTACGTAAGTACATGAAGATAAAGTGACCTCTATAACAGAATCGTTATTTAATATTTACTAGATTATTTTTGCTTAGCACGTAAATAGCAAACTCAACCAAAATCTCTCAAACACTTGTCTGAGAAATGTATTTGCAATGGGCTATTTTTTGAGTGATTACTTTGAGTAATGTGTTTGTATTAACGAAAATGTCTCCGCGGATATTAATTAGAGCAGTATCATCCATTGGTCAAGAGTTGTGATACACACAGCTACGAAACATCCAAACGTTATTTAATTAAAAACACAACAACACGTTTCTATCGCAAACATCTGTGAAACTTAAAAATAATTTCATATCCAACTGCATAAAAGAAATGTCTAGGATACCAATGGAAACCTAGGACACAAGGAGAAATGTCTAGGATACCAATGGAAACCTAGGACACACGGATGTGCAGATTACAGAGAGACTAATGTGTATCTTTGGGCTCAACGACAAACAAACAAAACCAAGTTAATAAATAATATAAACTCAGAATATAACCGATGATATCTTCATGAGGATATTTGTAATTTCTGTTTTTTTGGCTATTAAAAAAAAAGAAGCGGAACGGATCTTAAAACTTTCGATTTTCTTTTAATTTAGTTGTACGTAAGAGTTTTATTTAGAAGGTATTACGTCGTGATATTTATGGACTCTGTTTTTTCTGATAGGACATCGAACGAAGATTGAAATCGCTCCTATGGATCCGGAAGTTCTGCGCAAGGCACGAGAACAGCGAATGAAAGAGCGCGAAATGATGGCAGTGCTGAAAGACATATGTCTCTATATGATCTTCCTGAGTTTACTTTTATATGTGGCTCACCAACATAGAAATCTAAATGCCTTCTGGGTTAATAACCATCTGAAGAACACCTTTGAAGAAAGTGGCTTTACTTCGGTAAATATATTACATGGTTATCTTATAGTCAGTAACAGGGCTTTACTTCGGTAAATATATTACATGGTTATCTTATAGTCAGTAACAGGGCTTTACTTCGGTAAATATATCACATGGTTATCTTATAGTCAGTAACAGGGCTTTACTTCGGTAAATATATTACATAGTTATCTTATAGTCAGTAACAGGGCTTTACTTCGGTAAATATATCACATAGTTATCTTATAATCAGTAACAGGGCTTTACTTCGGTAAATATATCACATAGTTATCTTATAGTCAGTAACAGGGCTTTACTTCGGTAAATATATTACATGGTTATCTTATAGTCAGTAACAGTGCTTTACTTCGGTAAATATATCACATAGTTATCTTATAGTCAGTAACAGTGCTTTACTTCGGTAAATATATCACATAGTTATCTTATAGTCAGTAACAGGGCTTTACTTCGGTAAATATATTACATAGTTATCTTATAGTCAGTAACAGGACTTTACTTCGGTAAATATATTACATAGTTATCTTATAGTCAGTAACAGGGCTTTACTTCGGTAAATATATTACATGGTTATCTTATAGTCAGTAACAGGACTTTACTTCGGTAAATATATTACATAGTTATCTTATAGTCAGTAACAGGGCTTTACATCGGTAAATATATTACATGGTTATCTTATAGTCAGTAACAGTGCTTTACATCGGTAAATATATTACATAGTTATCTTATAGTCAGTAACAGGACTTTACTTCGGTAAATATATTACATGGTTATCTTATAGTCAGTAACAGGGCTTTACTTCGGTAAATATATTACATAGTTATCTTATAGTCAGTAACAGGGCTTGACTTCGGTAAATATATTACATGGTTATCTTATAGTCAGTAACAGGGCTTTACTTCGGTAAATATATCACATAGTTATCTTATAGTCAGTAACAGGACTTTACTTCGGTAAATATATTACATAGTTATCTTATAGTCAGTAACAGGGCTTTACTTCGGTAAATATATCACATAGTTATCTTATAGTCAGTAACAGGACTTTACTTCGGTAAATATATTACATAGTTATCTTATAGTCAGTAACAGGGCTTTACTTCGGTAAATATATTACATGGTTATCTTATAGTCAGTAACAGGACTTTACTTCGGTAAATATATTACATAGTTATCTTATAGTCAGTAACAGTGCTTTACTTCGGTAAATATATCACATAGTTATCTTATAGTCAGTAACAGGGCTTTACTTCGGTAAATATATTACATGGTTATCTTATAGTCAGTAACAGGACTTTACTTTGGTAAATATATTACATAGTGATCTTATAGTCAGTAACAGGACTTTACATCGGTAAATATATTACATAGTTATCTTATAGTCAGTAACAGTGCTTTACTTCGGTAAATATATCACATAGTTATCTTATAGTCAGTAACAGGGCTTTACTTTGGTAAATATATTACATAGTTATCTTATAGTCAGTAACAGGACTTTACATCGGTAAATATATTACATAGTTATCTTATAGTCAGTAACAGGACTTTACATCGGTAAATATATTACATAGTTATCTTATAGTCAGTAACAGTGCTTTACTTCGGTAAATATATTACATGGTTATCTTATAGTCAGTAACAGGACTTTACTTCGGTAAATATATTACATAGTTATCTTATAGTCAGTAACAGGGCTTTACTTTGGTAAATATATTACATGGTTATCTTATAGTCAGTAACAGTGCTTTACTTCGGTAAATATATTACATAGTTATCTTATAGTCAGTAACAGGGCTTTACTTTGGTAAATATATTACATGGTTATCTTATAGTCAGTAACAGTGCTTTACTTCGGTAAATATATTACATGGTTATCTTATAGTCAGTAACAGGACTTTACTTCGGTAAATATATTACATAGTTATCTTATAGTCAGTAACAGTGCTTTACTTTGGTAAATATATTACATAGTTATCTTATAGTCAGTAACAGTGCTTTACTTCGGTAAATATATCACATAGTTATCTTATAGTCAGTAACAGGACTTTACTTCGGTAAATATATTACATAGTTATCTTATAGTCAGTAACAGGACTTTACTTCGGTAAATATATTACATAGTTATCTTATAGTCAGTAACAGTGCTTTACTTCGGTAAATATATCACATAGTTATCTTATAGTCAGTAACAGGGCTTTACATCGGTAAATATATTACATTGTTATCTTATAGTCAGTAACAGGGCTTTACATCGGTAAATATATCACATAGTTATCTTATAGTCAGTAACAGGGCTTTACATCAGTAAATATATTACATAGTTATCTTATAGTCAGTAACAGGGCTTTACAATGGTAAATATATTACATAGTTATCTTATAGTCAGTAACAGTGCTTTACTTCGGTAAATATATCACATAGTTATCTTATAGTCAGTAACAGGGCTTTACTTTGGTAAATATATTACATGGTTATCTTATAGTCAGTAACAGTGCTTTACTTCGGTAAATATATTACATAGTTATCTTATAGTCAGTAACAGGGCTTTACTTCGGTAAATATATTACATAGTTATCTTATAGTCAGTAACAGGGCTTTACTTCGGTAAATATATCACATAGTTATCTTATAGTCAGTAACAGGGCTTTACTTCGGTAAATATATTACATAGTTATCTTATAGTCAGTAACAGGGCTTTACTTCGGTAAATATATCACATAGTTATCTTATAGTCAGTAACAGGGCTTTACTTCGGTAAATATATCACATAGTTATCTTATAGTCAGTAACAGGGCTTTACTTCGGTAAATATATTACATGGTTATCTTATAGTCAGTAACAGGGCTTTACTTCGGTAAATATATCACATAGTTATCTTATAGTCAGTAACAGGGCTTTACTTCGGTAAATATATCACATAGTTATCTTATAGTCAGTAACAGGGCTTTACTTCGGTAAATATATTACATAGTTATCTTATAGTCAGTAACAGGACTTTACTTCGGTAAATATATTACATAGTTATCTTATAGTCAGTAACAGGGCTTTACTTCGGTAAATATATTACATAGTTATCTTATAGTCAGTAACAGGACTTTACTTCGGTAAATATATTACATAGTTATCTTATAGTCAGTAACAGGGCTTTACATCGGTAAATATATTACATAGTTATCTTATAGTCAGTAACAGGGCTTTACTTCGGTAAATATATTACATAGTTATCTTATAGTCAGTAACAGGGCTTTACTTCGGTAAATATATTACATAGTTATCTTATAGTCAGTAACAGGGCTTTACTTCGGTAAATATATTACATAGTTATCTTATAGTCAGTAACAGGGCTTTACTTCGGTAAATATATTACATGGTTATCTTATAGTCAGTAACAGGGCTTTACTTCGGTAAATATATCACATAGTTATCTTATAGTCAGCAACAGGACTTTACTTCGGTAAATATATTACATAGTTATCTTATAGTCAGTAACAGGGCTTTACTTCGGTAAATATATCACATAGTTATCTTATAGTCAGTAACAGGACTTTACTTCGGTAAATATATTACATAGTTATCTTATAGTCAGTAACAGGGCTTTACTTCGGTAAATATATTACATAGTTATCTTATAGTCAGTAACAGGACTTTACTTCGGTAAATATATTACATAGTTATCTTATAGTCAGTAACAGGGCTTTACTTCGGTAAATATATCACATAGTTATCTTATAGTCAGTAACAGGGCTTTACTTCGGTAAATATATTACATGGTTATCTTATAGTCAGTAACAGGACTTTACTTTGGTAAATATATTACATAGTGATCTTATAGTCAGTAACAGGACTTTACATCGGTAAATATATTACATAGTTATCTTATAGTCAGTAACAGGGCTTTACTTCGGTAAATATATCACATAGTTATCTTATAGTCAGTAACAGGGCTTTACTTTGGTAAATATATTACATAGTTATCTTATAGTCAGTAACAGGACTTTACATCGGTAAATATATTACATAGTTATCTTATAGTCAGTAACAGGACTTTACATCGGTAAATATATTACATAGTTATCTTATAGTCAGTAACAGTGCTTTACTTCGGTAAATATATTACATGGTTATCTTATAGTCAGTAACAGGACTTTACTTCGGTAAATATATTACATAGTTATCTTATAGTCAGTAACAGTGCTTTACTTTGGTAAATATATTACATAGTTATCTTATAGTCAGTAACAGTGCTTTACTTCGGTAAATATATTACATAGTTATCTTATAGTCAGTAACAGGGCTTTACTTTGGTAAATATATTACATAGTTATCTTATAGTCAGTAACAGGGCTTTACTTTCGGTAAATATATTACATAGTTATCTTATAGTCAGTAACAGGACTTTACTTCGGTAAATATATTACATAGTTATCTTATAGTCAGTAACAGTGCTTTACTTTGGTAAATATATTACATAGTTATCTTATAGTCAGTAACAGTGCTTTACTTCGGTAAATATATCACATAGTTATCTTATAGTCAGTAACAGGACTTTACTTCGGTAAATATATTACATAGTTATCTTATAGTCAGTAACAGGGCTTTACTTCGGTAAATATATTACATAGTTATCTTATAGTCAGTAACAGTGCTTTACTTCGGTAAATATATCACATAGTTATCTTATAGTCAGTAACAGGGCTTTACATCGGTAAATATATTACATAGTTATCTTATAGTCAGTAACAGGGCTTTACATCGGTAAATATATCACATAGTTATCTTATAGTCAGTAACAGGGCTTTACTTCGGTAAATATATTACATAGTTATCTTATAGTCAGTAACAGGGCTTTACATCGGTAAATATATTACATAGTTATCTTATAGTCAGTAACAGTGCTTTACTTCGGTAAATATATCACATAGTTATCTTATAGTCAGTAACAGGGCTTTACTTTGGTAAATATATTACATGGTTATCTTATAGTCAGTAACAGTGCTTTACTTCGGTAAATATATCACATAGTTATCTTATAGTCAGTAACAGGGCTTTACTTTGGTAAATATATTACATGGTTATCTTATAGTCAGTAACAGGGCTTTACTTTGGTAAATATATTACATAGTTATCTTATAGTCAGTAACAGGACTTTACTTCGGTAAATATATCACATAGTTATCTTATAGTCAGTAACAGTGCTTTACTTCGGTAAATATATCACATAGTTATCTTATAGTCAGTAACAGGGCTTTACTTTGGTAAATATATTACATGGTTATCTTATAGTCAGTAACAGGGCTTTACTTCGGTAAATATATCACATAGTTATCTTATAGTCAGTAACAGGGCTTTACTTTGGTAAATATATTACATGGTTATCTTATAGTCAGTAACAGGGCTTTACTTTGGTAAATATATTACATAGTTATCTTATAGTCAGTAACAGGGCTTTACTTCGGTAAATATATCACATAGTTATCTTATAGTCAGTAACAGTGCTTTACTTCGGTAAATATATCACATAGTTATCTTATAGTCAGTAACAGGGCTTTACTTTGGTAAATATATTACATAGTTATCTTATAGTCAGTAACAGTGCTTTACTTCGGTAAATATATCACATAGTTATCTTATAGTCAGTAACAGGGCTTTACTTTGGTAAATATATTACATAGTTATCTTATAGTCAGTAACAGGGCTTTACTTTGGTAAATATATTACATAGTTATCTTATAGTCACTAACAGGGCTTTACTTTGGTAAATATATCACATAGTTATCTTATAGTCAGTAACAGGGCTTTACTTTGGTAAATATATCACATAGTTATCTTATAGTCAGTAACAGGGCTTTACTTCGGTAAATATATTACATAGTTATCTTATAGTCAGTAACAGGGCTTTACTTTGGTAAATATATTACATAGTTATCTTATAGTCAGTAACAGGGCTTTACTTCGGTAAATATATTACATAGTTATCTTATAGTCAGTAACAGGGCTTTACTTCGGTAAATATATTACATAGTTATCTTATAGTCAGTAACAGGGCTTTACTCGGTAAATATATTACATAGTTATCTTATAGTCAGTAACAGGGCTTTACTCGGTAAATATATCACATAGTTATCTTATAGTCAGTAACAGGGCTTTACTTCGGTAAATATATCACATAGTTATCTTATAGTCAGTAACAGGGCTTTACTTCGGTAAATATATTACATAGTTATCTTATAGTCAGTAACAGGGCTTTACTCGGTAAATATATTACATAGTTATCTTATAGTCAGTAACAGGGCTTTACTTCGGTAAATATATCACATAGTTATCTTATAGTCAGTAACAGGGCTTTACTCGGTAAATATATTACATAGTAATCTTATAGTCAGTAACAGGGCTTTACTTCGGTAAATATATCACATAGTTATCTTATAGTCAGTAACAGGGCTTTACTCGGTAAATATATCACATAGTTATCTTATAGTGAGTAACAGGACTTTAGTCGGTAAATATATTTCATGGTTATCTTATAGTCAGTAACAGGGCTTTACTTCGGTAAATATATTACATAGCTATCTTATAGTCAGTAACAGGGCTTTACTCGGTAAATATATTACATAGTAATCTTATAGTCAGTAACAGGGCTTTACTTCGGTAAATATATTACAGAGTTATCCTATAGTCAGTAACAGGACTTTACTTCGGTAAATATATTACATAGTTATCTTATAGTCAGTAACAGGGCTTTACTCGGTAAATATATTACATAGTTATCTTATAGTCAGTAACAGGACTTTACTTCGGTAAATATATTACATAGTTATCTTATAGTCAGTAACAGGGCTTTACTTCGGTAAATATATTACATAGTTATCTTATAGTCAGTAACAGGGCTTTACTTCGGTAAATATATTACATAGTTATCTTATAGTCAGTAACAGGGCTTTACTTCGGTAAATATATCACATAGTTATCTTATAGTCAGTAACAGGGCTTTACTTCGGTAAATATATCACATAGTTATCTTATAGTCAGTAACAGGGCTTTACTTCGGTAAATATATTACATAGTTATCTTATAGTCAGTAACAGGGCTTTACTCGGTAAATATATTACATAGTTATCTTATAGTCAGTAACAGGGCTTTACTCGGTAAATATATTACATAGTTATCTTATAGTCAGTAACAGGGCTTTACTTCGGTAAATATATTACATGGTTATCTTATAGTCAGTAACAGGGCTTTACTTCGGTAAATATATTACATAGTTATCTTATAGTCAGTAACAGGGCTTTACTTCGGTAAATATATCATATAGTTATCTTATAGTGAGTAACAGGACTTTAGTCGGTAAATATATTTCATGGTTATCTTATAGTCAGTAACAGGGCTTTACTTCGGTAAATATATTACATAGCTATCTTATAGTCAGTAACAGGGCTTTACTCGGTAAATATATTACATAGTAATCTTATAGTCAGTAACAGGGCTTTACTTCGGTAAATATATTACAGAGTTATCCTATAGTCAGTAACAGGACTTTACTTCGGTAAATATATTACATAGTTATCTTATAATCAGTAACAGGGCTTTACTTCGGTAAATATATTACAGAGTTATCCTATAGTCAGTAACAGGACTTTACTTCGGTAAATATATTACATAGTTATCTTATAGTCAGTAACAGGGCTTTACTTCGGTAAATATATCACATAGTTATCTTATAGTCAGTAACAGGGCTTTACTTCGGTAAATATATTACATAGTAATCTTATAGTCAGTAACAGGGCTTTACTTCGGTAAATATATTACATAGTTATCTTATAGTCAGTAACAGGGCTTTACTCGGTAAATATATTATTTAGATATCTTACAGTTAAGAAAACGGTTTTACTCGGTAAATATATTACTTAGATATTTTATCGTCAATAACAAGGCTTTACTTCGGTAAATAGTTTACTTAGATATATTATCATCATGAGGATGGTTTCACTCGGTAAATATATTATTTCCATATATTATCGTCAACAAAAGGATTTACTCCGTAAATATATTACAGGGCAACGTATCATCAAGGCTTGGTATATCCAGGTGGTTAGGGTGCTTGATTTGTGAGCTGAGGGTCGGGGGTTCGAATCCACATGTTCGCTCCTTCAGTCGTGAGGGCACTATAATGTCGGTCTGTCCCACTATTCGTTGGTAAAAGAGTAGCAAAAGAATTAGCGGTGGATGGTGATGACTAGCTGCCTTCACTCTAGTCTTAAACTGCTAAATTAGGATGGTTTGTGCAGATTGCCCTCGCTTAGCTTTGCGCGAAATTTTAAAAAGAAACATTTTATAAGTAATAAACAAGTTCTGAGCAAGACTGAGAATTCTTCCAGAAATAACTGAAAACAGTTAATATATTTGTTTGTTTGTTTTGTTTTGGAATTTCGCACAAAGCTACTCGAGGGCTATCTGTGCTAGCTGTCCATAATTTAGCAGTGTAAGACTAGAGGGAAGGCAGCTAGTCATCACCACCCACCGCCAACTCTTGGGCTACTCTTTTACCAACGAATAGTGGGATTGACCGTTACATTATAACGCCCCGACGGCTGAAAGGGCGAGCATGTTTGGCGCGACCGGGATGCGAACCCGCGACCCTCAGATTACGAGTCGCACGCCTTAACACGCTTGGCCATGCCGGGCCAGTTAATATATAAGTTTATTACTCATCTATTCGTAACAAAACACCAGTTAAAGCAGCTGTTGTTTCACTTGTTGTTGTTTTAATTTTTTGCACAAAGCTACACTAAAGCTATCTGCGCTACCCGTTCCTACTTTTAACAACGTAATATTCTTGAGTTACTCCTTTACCAACGAATATTGGGATTGACTGTCACATTATAACCTTCCCACGGCTGAAAGGGCGAGCATGTTTAGTGTGACGGTTCGAACCCTCGATCCTCGAATTCTGAGTTGAGCGTTCTAACCACCTGGCCATGTCGGACCAGCAATCTTCTGTAACTCCCCGAATTCAAAAGGCAGTTTTCTTGTCATTATGAGAAGTAATTGTTTGTTTTGTGTTTTTTGCAAAGATTTCTGACCCCGATTCCTTCTGGACCTGGATAGATGAAGCACTTCTTCCAGGCTTATTTGCTACAGAACATTACAATGCAGAACCTCTCATAGGCTTGGACACCGCTTATATGTCAAATTTGGTTTCATTCAGAGTTGGAGCTCCAAGAATAAGACAACTACGGGTGAAGCAAGGTATACCGAAATTAATATTCATAATTTTTGTTATTATTATAAGGAGCTGCACCAGTAAATGTGTTGTTATTTTAAATTATAAGAGGATAATTTGTTGTTTCAAACAATGCATTAATATTAAGACATTATTAGCTAATAAGTTTCACGGATGAGTTTAATCTTTCATGGTTAATTTCCAAGCTATCTTTTTTGGCCAAGTTAAGAGACTCTGTTTTCTTTAAATATCATTTAATTAATTTTGTTCATCAAATGATAAGTTGGAGAAAAAAAAAAAAAAGTAGACATGGAACGAATATTTTGAATGTGTCCAGATGGATGTCGAGTTTCTAAGATGATGAAGAGGGTGATAGATGGTTGTTACCTTCCGTATTCCTTTTTCAATGAGGAAAAGTCCATGTTCCAGAAGCATTGGGAGAAGGTCAATGAGTCCGACATCTCTTCAATTCCATCTAACTCACCTTGGATTTACAAAGATATTTTCGAACTGAAAGGTAAAAATATATTATGTCGAAGACAATTCACAAAATATCAGATGTTGTTGTTATTTGACTTTTTGAAAGGGCATAATTTATTGTATAATTGTATAATTGTTTTATTGTATAATTTATTGTTCCTTCCTTTCCAGTATTTAAGTATTGAACTCCATCTTTCCAAATACAGTCGGATATTTTGGTTACATAACCAGTAACCTTCCTCTTTCTGTTGATCTGATTGTATCCTTCAGTTGTTGAGATAACTACATCCTTGAGCTGGTAATATAACTGCAACCCTCATCTGATGACGTAACTATGTCCTTTATTGAGGCCCCCCGCTAGTACAGCGGTATGTCTCCGGATTTACAACGCTAAAATCAGGGGTTCGATTCCCCTCGGTGGGCTGAGCAGATAGCCCTTTGTGGCTTTGCTAAAAGAAAAACACACACACACTCCTTTATTGAGGCCCGACATGGCCTAGTGGGTTAAGGCGTTCGACTGGTAATTTGAGGGTCGCGGGTTCGAATCCCTGTTGCACCAAACATGCTTGCCCTTTCAGTCGTGGAGGCGTTATAATGTTACGGTCAATCCCCCTATTCGATGGTAAAAGAGTAACCCAAGAGTTAGCGGTGATGACTAGCTGCCTTTCCTCTAGTCTTACACTGCTAAATTAGGGACGGCTAGCGCAGATAGCCCTCGTGTAACTTTGCGCGAAATTAAAAAACAAAACAAAAACAACAATGTCCTTTATCGTGGTCATCAAATTCTATCATTGATTTTTTGATATAACTACATCCTTCATATAACTATTTCCTTCATTGGGTGACCTAATTATGTCTTATGTTATTGAATTTTTAAAACTGTGTTTCAAGGAAAAGATGTTGCTTATACATAATTGTCACAATGGATGATTTATCGGTTCGTTTCATCTTGACTTAACGCATTCCCATTGGTTAATACAGTATTAGAGTAATGAAATACCCAGAACCCATGGTGAACCTCCAAATAAAAACTGTTATTCTTTTGAGTCAGTTATCGATAAATTTTTCAACTACATTTATATCGGTGGTGATAAAGATA
This sequence comes from Tachypleus tridentatus, assembly GCF_004210375.1. Taxonomy (NCBI): domain Eukaryota; kingdom Metazoa; phylum Arthropoda; class Merostomata; order Xiphosura; family Limulidae; genus Tachypleus; species Tachypleus tridentatus. Next base: position 31,503,620 of record NC_134827.1, read on the forward strand.
GTTAAAGTAAGATAGGCCTAAGAATTTAAACTTCATAAAAGTTGTTTCGGTTTTAGTAACATATTTTTTTTCCCTAATTCAGCTACGTAGATTTCGGGAAGAAGAAAAAAAACTCTTACTTAGATCAAATTATTATTTCCTTTACCACAATGAACATTTTTATTATAACGTTTGTTATGTTTGGGTTCTAGAATAATCGATAAGACTCTCACGTCGCCATTGGTCTAGAGAAATCTACAGCCAATGGTTGTCAACATTTTAAAATGTCAACATGATAAAATGTGTTCAGATTCCAGTGAAAATGATTCACTTATATAAGAGTACATATGACGTTTTGTGAAAAATCTGTAACTGATGGAGAAAAATGGACAACATTTCAGATTGAACATATAGGAATTACTGTAGGATGTGTAAAAATTTCAAGACAGTAAAACCATCGCAGGCTAGTGTAATTAATGGTGTTTGACCCATTCAATCTGAATTACAACTTACGTGTATTTGACACGTAAGCTAAATAAATAGGTTATTAAACTTCAATGCCCCATCAGAATTATTTAATTTTCGAATTTAACAAAGTTTAGAATTTTATCAGATACCAAGGTTTTACGAAGGGAAAATTCTGCGTAGGAAATGTTTTAACATTTTTTGAATATGTTACTGCTTATGCAGATGAGGGTAAAGTTGTAGATTGGGTGTATCTGGATTTTCTGAAAGTATCTGACAAAGTGCCACATAAAAGACTTGTAAAAAAACTTAGTAGATGTGAGGGATAAATTAATTGATTGGATACAAAAGTAGCTCGATGGAAGTCACCAGAAAGTTGTTGTAAATGGAGTTCCTTCTCACTCGATTATTGTCACAAGTGAGGCACCTCATGGCTCAGTCTTGGGACCTTTGTTCTTTTTGGTTTACATTGATGAGATAGAAGGAATGGTCAATAAATTACTTAAATTTACAGATGATATCAAGATATTTGGTGTTTCTAGCTGCAAAGAGGATGCTGCTTTACACAAGGATTTAGATCATCTAGTGAGTTGGACAAATAAATGGCAGATGATTTTAAGTTATGATAAATGAAAGATAACGTATGTGTATTATCATAATTATAATTATTCATATAATTTGGACTTGGACAACCTTAACAGTTTCATGAAAGAAAAGAATCTTGGTGTAATAGATAATCAGTTAGTTAAGTCATCTAAGCAGTATGTTATTCTTGGTGTAATAGATAATCAGTTAGTTAAGTCATCTAAGCAGTATGTTATCATTGGTGTAATAGATAATCAGTTAGTTAAGTCATCTAAGCAGTATGTTATTCTTGGTGTAGTAGATAATCAGTTAGTTAAGTCATCTAAGCAGTATGTTATCATTGGTGTAATAGATAATCAGTTAGTTAAGTCATCTAAACAGTATGTTATTCTTGGTGTAATAGATAATCAGTTAGTTAAGTCATCTAAGCAGTATGTTATCATTGGTGTAGTAGATAATCAGTTAGTTAAGTCATCTAAGCAGTATGTTATTCTTGGTGTAATAGATAATCAGTTAGTTAAGTCATCTAAGCAGTATGTTATTCTTGGTGTAATAGATAATCAGTTAGTTGTCATCTAAGCAGTATGTTATCATTGGTGTAATAGATAATCAGTTAGTTGTCATCTAAGCAGTATGTTATTCTTGGTGTAATAGATAATCAGTTAGTTAAGTCATCTAAGCAGTATGTTATTCTTGGTGTAATAGATAATCAGTTAGTTAAGTCATCTAAGCAGTATGTTATTCTTGGTGTAATAGATAATCAGTTAGTTAAGTCATCTAAGCAGTATGTTATCATTGGTGTAATAGATAATCAGTTAGTTAAGTCATCTAAGCAGTATGTTATTCTTGGTGTAATAGATAATCAGTTAGTTAAGTCATCTAAGCAGTATGTTATTCTTGGTGTAATAGATAATCAGTTAGTTAAGTCATCTAAGCAGTATGTTATCATTGGTGTAATAGATAATCAGTTAGTTAAGTCATCTAAGCAGTATGTTATTCTTGGTGTAATAGATAATCAGTTAGTTAAGTCATCTAAGCAGTATGTTATTCTTGGTGTAATAGATAATCAGTTAGTTAAGCCATCTAAACAGTATGTTATTGCTAGTGACAGGGCATATAAAATTTTAGGTTGTATCAAAAGAAATATTAAATACAACTCTAAAGAGGTTATAATTTCACTGTACATGTCACGTGTAGGCCATATTTAGGTTATTTTATTCAGTTTTGGGATTCTTACCTTAGGAAAGACATTGAGTTGTTGAAAAAAGTTCGAACAATGTTACTAAAATAATACCTGGTATGGAGGGCTTATTATATGGGGAGAGATTAGAATTCTTAAACTGGTTTTCTCTTGAATAAAGAAAAGTTAGAAGTGATCTGGTTGAAGTGTTTAAGATTGTAAAAGGAATTGATAATGCTTAACAGCGAGAACTAGTGGACACAAATATGGATTTTGACAAGGTAAAATTCGTCTTCAGCTAAAACATTTATTTTTCAAACAGATTGGTTGGTCTATTGAAATGGGTTAACCTTCAGACGTTGTGGAGGCAGTAAATATAAGTGAGTTTAAAAGAATTCTTGATAGGTATATAAATGACAAGGGCTGGGTTTTGTTATTTATTTAATGGTTTTATTTAGATTTACAGGATGGAGCAGCCAAGATGGACCTAGGGTTTCTTGTTGTCCCTAAATATTGTGTTATCATAATTATCGTTAACGCTAACACAGTAATATAGTGCTTTCTTTTCTTATTTTTTTTCTTGTATATCTACTATGTTGTTCCACTAAACGTATCATGGTAAACTTATAAGCACTGCATTTTGTATTCTTACCAAGGTCTTCCTCACGTTGGTACCATAGAGACTTATAATGCCGGAGGCTACGTTGCAGATCTGACTGGCCCACTCTCTAGGATAAAGCGCATGCTCCAGGACCTGAACGAGAATAACTGGATTGACAAGCTGACCCGTGCTATTTTTATAGATTTTACTGTCTACAATGCCAATGTTAATTTGTTTAGTCGAGTGTCCATGCTACTGGAATTCTCTCACACGGCGGTTGTGGTGCCAAGTGTTCACTACCACACGTGTCAGCTCTACTCTTACGTTGGTCCACAGGCCATTGTGTCTGTAGTTTGCCAGTTTGCCATTTTCGTGTGTTTGATTTATTTCTTCATTACTGAAACTAAAAAACTCAAAAAGGTAGGAATATATATTTACGTTTTATATATTAGTACTTATTTTGTTCTGTAGATGGCGAGTTAAAACTCGACATATTTATATATATGTTCAACAGATGGCGCTAATAAAACAGTCATATGTATCGATAACATAAGTAATGTGTTTTTAGTTTTAAAGAAACGCTACGTTTCGCTAGATTTTTCCTAACATCATTAGGTGGATACAATTGAAAAATAGAACAAAACTGTTATGGTTTCTACCATGAAGAGTGGTATTTGGTTTTAAAAATAAAACTTTAACTTTCGTGTTACAAGTTATTACTTTAGACTGATAAAGGTGTCGCTAACATTGTTAACTTATGTTACCATTCGTCTGCCTTGTTGTTTGGCACAAATCTACATAAATGGCTAGCTGTGCTTACAGAGGGTATCGAAACCTGTTTTTAGCTTTATAAGCCTATGTACCTATCGCTTAATTCGTTTTAAAAAAAACGTTTCATGTTTAAGCGCGAAACTAAACCATGCTGTGCGGCTCGGCATGGCCAGGTGGGTTAAGTCGTTCGACTCGTAACCTGAGGGTTGCGCGTTCGAATCCCCGCCAAACCAAATACGCTCACCTTTTTAGCCTTGGAAGCGTTATAATGTGACGGTCAATTCCAGTATTCGTTGGTAAAAGAGTAGTCCAAGAGCTGGCGGTGGTGGGTGATAACTAGCTGCCTTCCCTCTAGTCTTACACTGCTAAATTAGGGACAGCTAGCGCAGATAGTCCTCGTGTAGCTTTACGCGAAATTTCAAAACAAACAAACAATCTTAGCTATGCCAACGCGGTGCAATGAAATCATGTTGGTTGTTTTTTTAACGTCACAAGAACTGCTGAGCCAATGAGAAGTGGACATTTAATTATGTGTTTAATTATACTTTACACCTATATATATTCTGTCTCAATATTCGAATTGAAACGACATAAAAAGGAGAATACATTAACTGATACTATCATAAACTTTGACCAGTTATTATTTAGGCTAATTTCATAGTGTTCACAGCTTCCCTATTAAATGCTAAAAAAGGTTTTTTTCCCCTTTTCTTATTTTCATCTTTCGAAGCTCTACTCAAATAAGTGGTTGAGTCTAGCAACACAAAATGCATATTTTTCTTTATGTTCATTGGCCTTAAGATTTTGGCCAGCAGTGTATATATATACACAAGGGGTCCGAAACGTAACAATGGACTATTTGTGCTGCGTCCACAAGGGAAATCGAAGTCCCATTTGTACCGTCATTACGTCATTACTCTAGATGCTTATAGCTCACCCATTAGAGGGCCCCATTTTCAGAAAGAATCGTCAGATGGAGTCGAACTGAACCAAGCCTGATATCCTGGTTTGGGATTTGCTGACACGAAAACAAAATTTGAAAGTCCGCAATCCGGGCTTTTAGGCTGTAAATGCATTATAACAGCAACGGTTAAATTTTACTATTTGATTAGAATAACACACGAATTGGCGGCGGGTGATATTGACCAGTTACTTTTCTCTAACCAATAACTTCGAAATTAGAGCTAGCTAACGTAGTAATTTTGGGCAAAATTCAACATGGTATCCAGTAAAACAGAATAATAAAATAAAACAATAGAAACGTAAGGCAGTGACTTAAATTGAACTCTGTGGTAGAATGTTTTGTACCTGTAACCAAGTACAACTTTAGAAGTTCAAACCTATCAGACCCTGTATGGCCAGGTGGTTAGGGCGCTCGACTCGTAATCTGAGGGTCGCGGGTTTGAATCCTCGTGACACCAAACATGCTCGCCCCTTCAGCCGTTAGGACGTTATAAGTTACGGTCAAACCCACTATTCGTTGATAGAAGAGAAGCCCAAGAGTTGGCGGGTGGTGATGACTAGCTGCCTTCCCTCTAGTCTTACAATGCAAAATTAGGGACACCAAGCGCAGATAGTCCACGTGTAGCTTTGCGCGAAATTCAAAAACCAAACCAATCCTAAGTTCAAGGAATCAAAGCACAACTTACTCTTTAGGTTCTTAGACAAAAACGTTTATTTTTTAAATAGAATTCAACGTGCAGCTAATACTTCATGTTAATAATATTATAATTACTAGGCTATTTATTGAGAAACTGTGTTATCAATGCGATTTATTTTTGTAGAAAATTATAATACTAGCTATTGAGTGCGTTAGAAGATTGTCACTCAGTCTCCTAATTTGGATGGTAGGAAGCTGCTGATTGGCTCCTTCTCCTCTGGTCAGAAGGTAAACGTCAGAAAACAACGATCCAAAACATAAGCAGCTTTTACGTTAATACAAAAGACGTGTGCAAATAACTTAATATTACTCTGTGATTTGGCTTAAGTTGCATTATACATATCAGTACCTGTTTCTCAATAATCACTCTAATTTCAGGAGAAGACCTCCTATTTCAAAGAATTTTGGAACGTTATGGAGTTTTCTAAGTTGATTCTCAGTATCGTAACAATTGTCATGTATGCCATTCAAAATGTTTACTTGAACGTCGTGTTGAGCAGCTTGGAAACAAGGAAAGGTAAAAACAAAACAAAACTCGGTGTTCTAATCTAGCTTCGGTGGACAATGTGTTACAGTTTTAAATATTAAAATCTGATCAAATATTATTCTTAATAAATATTAATGTTACATTACAAGTTCAGTGAGTTATAATGTCGCAGATTCGGATTGTTAGAGGAAAAAGTTAAAAATTATTACCATTCGTTACGTCATGACTTTACCCAACACAATGTGTCTAAAGAACCTTCCGAGAGAAAAAAGAAATCGAAGAAAGCGAAATATTTAGTGAAATTTTAAATCATTCAAGTCAGAGTTAGTTTCAGTAAACCAGACGGTATTGTCTAAACATTCAAGTCAGAGTTATTTTTAGTAAACCAGACGGTGTTGTCTAAACATTCAAGTCAGAGATAATTTCAGTAAACAAGACGGTATTGTCTAAATATTCAAGTCAGAGTTAATTTCAGTAAACCAGACGGTATTGTCTAAACATTCAAGTCAGAGTTAATTTCAGTAAACCAGACGGTATTGTCTAAACATTCAAGTCAGAGTTAATTTCAGTAAACCAGACGGTATTGTCTAAACATTCAAGTCAGAGTTAATTTCAGTAAACAAGACGGTATTGTCTAAACATTCAAGTCAGAGTTAATTTCAGTAAACCAGATGGTATTGTCTAAACATTCAAGTCAGAGATAATTTCAGTAAACAAGACGGTATTGTCTAAACATTCAAGTCAGAGTTAATTTCAGTAAACCAGACGGTATTGTCTAAATATTCAAGTCAGAGTTAATTTCAGTAAACCAGACGGTATTGTCTAAACATTCAAGTCAGAGTAAACAAGACGGTATTGTCTAAACATTCAAGTCAGAGTTAACAGTAAAAGACGGTATTGTCTAAACATTCAAGTCAGAGTTAATTTCAGTAAACCAGACGGTATTGTCTAAACATTCAAGTCAGAGTTATTTTTAGTAAACAAGACGGTATTGTCTAAACATTCAAGTCAGAGTTAAGTTCAGTAAACCAGATGGTATTGTCTAAACATTCAAGCCAGAGTTAGTTTCAGTAAACCAGACGGCATTGTCTAAACAATCAAGTCAGAGTTAGTTTTAGTAAATCATATAAACAACACGGTACTCCCTAAACATATGAGCCAAAATTATTATTAATTAAACAAAATTATATAAACAATTTAGTCAGTGTTATTACTCTATAAACCATAATATACTGTTTAAAGACAAGTAGGTGTTAAATAGGTATTTCATTCACCGAGAAATTCGTTGTGACTTCTAATTTTATAATGTCCGCATTCCTCCGTTTGTTTCCCCTACAGGTGAATTCTTGAACTTCCACATCTTTACTTCCTGGAATGAACTTTTCGTTATCGTCATGAGTTTCGTTGTGTTCATCTCTCTTCTGGAAATACTCCATCTATTGAGATTCAATACACGTATCAGACTGCTAGCCATGACCCTGAAGGATTCCTCTAAGGACCTAATGACCTTTTCTGTCACATTCCTTCTCATCTTTATGGCGTTCGCTCAGTTTGCATATATCGGTAAAATTGTCCTTTCCTCTTCCAACGTCTCTATTTCAGTGGGTTTTGTTATTTGATTTCTTGTTCACATAAAATAAAACAATGATTATCTCCACGAAACACTGATTTCCATTACTCGAGTCCTCCGGTGGTTCAGCGACGAGATTTAGCCTTATAAATCTAAAATTCGGGGTTCGATCCACGCGGCGAACCCATACCAGATAGACAATTGTGCAGTGTTCCTCCAAAGCAAACAACTGCTGTCGTGATCGTAATGCAAGAAACTTGATACGATACGTTGCTAACTTATGTAACATTCTAGGCTCCATAAAACCTGAGCTTAAAAATATCTTTTTTTTTTAAGATGTTGATCAAACTGGCTAAAAGAAAAGTAACCACTGCGAAGTTTCTAATTCTCCTGTAATTTTTTTTTTGTTTATCCAAATACTTAATTTTACTCCTAGATGGCAGTAGAGTACAGGAAAACACACACACACACAGGTTACAAAATATGTACTGTATTTTGTACTCCGACTAATTAATCATTAAAACAAAATAGCTTGTCATAGTTGTTTTTTAAATAAAAATAGCAAAATCCTGGAATGTTACAACTGTTTATATAACTTTATACACGTGATATAAATAATATAGATAGACGACACGAGCCTCGCGACACGTTTGATTTTCAAGGAGCTTATCCACGACACCGATTGTTATTTCATGTTCTTATTACAAACATTTGTCAAGAAGATAACGACAGAACATAGATCATAGACGTTTTCTTGTCCTTATTTTTGAAGAAGATATTTAGAAGTAACGTTACAAATGTCTATAAAATATAACTAGAAAAATAATTGAAACAACTTATAACACGAGCTCTATATTCAAATATAGAATTAACTTTAGAAAATATTCTACAGTTTAAATGCCGTCCTGAGATACGCTTATACAAGTGAGACGGCCCGGCATTGCCAGGTGGGTTAAGGCGTTCGACTCGTAACCCGAGGGTCGCGGGTTCGAATCCCGGTCGCACCAAACATGCTCGCCATTTCAGCCGTGGGGGCGTTATAATGTGACGGTCAATCTCACTATTAATTGGTAAAAGAGTAGCCCAAAGGTTGGCGGTGGGTGGTAATGAATAGCTACCTTCCCTCTAGTCTTGCACTGCAAAATTAGGGACGAGTTGCGCAGATAGCCCTCGAGTAGTTTTGCGCGAAATTCAAAACAAACGAACAATCTTCAAGTGGGTTTCTCGTCATCACGAATGTTCTGCAGTTTATATCTAATATAATCCGATTTACGTCCATTAATCTGCTTGTATATTACTTTGATGCGGGTTGTCTCATTTATAACATATACATTATGAACCTAGGAATGAATACGACATTTATTAGAGAGTGTTACAGTGTAAAATGTTTGATAGCCTAGAAATAAATATAGTTTTAATATCTCTCCTTTATTGGGTTAAAAGCAACAACTGGTGTTTATATATTAGCAGTAAAGTTTGTCTTAACAAAATTATTTGTTTGTAGCGTACGGAACTGACATGTCCAAATACAGTGGAATCATTACTACAGCCGAATCAATGATCATGCATCTCTTAGGTAAGCCTATTTATAATACTATTGTTATTTTGGTAAGCCAATTTATAATATTATTGTTATTTTGGTAAGCCTATTTATAATACTATTGTTATTTTGGTAAGCCTATTTATAATACTATAGTTATTTTGGTAAGCCTATTTATAATACTATTGTTATTTTGGTAAGCCTATTTATAATACTATTGTTATTTTGGTAAGCCTATTTATAATACTATAGTTATTTTGGTAAGCCTATTTATAATACTATTGTTAGCCTATTTATAATACTATTGTTATTTTGGTAAGCCTATTTATAATACTATAGTTATTTTGGTAAGCCTATTTATAATACTATTGTTATTTTGGTAAGCCTATTTATAATACTGTAGTTATTTTGGTAAGCCTATTTATAATACTATTGTTATTTTGGTAAGCCTATTTATAATACTATAGTTATTTTGGTAAATCTATTTATAATACTATAGTTATTTTGGTAAGCCTATTTATAATACTATTGTTATTTTGGTAAGCCTATTTATAATACTGTAGTTATTTTGGTAAGCCTATTTATAATACTATAGTTATTTTGGTAAGCCTATTTATAATACTATTGTTATTTTGGTAAGCCTATTTATAATACTGTAGTTATTTTGGTAAGCCTATTTATAATACTATAGTTATTTTGGTAAGCCTATTTATAATACTATAGTTATTTTGGTAAATCTATTTATAATACTATAGTTATTTTGGTAAGCCTATTTATAATACTATAGTTATTTTGGTAAATCTATTTATAATACTATAGTTATTTTGGTAAGCCTATTTATAATACTATAGTTATTTTGGTAAGCCTATTTATAATACTATTGTTATTTTCAAATTCCTTAAAGACACAGAACCAGATATTTGATTGGTCAACCGAAAAAGTTTGTTAAGCTCCAGAAGTAAAATTTGTTTGTTTGTCAAAAGAAAAAAAAAAAACTTGTTTTCTAAATAATCGCAAATACCAACGTAATGACAATTATTTTATAATAAAATACTTATAACATAGCATATGTGTGTTAAGTTTCAACAATATCATAGTGCCATTTACTATACTAATGATAAATATTGTAAAATAGCAATCAAACAATGTTAAGTCATAAAGTTTGAGGACTTTAAAGTTTTACCAGGAAGGTGTTATTCCTTCCAATGTCACCCAGTAACAGACATCGACCACTGTCGAGATACTTTACTGATAAGGCCCCGGCATGGACAGGTGGTTAAGGCGTGCGACTCGTAACCTGAGGGTCGCAGGTTCGCATCCCGGTCGCACCAAACATGCTCGCCCTTTCAGCCGTGGGGGCGTTGTAATGTTACAGTCAATCCCACTATTCGTTGTTAAAAGGGTAGCCCAAGAGTTGGCGGTGGGTGGTGATGACTAGCTGCCGTCCCTCTAGTCTTACACTGCTAAATTAGGGACGGCTAACGCAGATAGCCCTCGTGCAGCTTTGCGCGAAATTCAAAAACAAAAAACTAATAACATCATTGTTGCTCACGTTAATAGGAGATATCGACTTCGAGACGATGTTCATGACTCACGGCTACTATGGACTGTGCTTCTACCTGGCGTACGTTTTGATTGTTACGTTCATCTTGCTAAACATGTTTATCTCCATCGTTAACGGAAGTTTCAGCGCTGTGAAGGAAGCAACAAAAGAAAAACAGAACGAATATGAAATCATGGAGTTTCTACTAAAACAGCTGCAGGATCTGCTCGGCGTAGACTTTTCTAGCTTTTTTAAAAGCTCTGTAGACGATGAAGAAGACAACGATGACGAAGGTGAGAACAAGAGACGTGTTCGAGTTAAAAACAACAACACTGCACAAGTGAAACAAGCAAACTTACCCGAGGGCGTTAACTGTACCACAGTCCTGTTATAAATAATCCTGTAGTGATCAGAGAATGCACCACTGTTCCCGCCCTAGGAAATATGGTAGTTATAGGCTTCAAAATCGAGTAATTTCTAAAATGTACGCGATAAAACACGTACATATGCAGTGTATGTTAGGCTTAAGATTATGAATAGGTGTTAACCTGCCCTCATCAGATGTAGTTGCTCTTCCAACTTCGGTGTGTTGACTATACGTGTTGAGGTGTTAACTGTAGTTAGTGAGAGAGATGTCTAATCGGAAGATTCACACATGGAAGAGAATAAATAAATATAAGTTATAGAAGGTGAATTATAATTAAGGTTATAGAAAAAGTTGAAACAGAAAGACTGTAATTTAGTCCTTTTGTTTTAGTATACATTGTCATACTGTAGTTCCCAACATTTAACGTACTCTAAGAAAATTTATAACCTACACATAATTATTTTGTCCTACTGTGTACCTCGAGTTTTTGGCACACAGTCCACGTTCTGTTGTTTATTTGTTACATGTTTTTACTGCTTCACAAACGTTTTGTTTCCGGTAGGGCAGTGCCAAGTTTATGGAATTATAACGGTAAAATATGGGGTTCGATTCCTCGCAATGGACAGAACAGGTAGCCCAATTTGGCCTACCTGTGAAACAAACAAAGAAACTGTATGATAAAACATACAGATAGATGGCGCGAAATTCAATACAAGCAACTTACAGACTTTTGTCAGAGAGAGTAAAATATATATGGCTTCAGTGCTTACTTAATGAATCACCTTCCATTAATATCTTTCTATAGAGTTATGAATTCATATTTGTTGTTAGAATCCAGCAGAGACTAAGACTAAATACATAACTCATTTCTACTGAAATATTGAAGAAATTATCTTTATAAAAAAGACGTATTTGATCTGTATTTTTACCGTATCAATACACAACAGTAATAAAACGAAATAACCATACTGCCCTGACATGTAAACTTGATTAATGTTTTATTTTAATTGTCGGCCCGACATGGCCAGGTGGGTTAAGGCGTTCGACTCCTAAACTGAGGATCGCGGGTTCAAATCCCGGTCGCACAAAACATGCTCGCTGCGGGGGCGTTATAATGTGACAGTTAATGCCACTATTCGTTGGTAAAAGATTAGCCAAAGAGTTGGCAGTAGGTGGTAATGATTAGCTGCCTTCCCTCCAGTCTTACACTGCTAAATTAGGGACGGCTAGCGCAGATAGTCCTCGTGTAGCTTTGCGCGAAATTCAAAACAAACAAACAAAAAACTTTAATTGTCCTGATGACAGTGTCTTCTGAAACACAAAATATTTTTCCTCCACTAATCTGTTTGTAATATTTTTTTAACTTTAAGGTCAAGTTGTTTAAAGGATTGTGCTAATAATAAAATTATATTTATACGCCCCCCTGGTGATATGCGATTTGTAAATTTGTTTTTGAATTTCGCGCATAGCTACATGAGGGATATTTGCGCTAGGCAATTTGTAAATCAATGGAAGATATAAAATACAGTTTAAATACACAATAACGTAACGACAGCAAGTTTAAGTGGGTACTAGTTAGTTTTAACACTTCACGTGTTTTCTTCTTTCCAAATCTGTGCACTTAGATTCAGCATTCTTTGCTCACTTTTGTTGTGGTTTACGACTGAACTCGCTCATAACTACAAATACCTAATAAATACTCGACATCTTCTACAAGCCTTACTACCAAATTTAATCATTCATTCAAGGTTTTCGTATAAACTTAGTATTGTTCCGTTGTTCTGACTTTAAATTTTAGATTATTTTACACCGTACTGTTTACTTACCCACTATTGTTCTATTGCTGTGAATTTAAATTTCAGATTATTTTACACCGTACTGTTTACTTACCCACTATTGTTCTATTGCTGTGAATTTCAATTTTAGCTTATTTTACACCGTACTGTTTACTTACCCACTATTGTTCTACTGCTGTGAATTTAAATTTCATATTATTTTACACCGTACTGTTTACTTACTCACTATTGTTCTACTGCTGTGAATTTAAATTTTAGCTTATTTTACACCGTACTGTTTACTTACTCACTATTGTTCTATTGCTGTGAATTTAAATTTTAGATTATTTTACACCGTACTGTTTACTTACCCACTATTGTTCTATTGCTGTGAATTTAAATTTCAGATTATTTTACACCGTACTGTTTACTTACCCACTATTGTTCTATTGCTGTGAATTTAAATTTCAGATTATTTTACACCGTACTGTTTACTTACTCACTATTGTTCTATTGCTGTGAATTTAAAGTTTAGCTTATTTTACACCGTACTGTTTACTTACCCACTATTGTTCTATTGCTGTGAATTTAAATTTTAGCTTATTTTACACCGTACTGTTTACTTACTTACTATTGTTCTATTGCTGTGAATTTAAATTTTAGCTTATTTTATATCGTACTGTTTACTTACCCACTATTATAAAGGAAGACTTTTTAATTTTCTCCAGGAACCACTGAGGCTCTTGTGTTCTGTGACGCAATCAGCTCTGACATGGATTCCATAAACTGCCGTTTAGATGCTTTGGATCAACGCCTTGATATGATAAACGACTGGATAAATCATGTCTTGGATGAGGTTAGTGCGGAATCCCAAGAAGACATGGCCACAATGGTGGTACTTACGAGGCTGGGAATGGTGTCTTCTCAAGAAATTCGGCAACTCTTCATAGAGGATTCCCACGAGTCTGACACAGAAGACACACTACCAGGGGCTGTTACTGATTATTAATTTGGTTCATTTACGTTAGCACTAAAACTGTTGTTGTATAATCTAAATTTAATTAGTCTTTGGATTTCATGACGAGTGGATTTGGCTCCGCATATTGAATATCTGTGATAACTATAAAAGTTAATTTATATTATATAAGTTTGTATTTAAAACGTAGTTTAGTAACATATACAAAGGAGATTAATTGAAGTAATTGGAAGGATATTAACATCCTACAACAGTAAAATGAGGAAGAAGGCGAAACGAGAGATGAAACGTATATCAAATCGTCACACACACAGAGATAAAAACAAAATATATTTATCTAAAGACACAACATGTTTGTATTTAATTCAAAGTCTTGACTGTTTACTTTATATAAAATTAGTTGTTGTTCTTTATATAGTATACTGCTGTACTTCGATATAGTTGTTAGTTTAATAAAACCGAAGCATCGAAAAAAAGTCTCATTCTATTATTTTAAACCTCCGATAAAACAAATAGTTCGTCTTCATCATGAATGAAAAAAAGCCAAATCAAATGACTTTTTTTTAAAGAAATATAAATAAACTGCACGCCTTTTTAACAGAAACACGTTATAGTTTCTTTGTTAAAACATTCTAATATGTGCGTTGTACATATTAAAATTATAAACGCAGTTTGTTCATTTTTTTCACCGGAATTTATTGCGTTCTATGTAAATGTTCCCCACTTCTAGTGGTTAATTTACCCATGGGTTCCAGGTTCTCATCCCATTACGTTTAGAACGCATCCACGGACTCACGAATTTGTTTGTTTTAGAAATTTACCGCAAATCTATAACAAACAAATTCATCTTTTATCTATATTATTTCATTTCTATCGCTGCCCATACATTATTCCCTTTTTTGAAATATAATACAACAGTATTTTAATTGTCCATAATTCACATAGGAAACACCCAATAGGTTACGTAAAACAGAAATACGGTATATTTTTACTTCAAAATGGATGACCTCATTTCAAAATTTTATTTAATATTTTAATAGCGGATCCAACTGTTACAACGAGATAAGGAAGCGAATGAAGACATCTAGATGTTTATCATTTATGTTGCTTTAGCACAAAAATACACAATGGACCATCTGCGATCGAATCAAGGTTAGCGTTATAACTCAGTTAACTTCCGCTAACCAACCGAGGTACAAACATTAAGATAAAACGTCCACGAGAATGCCTAGCTAGAAAGCGCCACTTCACATAACGAGCAAAACTTGTTTATATTCTTGGTTTGTTTTGAATTTCGCGCAAAGCAACACAGGGGCTATCTGCGTAAGCCGTTCCTAATTTATCAGTGTAAGATTAGAGGGAAAATAGCTAGTCATCACCACTCACTGCCAACTCTTTGGCCTACTCTTTTGCCAACGAATAGTGGGATTAACCGTAACTTTATAACGCCCAAGCAAAACAAACGTCGTAGCATCCATTTGAAATAGTGTCCTCCACTGGGACAGCGATAAGTCTAAGGATTTACAACGCGAAAATCAAGGGATTCGATTCCCCTCGGTAGACACAGCAGATAGACCGATATGGCTTTCTTATAAGAAAAGCACACAAACATAAACCACGCCATTTGAAACACCACTTAAATCTTTAACAGCCATGGACACAAACGTTCACCTTCCTCATCTTACGTGCCCTCTAGTGGAATAACGATAAGCTACAGACTTACAACGCTAAAATTAGGGGGTACGATTCCCTTCGGTAGACGTAACAGATTGTCCAATGTTTCTTTCCTCTTATTTACCGAAATGTAATTGACATTCTAAATGACACACGGTTTAATAATATATAAAAACACAAAAAATAAAGTTTATTGTTTAGTTTGTTTTGAATTTCGCGCAAAGCTACACGAGGGCTATCTGCACTAGCCGTCCCTAATTTAGCAGTGTAAGACTAGAGGGAAGGTAGCTAGCCATCATCACCTACCGCCAACTCTTGGGTTACTCCTTTACCAACGAATAGTGGGATTGACAGTAACTTTATAACGTCCCCATGGTTGGAAGGGCGAACATGTTTGGTACAACCTGGATTCGAACCAAAGTTTTTTGTTAAGCATATAATAGTTCATCTGTGCTCTACCCACTACGGGTATCGAAACGCAGTTTCTACCGTTGTCAGTCCAAAGACATACCGTCGTGTCACTGAGAAACCGAATAATATTTTTAAATTGACGAATTTGTAGGCCTTTAGGTAATGAAAACATTTAAAAAAATTTTATCATCAAAACCTTGGTGTACATCAACAAGTCACTTCAGGTATGCGATTTTTGTGTCTGTCTGTCTGTAGATCCATCTTCTTTGTGCACAATCCATCGTTATGTGCTAAGATCAAAGAATCTCCCAATACTGCACGTAATAAATCCATCCATTTGCACGCGAATTCAACGATTCTGCGCGTAGCAGACTCTTCTTTGTACATGATTAAAACTATGGTACAATTGTTGTGCTGTTGTAAACTAAGTTATAGAACAAGTGTCAACAATTAATTTTGTGAAGGATATTGCTGTGTTAAGTATTCAATCAAAAATAATATCACCGATAAAAACTTTTAAACCCGTTCCAATCAAGCTGAAATAAGTGGAAAAGAACCACTTCCTTTTTAAAAATTGGGTAGCTGGGACATTTGGATCGCACTCTGCAGGTCGCGGGTTCGAATCCCTTCCACCGAAAATGTTCCCTTTTAGACGTGGGGGCATTGTAATATGACGGTCAATCCACTTTTTGTTTGTAAAAAAGTCGCCCAAGATTTGACGGTGGGTGGTGTTGACTCGCTGCCTTTCATTCTAGTCCATTACATCTAAATTATGGACAACCCTAGCAGAGAGCCCTAGAATGGTTTTGCACGATATTCGAAATAAACCAAACCAAGTTTTTCTAGTGACAGGTGGGACCATTTCTGCAGACAAGTAAGTTATTAAAGTGATCCTAAATATTCTGGAAAGAGCCACAAAAATCAGAACACGTCACACACTAACAAATTATATCAACACAGCATTACAACATGTACAATTCACAGAAAGCCAAAGCTACCAACCTACAGAATACATTCAAAACACACATGTGCCAGTATCATTTCAGTGCTATCAACGAACGTGTTGCTCAAAATCAAACACTATACACTCCCATACAAACACAACAACCCAAAGACACTAAACAAATAAATGTATGTGCTAACATAAAAAATGCTACACGTACTATGTGAGTGAGCATGGCTTTGAGAGGGGGTTGTAGTAACTAAAGTCTGTAAATGACGCAAAACCCTCACATATAATACTCTTAGCATTTAACAGACACGATGGTATACTTTGCTGGAGGGAAGAAGGGGACCCTCCCAGATCCCAACAAAAGGATCTATATCCCGACCCAGAGGACACACTCTAGTGTTTTTAATTTAAAACATTTAACAGCGTACAACAGATATAAACAATTGGTTGCAAGCTAGGCCTCAGTCATATAAGTGACTTGAAAGGTCAAATATTGTTTAATCAGTTATTATTAAACCATCCTAAATATTCTTTGTGCCAAATTTCTTAAATACGTAATACAGTTTTTTCAGTCATATGTTTAAATGGTTCCAAATAAAACAGTATACCACAGCATATATAAAAGTTTCATATTTTCTTTGTTTTCACTGAAGATTTCTGTAGATCAATCATACGTAGCAATATTTACCATGAACGTAATAGATGTACTTCTATTCGTTATTCATAAAAACAAAACCAAAAAACATAAATTTTGCATAATATCCCATAGTATATAGTAATAAGTTTAATATTGTTGTCGTGACCAGTTTGTTGGAAAATGACTTGTCTGGAATATTGTTTAATATTGTCACGTGGCCAACGTGCTGGTTGAACTCGAGAGTTTAACATTGTTGTGGCCTGGGTGTAGGAAAAATACTTCCCTTCACGGGAGTGTAACATTATTGCTAAGGTCTATGTATTGGGAAAAGGTTTGTTTTTACAGAAGGTGAAAATGTTATTTTTTTACTTTAACTACACTTTCAGTATCTTCGCAAATTAAAGTTTTACATAATTGAAATAAAACTCAGAGTTAAAAATACTTCAAATATATGTAATAACAAATCAACGGATTATGTAGACGAATATTTATTAATAAATATTACCTGGAATAAGTTTACTTCACCTTTATGTCTCCTGCTTCGTTATAACGCATCTTCTAATACTTGTAACTGAAAAGCGACACCTACAAATATTTTTCTTTACCAACACAACTGGTCACGATAATAATATTTGCTTTGAATATTGAATAATACAGATTCTTAGTAAATATGAGATGTCTAACCTATTGAACCCGGAAAGATTTTGTAAACGTTTACAAAACGGGCTTATTTTTTAAAAACTGACAGGATAAATTCATTGCTCTATTTATTTTTTAAATTAAATTCTTGTTTTTGACTAAAACTCAAAATTATCGATTTGACGAGGCTACAGCTATTTCTTACACTGTGCTCAAAGTAGGCTTAGCACTTAGCACGTGATTTTAAGTATCATTTTTTTTTCTTTTTACAACTCAACAAAATAACACAACTTGTGTTTTCAAAACCCACAGGCCCGGCATGGCCAAGCGTGTTAAGGCGTGCGACTCGTAATCTGAGGGTCGCGGGATCGAATCCCTGTCACATCAAGCATGCTCGTCCTTTCAGCCGTGGGAATGTTATAATGTGACGGTCAATCCCACTATTCGTAGGTAAAAGAGTAGCCCAAGAGTTGGTGGTAGGTGGTGATGACTAGCTTCCTTCCCTCTAGTCTTACACTGCTAAATTAGGGACGGCTAGTACAGATAGCCCTCGAGTAGTTTTGTGCGAAATTCCAAAACAAACAAACAAACAATCAAAACCCATGTTTTAATAGTAGGGGCCCACCAACCCACGTTTCAGTTATATACAGCAAAAAATCATTTCTGGTGGCCATTAATTAATATACGTCATGACATTGACTTAGAACAAGATGGATTCCTCAATAGCTGCGGCAGGATTACATCAAATGAATCTATGAGACTTTTGTTTCCATTTTATTAGCTATATTTTTGTGAGCGAGTGGGATACGCGTATACTCGATTCGATGTTATTACTCATCAGTATCACTACCATCCTACCTTGAAGTTGAAATTATTTTAGGTAAGATTAGAGTAAATTAATCTATCAGACCTTTACTTAAAATATGTCCATATATAAAAGTTTTATAAAAATAACCACTATAAGACTTTTTTTAATTAGAAATACTTTCACGTTACATTATTTGTTGAAGATATTCCTTTACATGACTCTCTTGATGCTGGATCGATTTACGATCTGACGTATTAATTAGTCTTAAGAAAATGTCAAAGTTTATTTTTGTTTTATTGAGAACGATATTACTGACGGAAGATGGCGTCAGCACCGTCATTCGAACATGATTTTTACCGATAGATTTGTCATCCTCCAATATGATAATATTTTCAATTTCTTTTTTTAAAAAAAGCCTGAATAGAAACTTGGGCAGAAGTAATTTTACAGATGTATTACTAAAAGCTTAACTTAAACGTTATAGTAATTTACCTAACTTAAAATTAAATATTGTTTTCCGTCCAAAATGTTTAGCAAATGTCGTGTTAAACAGCAGAGAAAGTAAATGAAAATTGAGACGTTTTTCATTCTTGCATCAAATTGAACAGTTGAAATATTTTGTTCAATATTTCCTTCTACTCAAGACTTATTTTATTTGAATCCGTCCAATTGTGGCAAACGAATTCATCTTCCAGAACTTCTGCACTACACGTATCATCCGGTCAGAGGATGTCTCGAAAAACACTTTCTAATACATAAGGAACTTCTTGGATAACCATCAATAAAACATTTATTTAACATGTTACAGGAGTTCGTAATCACAATCACTGCGGTCGAATATGCTCGTAATTTATTTCTCATTTGATTTATACGAGGTTTTAATGAGAATTTGAAATTAAACTGCTTTTATGTGGTTTCTATTCAGTTTCTGATTTTTTTTTATAGCAAACCCACATAGGACTATCTGCTGACCCCACCGAGGGGAATCGAACCCCTGATTTTAACGTTGCAAATCCAGAGACTTACCGCTGTACTAGCGGGGGCGGTTGCTGATTCTTTGAAGTTAAGAACAAAGCTTATCAATGGAATATCTGTCCAACATGGGTATCGAAACCTAATTTCTAGCATTGTAAGTCTACAGGCATACAGCTATGCCTGTCAGATTAGTCCTTCAAATAGTATTAAAGAGTGTATTTGTGTGTGTGGTGTTACACAGAATTATTCATGAAAGTTGTGTAACACAAACTATTCGATCATAAAAAATCCAACTGGCAAGCAGCATTTAAACAAAGGAAAATATTTCACTAGGATTTAAGATCGCAGAGCATGAGGTTAACTGCGGTTGCTTGGACACGCAGTGAGTAAGCTATTTTTACTGACATGGAAGACAGTATGTTTATTCTGGTTCATATCTAGCGTTTGTTTAGTGAGTCATGTACGTATAAACAACAAACAAAATACAGAGAACTAAACAGAAGACGTTTCATTTCTTACGATGTTTGGGACAGTGCAGAACTCAAGCGTTTCCTAGTTCGGTTTCTTTTAAATGGGCCCGACATAGCCAGGTAGTTAAGGCAATCGACTCGTAATCTGAGGGCCGCGGGTTGGAATTCCTGTCACACCAAACATGCTCGCCCTTTCAACTGTGGGGACGTGATAATGTGACGGTCAATCTCACTATTTGTTAGTAAAAGAGTTGGCGGTGGGTAATGATGACTAGCTGCCTTCCCTCTAGTCTTACACTGGTAAATTAGGGACGGCTAGCGCAGATAGCCTCGTATAGCTTTGCGCGAAATTCAAAACAAACCAAAACAATTTTTTTTAAATTCCAAGCAAAGCTACACGAGTGCCATCTGTCCGGAATTTAGCAGCGAAAGACAGCTAGTCATCACCAACGAATAATGGGACTGATCGTTACGTTGTAGTAATGCCTCCACGGCTGAAAGGAAGGGCATGTTTGATGTGATGGGAATTCGAACCCGAGACTCTTACATTGCAAGTCGAACTTCCCTAACAGATTGGCCATGCCAGGCCACGTATTTTTTTTTTTTAAATCATGCTTCGGATTTTTATATCTGCAAACTGTTTTATGCTCAGTCATACTAAACAATCATGTCAGACACCTCTGGAATTCGCATATAGCAGTCCTTAATTTTGAACTATTGACCCCAACCAGCCAAAAGCACCTGCTACTACTGTCTGGGTAACTTTCACTGATTAACAGGACTAGTTTACACTTTCGCCCGAGTCGCGCCAAACATGCTCGCCCTCCCAGCCGTGGGGGCGTTATAATGTTACGGTCAATCCCACTATTCGTTGGTAAAAGAGTAGCCCAAGAGTTGGCGGTGGGTGGTGATGACTAGCTGCCTTCCCTCTAGTCTTACACTGCTAAATTAGGGACGGCTAGCACAGATAGCCCTCGAGTAGCTTTGTGCGAAATTCCAAAACAAACAAACAAACAGTTTACACTTTTATAATAAGCCCACAATTAAAGAAGCGAAGTGTACATAGCGTTATGATGTATCGAACTCCGAATCATTTGATCGAAGAGCTCGCAGCACCAACTAGGATCTACCTCAGCTTAGCACCAAGCATTCTCATCTGTAAAAAGGTGTAAACACAATCTTGTTACAGAGGTGAACTAGTGCAAGCAATATTGTTTTTTTTATTATGCCCATATACAACCATACAAACATTACTTGTAAAATATGTCTCGAATAACAGCATAGGGGAACACAAAATCAGCATTCAATATACACGTCATCTTTTTGTCAGTTTTTTTTATATATATACCATTTTGAGGTAAATGTTTAATGACAACAACATTTATATACTAAGGGCTGTAGCGTTTTGTCTTTGGTAGAGGCGTGGGTCATGAACGGTCAGTATTGTTGGGCTAGGTTTTTGTTTTTTTTATCTATACCATTTTGAGGTAAGTGTTGAATGACTATAGTATTTATATGCTGAGGGCTGTAAACATTTACCTCATGAACGGTCAGTATTGTTGGGCTGTTGATTGATTTCTGATTGAACTACTTTTATCTTAGGAAATTCTACAGAATACTAAAGAACAGTAAGGTACCACAAGTGATCTTCACTTATTGTATTATGTTTCCACTTATTTCTCACTTTACTCCAGGTATTACATGATAAACACGTGGTTGTTTATGGTATTATAAACAACAACGTCTAATAATTTTTTCTATGTCATACTTCATTACATAAGATACTGCTAATGACACAGATCTGTTTCATTCTTTACAAAATGGTCAATAATATTGAGCTACCAACCCACGATTCAAATTACTTAAAAATAGAGAGGTCTCGTATTTTCTGTAGACTATTTCTCTGTAGTCTGTTTCCCACATCTGCTTTCTACCAGCTGTGCTGCTCCCTCTGGTTGAGAAACATAATACTGTGCAATCTCTTTCCTACAATCTGTTAATGTAGGTCGATCAGTGTCATGATGTAGATGGTTTGTGAATTAGTTTTACTAACAGAAATAAAGTCACATCACGAGAGAGATAAAAATAAAACATTAGAACATTTCACCAAATCGCTCTCTGCTATGGTGTCAACAACAATTCATTTTATTTTTCACGTTCTTACACACACAAAAAAAACCAACAAAAATTGGCAAAAAGTAACCATAAAATCTAAATATTAAATTAAAATTCTTTATAGAATACGAAACTTACAAAAGATGAGATCTATTGAAATTAGCACCCTTATCCATTGAGTGATACAATATGGTTCAATTTGCCCCCTTGTTCATTGAGTGATACAATATGGTTCAATTTGCCTCCTTATCCATTGAGTGATACAATATGGTTCAATTTGCCTCCTTATCCATTGAGTGATACAATATGGTTCAATTTGCCCCCTTGTTCATTGAGTGATACAATATGGTTCAATTTGCCTCCTTATCCATTGAGTGATACAATATGGTTCAATTTGCCCCCTTGTTCATTGAGTGATACAATATGGTTCAATTTGCCTCCTTATCCATTGAGTGATACAATATGGTTCAATTTGCCCCATTGTCCATTGAGTTATACAATATGGTTCAATTAGCACCCTTATCCATTGAGTGATACAATATGGTTCAATTTGCCCCCTTATCCATTGAGTGATACAATATGGTTCAATTAGCGCCCTTATCCATTGAGTGATACAATATTGTTATTACTACAATGACAAAAACAACTATTATGGCTTGGTGCTGAAAAAAACTGAATACACTTTACCATTCAGAGCTTCGATAGTTGCTGTTCTATTAAAAAAATATGACATTAACTTAAAGGAAATTAACAAACAAAATTTTTGTTTGTCTTCTGACAACGGTGATAAACATAGAGGTATAACTATGTATAAATTTATTTGTACAACTACAAGCATATTTTTAGTACAATAACTTTACAAAGAAATTTAATACCAATGACGAATGTACTTAGTCAGAAACATGTACACTATTTATATATATAGATTTTTAATGTACAAAACTCGTGCATTTCTTTAATTAGGCCTACATGAAACCTAATACGGTTAACAATTAATTGGTGCAATCATTGTCCTATCTTTCGAGTACATCTGTACGTCACTTGGCTTCTTTCTGTGACAGTCTTTTTCCCTTGGAAAACATCAGTACTTTTTCAAGCTAAGTTTCAGGTACCTTCGAACAGTACCTTGTAAAGCCTCTGTAATGGCATCTCGAATACCCTCAGCAATCAGTTTTTCCATTTTAAACCTGCTTACGCCAAGGAAATTGAGAGAGGGAACTTTCACCGAGATCGTTCCAACTTTAGAAGGTTCATAGGCTGTCAACACAGCAAACGAAGAGGCCTTTACTCTGTCTTCTGATATCTCAATGAAGACTTGAACCGGGTCTTTAACACGAGCGTTTACTTCCCCAATAATGTACACACCGTATAACTTAGTAGCCAATAAATATGTCACTTGTAGATTTCTCCATTCAAGCCAAGCCGATGTTACTGTCTTAAAGCCGATTTGTGTCACTCGAGGTTCTCCCACTGGATGAAATGTTGAAAGACCGAAGAGCTGTCCCCGTTTCAGTCGCAGTTGTCCTTTATGATTTTTGATGTCATACTGCAACGTCCTGCGATCCAGGGTTAAGGGGTCTTCACGGTTTAGTTGAAGGAGTTTTGCTGTGTTGCTGACGAGGGTCTTCACTTTAGAATAATAGTCTTTATTTACTGAGTTTTGCATCACCGAGTTCTTGTCAGATTTCAGCCTCGTTAGGATAGCCTCGAGTTTGGACATGACAGATTCATACTTGGCTCCACGAGAAATAGCGTCCTCTGTAAAACATAGATATTTTCATTTAATTAGTAAATTGGTTTGGTTTGAATTTCGCGCAAAGCTACACTAGGGCTATCTGCGTTAGCCGTCCCTAATTTTACAATGTAAGACTAGAGGGAAGACAGCTAGTCATTACCACCCACCGCCAACTCTTGGACTATTCTTTTACCAACGAATAGTGGGATTGACAGTGGGATTAACCGTCTCATTATAACACCCCCCAGCTGAAAGGGCGAGCATGCTTGACGACGGGAATTCGAACCCGCGACCCTCAGATTACGAGAGTACCCACTTGGCCATGCTGGGCCTAATAAATAAATAACAGTTGTGAATATTTAACTGACAGTGAGCAAAAGACATAGATTTATAAACTTTGGTCATGTTGAGTAACATCACTTAAGATACAGCTGAAATACTTTGGTTTTGTTGATAAACACTAAACTAAGGATTTGGCTATCGAAACCTGGTTTTTAGCATCATCAGATCTTAAACTTACCGTCCCCCACTGGTACAGCGGTAAGTCTACAGATTTACAACGCTAAAATCAGGGTTTCGGTTCCCCTCGGTGGACTCAGCAGATAGCCCGATGTGGCTTTACTATAAGAAATCAAACTCTTAAAGTTACCACTGAGTTTCAGATATGCCAAGTTAAAAGAAACTAAGCGAAAACGTAAAAGTACACGTTTCAGCTCAGAAACGTTCAAACAACTTTCAATGCAGAACGCTTGAAGTTATTTAACAAAGTTAACTCGCAAATCCAAGTAATTTAAACACAAATTAACGACGGTTTAAGTAATCTTCATTTGAGATCCTTTCTATAAAATTGCCCAAACAAATGCTGCTCGGAGAGTTTTTTTTTTTTTAAATGTGAGATTTCCAAAATTACTGCTTTACTAAAACGAAATATTCAACATCAGAGTTCTCTACCGATAAACGAAGTGTCTCAGTTATGAAATCGTACAAACACTTACCGTATTTTTTCCCGTATTCTTGGCCATTGGCAACAGCAATCAGTACTAGACTTAATAATACAATCCTAAGTCTGATTCCAATCATTATGCTAATTTTAAACCAGTTATTGAGTATACGTTAGTTCTCTGTTAATATTGAAACTTGGTACAATTCGTTGAGCAAGTCGTGGCGTTACAATCAAATTACGAGAACGATGCCTCTCAAATTACGAGAACGATGCCTCTTTTAGGTGTCTAAGGATGTCCATAGCCCATCTACATTTATATGTTCGATTTCTTCCTGCAACAGACGAGTTGGTGTTGGCGTCGCCGGTATTTCCGATTTACACCCTAAACTCAAACCTGTCATCTTTTTTTGTTTTTCGTGGCAGGATGACGTTCTTCCTGGAGGATCCAACGGAAACACGACTGTCTGATTAAGTGGTCAGATATTACATTTCTTATGTAAGTACTAGCCATGTCTACGTTCCGGAAGAGAAGAGTTTGCTTTGTACCCTGTTTTTGCTAAACAAAATCTTACATATTAAGTTGGTCCGAAAAGTTTTAACAAACGTCACATCTGATTATTCAAGATGACACAAGTTCTATTTGAGATGGTTTTATTTCTGACTAATTTCGTCAATCCCACGCGTCCAGTAAAATCCGGATTCGTCTACATATTTCAAATATTCCATTTTTAGTAGTTACTTCTGTGATAAATATTTTCCTCTCAGTTTCTCTGGTTGACGTAACAATAAGCCACAAACTACAGTCTACTAACGTCTAGCCCAGTCTTTATCAGTACTTAGAAAATAGAAAGAATTACAAGGTAGAGATTTGTTTCCTTCATGGAAGTGAAAACAAGCAATAACAATTTTAGCCTGGAATTATATTCATTTATTCATATGATGCTTAAATACGTGTTTGGATATTAGAATGATGAATTAAAATCATTTTTCATGATGACGAGAAACAAACTTGAAGTGAAGATGTATCTCAGGACGACTAGTATGGGGTATTAACACTTTTATTAATAAAGCAGAGAACAACGTTTCGATCTGAGAAAATCCATCCTGAGATACATTTGTAGTAACCTTTGTGTAATTCATTTCACACAATTCATTGATTGGCCGTCATGAAAGTTTGGTGAGGTTTTGGTTTCAGTTTAATTGCAAACTAAAAGCAAAAGGGTCATATTTAACTCATGGTTCTAAAAATTTGGGGAAAGAACCATGCAGAGCTTGACTGTGAGAAAGAACCATACAGAGTTTGACTGTGAGAAAGAACCATACAGAGTTTGACTGTGAGAAAGAACCATACAGAGTTTGACTGTGAGAAAGAACCATGCAGAGCTTGACTGTCAAAAAGAGCCATGCAGAGTTTGACTGTGAGAAAGAACCATACACAGACTGACTCTTCTGAAAGAACCACACAAAGCTTGACTGTGAGAAAGAACCATACACAGACTGACTCTTTTGAGAGAACCCCACAAAGCTTGACTGTGAGAAAGAACCATACAGAGCTTGACTATTGAGAAAGAACCATGCAGAGCTTGACTGTGAGAAAGAACAATACAGAACATGACTGTGAGAAAGAACAATACAGAGACTGACTCTTGAGCAAGAAACATACATAGCTTGACTATTGAGAAAGAACCATACAGAGTTTGACTGTGAGAAAGAACCATACAGAACATGACTGTGAGAAAGAATAATACAGAGACTGACTTTGTGAAAGAACCATAAAGAGCTTGACTCTTATGAAAGAACCATACATATCTTGACTGTGTGAAAGGACCATACATATCTTGACTGTGTGAAAAACAATACAAAGATTGGCTTATCTAAAAGAACCATACAGAGCTGGACTCTTGTTATTTAGATGAGGAATACTGAGTGCAAACCTGGTCAGTCTACAGTTGATTCATTATAGCCCATTTTACCTGACTTATAATGTTATTGTATAGTGCCATGCCAACCAGTTTTTGCCTAGCTTTTAATGCTAATATGCAATGCTCTGTAAAAAATGTTACCTGACTTACAAGTTAAATATGATGTGCCACACTAAGTAGTTTTACCTGACATCTAAGTTAAGTATGCTATACAATAATAAATAACTTTACCTTATATTTAAGTATGATGTGACACACTGAGTAGTTTTACATGAGATCTAAATAAAGTATGATGTGCCATACTAACTATTTTACCTGACATTTAAGTTAAGTATGCTGTAAAATAGTAACCTGACTTCTACGTATATTGTTTAATATCAAACAGCCTTACCTAACTCTTAACACTCCTACGAAAAGTGGGGCCTAATAGGCCCCAGAGCAACTTGAAAGGTTATTAATATTAGGCTAATAATTTTGTATTTAAATGAGCCATTTAAATCCATTAATGGATGGATTAACGAGATTCCCACTGTCCCTATCTACTATCTAGCGAAACCACAGAACCTTGGAGAAATTAGGACTAGAAACGTCTTTTCGTAGGAGTGGGAACGGGTTTTACATGACTCCTAAGAGAAATCAGTTTTACATGACTAACCAGTTTTAAACGTCAGTTTTTTCGTAGGTTTTACATGTAAGTTATAATAACCATTACTTCCTGTGCCATACCAGTTTTACATGACCTAAGTATAATAAATTATAAGTATAATATTATGACCTAAGTAAGTATAATAACCAGTTTTACATGACTCCTAAGTAAGTATAATAACCAGTTTTACATGACTCCTAAGTAAGTATAATAACCAGTTTTACATGACTCCTAAGTAAGTATAATAACCAGTTTTACATGACTCCTAAGTAAGTAATCTCACTCTCATCAAAACAAGTTCGCACTTTCAGTCGCGGTATAGACGGTCAATCCTACTGTTTGTTTATTGTTGAAATTTATCGCCAACAAACCACACACACCTACTATAAAAAATAGTGGTAAAATCTGACAGGTAAAACCTCCTGTTAAGAACACTAACATCTGATAATTAGTGGACGACAACTTTCTTCAACTTGTCCAATAGTGTGAGTCCAATGACGTATTTTATTATGTATTCATTTTGGGTGTGTTTTCTTCTGTTACCTCTCTGGTACACTTACTTCTCAAAGCTATTTATCGTGGAAGGAAAATGTATGAGATCAGATAAAACCATGAGTGTGATTTTGGCAAGATCTGTGTAGAACACGGTAGATTTGTGTTTTCTCAGAGATACATATTCTCATAAGAGAAGAAAGGGTAATCAGACTTTGTTACGTAATAGAACATCCAAAATTACTGTCTAATACTTAATTACAAACTTGAAAAGTGTACCACCATTATTCATACAGCCGAATAACGTGTTATTTATTATTAGTCTGACCTCGTAATCCTTCTACAGAAGTTGCTACTCCCTCTGGTGTTACTCACACTAAGTTCTTGTGTGGTCTGAGGACATTAGATGCTATAATTCTCACCGTGGCATTATCAATATAAACACATCTCACAGACTGGAGTCATTTACTGAGGAACCAGATTATTTATTTCCATTAAACCGTTTATTGCTTTACTACATACACTCAAAGTTTGCGTCCTTTAAGAGTGACACAAACACAGAACCAGACTGTTCAGCAGAAAAACATCAAGTTCGTAGTTTTTGCTTGTCATAGGAAGGGCTGTGATTTTAACTGCAGAACAACTATTTTGGAGTTATCCACTGATAATGTAACAACTATTTTGGAGTTTTCCACTGATAATGTCTTCAGTCTTGGTGTAGACCAGCAGGGTAATTTTAAATGTCTTGGTTTAATAGTGCAGTAAACACGTTATATAAAAAAGAATTGTGGGAGTCCACTGTGTCTCTAGGAAAATAATGTTAACAATGAAATTACCTAACTGATGATCAACGCATTCTGATCATTGTAATTAGATGCATGGAAAAGTAATACTTATCTAGTCCAGTTTGAATTATAGTTTCGCACTAAGCATATAGCTTACTCTGATTGGAAGTTATTATAATTAATACCTTATAAATACATTTCCTATGAAAGTGAGAAACTTCAGTTCGTTTTGTTTGTTTTTTGAATTTCCGCTACACGAGGGCTATCTGCGCTAGCTGTCCCTACTTTAGCAGTGTAAGATTAGAGGGAAAGCAGCTAGTCATCACCACCCATCGCCAAGTCTTGGGCTACTCTTTTACCAACGAATAGTGGGATTGAATGTCACATTATAACGGACCCATGGCTGATAAGGTGAGCATGATTTGAGCCAGCGACTCTCACATTACGAGTCAAGCGCCCTAACCACCAGTCCATGCTGAGCCTTGTTCCATTTTAAATGCACAGTTAGTACAAATGACTGTAGACATTTTGAAATGTAATAAAGTTATTGAACTGAGATTTTCGGCTTATTAGGGCGCTCGACTCGCAACCTGAGGGTCACGGGTTCGAAACTTGCTGCCGAATATGCTCACTCTTTCAGCTGTGGGGACGTTATTGTGTGATGGTCAATCTAACTATTCGTTGGTAAAACAGTAGTCAAAGAGGTTGTTGCGAACTGTGTTGACTAGGTGCATTCTCTCTACTCTATCAGATCTAAATTAGGGACAGCTAGCGCAGATAGCTTTGATCAGCTTCGCGCGGGATTTAGTAAACAAGAAACAATATTTCTTTTATTAAATCTTGAAAGTAATTCTGTAAAAAAAAAAAAAAGTCGTGACATGCGCACTTTCATCTTATCGTGCACATGTAGTTAAAAGTTCCTATATGCAATTTTTTAACTATAGCTTCTCGAAACGTTTGGTACGTTATCACCTAATAATTGTGTTTTGAAACAAAAATAATAAACGTATTTAAAGTAGAAGAAACAACTTGAAAGCGAACCTCATAAAACGCAACCGCAAGCTTGAAATTCAAAGTGATAGGTTAAAAACATTAACAATGTCTGTTCTGTTATTATCATTGTTTTAATTCCTACAAAAACGTATCCAAGCACGTCTGACCGATTCTCAGA
The DNA here is from genome assembly GCF_004210375.1 of Tachypleus tridentatus. Taxonomy (NCBI): domain Eukaryota; kingdom Metazoa; phylum Arthropoda; class Merostomata; order Xiphosura; family Limulidae; genus Tachypleus; species Tachypleus tridentatus. Next base: position 31,533,494 of record NC_134827.1, read on the forward strand.
AAATAAAACATTTTTCCACAGTTGCTTGCTTTTTTTAGCGAAAACCCACGCAATAAGTTATCTGCGCTTTGTCCATTATGGGGTATTGAACTCCAGATTTGATCGTTCTAAGTCCATAAATATACGACTGGACACTTGTTGGACAGTTCTTTTCTTAAAAGATCCTCGAAAATAAATGAAATACAACAATTTTGGTGAACAGGATTCAGAAATAGTGAAATATTGACACGTTACTTTAAAGCACCGTATCTCGTATGTACAAATTCAACCATTTACAATAGAATATTTTTCAGATGAGGTCGCAAAGGTGAAACGTTTACTGAGAAAAAAAAATATCCGGAAGATAAAGACCGATTTAATTTCTAGCATTATTAACAAAAAAATGTTTTCATAAGTAAATTTTAAAGGTAGTTCAATTATTCGTCTATAAAAATTAGACTGAAAATATAGGTGGCTATTATCACTCGTAAATCTACTGGAATTATTTGCGTCGTAGATTTTAGCAATATATATCATTGACGGTAAAGTGCCGTCAGCGAAATAAGTTAAAAACTGGTTTAGAAGTGCGAATACAATTTAAATAAGATGCGATTATCCGATATAACAACGTATGTTAACTTAATGTAACTCCTGTCTTTATTAAGGAGCCCAGCATAGCCAAGCGCGTTAAGGCGTGCGACTCGTAATCCGAGGGTCGCGAGTTCGCATCCCCGTCGCGCCAAACATGCTCGCCCTTTCAGCCGTGGGGGCGTTATAATGTTACGGTCAATCCCACTATTCGTTGGTAAAAGAGTAGCTCAAGCGTTGGCGGTGGGTGATGATGACTAGCTGCCTTCCCTCTAGTCTTACACTGCAAAATTAGGGACGGCTAGCACAGATAGCCTTCGAGTAGCTTTGTGCGAAATTCAAACAAAAAAAAAAAAACAAAGTCTTTATTAGTCCTAGCGTTTTGCTTCATTTTAGAATAGTAATGACGTTTCTCTAAGACAGAAATAAAAAACTTATGATTCATTAAAAAAAGATAACAGATTATCCCCTAACAAAGAAAGGTCCACCTTCTTAAAGTGCTCTGTCTTAAGGATTACAGGATTTTCCAACTGTGTGTTAAACAGCTTTTTTTTAAACCTATTTGTTTTTAACACAAGGATTCGTTTTCCGTTTGTTTTTTAATTTCGCGCAAAGCTACACGAGGGCTTGCTGCGTTAGCCGTCTCTAATTTGTGTGTGAGTGTTTTCTTATAGCAAAGCCACATCGCGCTATCTGCTGAGTCCACAGAAGGGAATCGAGCCCTTGATTTTAGCGTTGTAAATCCATACACTTACCGCTGTACTAGTGGGGACGAATTTAGCAGTGCAAGACTAGAAGGAAGCCAGCTAGTCATCACTCCCCACCGCCAACTCTTGGGCTACTCTTTAACCAACGAATAAGGGGATTAACCGTCACATTATAACGCCTCACAGCTGAAATGGCGAGCATGTTTGGTGCGATAAGGAATCGATTCCACGACCATCAGATTACGAGTCAAGCACTCTACCCACCTGGGCCTTTAACATGAGGGATTCCGTTTCTGTTTTTAATGAACCGTTTCAAAGGTATTTTGTAGAATAATAACTAATTGACGAAAATTCACACCTTTTATTAATCCGCAATTTTGCATATAAAGTAGTGCTCCATATTGATACAAGGTTTTCCAGATGAGTTATTGAATAGTTTAAATGAAACCTAAAACAATTGAAATACATGAATCAGGGAACACCACACACACACACAAATATTCTGTTTATAGCTGTATTATTGTTATTGTAGGTCATAAAACTTGCGAAACGTTTACGCAAGTCGTTTCCGGCTTCTATGCATCATCGTCAAATAAGTCGAGATATTAAAATAGACTACCACTTCCGTGAAATTTTGAATTCGTGACGTCACGAATACGTCACCAAAATATTCGAGCCCATTTATTAAAGGTTATTTTTCTTACAATCTTGACTCTGTTAATTACAATTTATAAACAAAGGCTAAAAAACGACGCCTGCTCATGAACTAAGAAACGTGGCTTCTCAGAGGACGTGACTTGTTCTACGTTATGCCATTTAACAGGCCAGTTGCTTGTCTGAAATATTCAGGCATGGCATCTAGCAGAATTCAGTTTGTGGTTAAGGCGCTTAACTCTCATTCTGAAGGTCGAGAGTTCGAGCCCCCGTTCCACCAAACGCGATCGCTCTTTCAGCTGTGGGGACGTTATAACGTGATGATCAATCCAACTAATCGTTGGTAAAAGGAGTAGCCCATGAGTTGACGGTGGGTTGACGAAGGTCTGCCCTCCCTCTAGTCTTTCACTGCTAAATTAGGGACAGTTCATGCAAATACTGCTGTGCAGATTTGCGCAATATTCAAACCAAACCTCAATCGACTTCTACCTATGCTGTTTCTTAGGGTAATGGTTAAACACTCAACGCATGATCAGCGGAATGCGGTGTAAATATTTAAACGTGTCGGAAATAAAATAAAAATAAACACTTTTATTCTCCAGTAATAATAATAAAAAAAATATTTTACTAAATAAAGAACAAAAACACTCCTACTAAAATAATTTATTTTTTATCGACAGAAAGCGCTAAGGATAGGGAAGCGAAAGTGTTTTTTTTTTATAGTTTGATATTGAAGCTGTTTGTGAGCTCAAATGTTTTCATATACTTGATTACTCACTTAGAGTACACCACATGAACGATCGTAAAGCAATGATTTTTAATATGATAAAGTACGTTTTATGACCATAAGGAGTTCGTAAAGGTTTAAGTCCTTATACAGTAAGATTCTTCGTCTTAACGTAGACTTGGGTAAAATTAGTTTTACGAATGCTGCGACAATAACATGTTTGTTTGGGAATTTCGCACAAAGCTACTCGAGGGCTATCTGTGCTAGCCGTCCCTAATTTAGCAGTGTAAGACTAGAGGGAAGGCAGCTAGTCATCACCACCCACCGCCAACTCTTGGGCTACTCTTTTACCAACGAATAGTGGGATTGACCGTCACATTATACACCCCCACGGCTGGGAGGGCGAGCATGTTTAGCGCGACGCGGGCGCGAACCCGCGACCCTCGGATTACGAGTCGCACGCCCTACGCGCTAGGCCATGCCGGGCCTGACAATAACATGGATATGGTTGTCGTGACGAAGTTTTCCATTTCCACTAATTAACAGGCCCGGCATGGCCAAGCGTGTTAAGCCGTGCGACTCAGGGTCGTTGTCGCGCCAAACATGCTCGCCCTTTCAGCCGTGGGGCGTTATAATGTTACGGTCAATGCCACTATTCGTTGGTAAAAGAGTAGCCCAAGAGTTGGCGGTGGGTGGTGATGGTTTGCTGCCTTACCTCTAGTCTTACACTGCTAAATTAGGGACGGCTAGCATAGATAGCCCTCGAGTAGCTTTGTGCGAAATTCCAAAACAAACAAACAAACAATCCACTAATTAACACCATTTATTTAAAATATTGTAAAACTGGTCAGTTGTAGTCTATTTTTAGGTGACAAAACATTTGTGGGTAAGCAGCTTTCTACACAAAACTTCTGTATCAAGTGTTAGTCTAATTAAACATGAACTAAAATTTTCTGAAGTGTGGAAACAGTTAAAAATATTTTAATAGCGTACAAGAAAAAAAAATATAATCTGAAGATCACTCGGATATATACAGCTCTGTTTTTTTTCATGTTCTTAGAAAATACGAAATTCTTAACATTTTACACGTTGAAACCGAAAAATGTGTGAAATTTGTTTATTTGTAACCATCACGTTTAGGGATGAGCCACTAAGTAAACGTATGTATTAACTCCAAACAAACAAGAGAGAAAATATGTAACCAGAATACCCTATCTATATCTTTGTTACACACGATTTTAATAAAAAACAAACGAGCCCTGTAACCAAAACACCCTCTCCTTGTGAATGTAACACAAACACAATATACTCAACTGCAGTTTCCAAGACGGCGTTCTAAAGCAGAGAAATATGAATCAACTTTGGATCAGGAAAATTCAAAAGAGACCTGCAACAAGTCCTACCTCTTTCGCGGATCAAATGGCGCAGCACTTGCAATATTTGAAAATCCGCGAACACAAAGGCCAGTGTCAGAAGTTGTCCACGTTCCCCACGAAATTGAACACAACATAATAAATCGAAAAGAATCTCCGTGTGGGAAAGCGATGTAAGTCACGTTACCCAAGTCGCTATCACGACCTATCAGTTCAAACATTACATGCCTCAAACACCTGGTCTATGAAACGGTTATAATTCCTAATCCATACGAAGACATACCGGTCAAGTTGCGTCTATAGTTTTCTCTGCAATCGGGACAGTTGAAAGTAGCGCTGAGAAACAGCATATGGAAAGCAATCAGGGAGTAATGTTGTGCTTTTGATACGACAGCCTTACCACGAAACACTTTTGCAATGCAAACTATACTGCAGGTCGTCTATTGTTAAAAGGTGCTGCCATCAGATAAAACATACCCGGACATTGTGCTGAGAACTGTAATGACGTGGTGTGGCTCCAAAATCGTTTTAGAACTCAACCTCTGTAGTTGTGGAAAATAAGAAAATAAAAGGGAAAAAAATTTTGGTAACGGAAAGCTGAGTTAACAACTTTAATCAGGCAATGATGAAATGATTAGATCACCAACTGTGGTGTTAGTGATGTCACAGCTCCAACGAACCTGTTTTCTCGTGTTTATTCCAGACGCAAAAATGTGACGTCTATATCACACCTCAAAACTTGCTCGCTCGTAACACTTTACACCTGTTACTTTGTACGTTTGTTGAATTTCGTGTACAGCTACTCGATGGTTATCTGCGCTAGCTTTCCCTACTTTTTGAAGTAATAAACTAGGAGGAATCTAAATAGCCAACACTGCCCACCGTAAACCCTTGGGCTATTTTAATCGAATAGTAGGATCTGAGCGTCATGTGAATAACACATCTGCGGTTGAAAGTACGGGACAATATTTAATTTGACGCTGATGGGACGCGAACCTGGGAGCCTCAGATACACACTCCAGCGCATTAAGAACTGGTACGCGCTCAGCCCATTTTATTTTGTAAGAGTCAGTCACAACCCTTGAGTAAATAATTTGATGCGTGAAAGATCAAAACAAGTTTGTTTGTGTTTTTTAATCGATGGATTCTCTACAAAGCCAGACAGGAAAATATCTGATTATGTCAAAGTTCACTCTAATAACCGTTTAATCTGTTCTTGGCAAAACACGTGAAATTTATTAATAAAGAGTATATTTAGTTTAAGGAAATCAGACACATAAAACATATTTTCCTTCCAGATGTCAGAGTTTGTTCGGATATTACGTTGCGAGTGTATTGACTACATTATTAATAATATTTTTAATCTTGTGATGAAAACGGAAACCGTGACTAGACATTGCACAATTCGAAAACATTGGCATTCTGCAACACCCTACGTCATTTGTGACATTAATCTTAGCAGATTAACCACACGACTTCCTCATCCATAAACTTATAATTAATAATATCGTGTAATGTCATTACGACACAACACACAAAGTTTAGTTGTTTACGTTCGAAATGATGTTTTTAGGCGAATAGCTGCACACAAAAAAACTATCCATTCTCTGTCCATCGCGGGAATCAAAATCATGCTGATGGCTCTGTAAGACCCGTATTACATACGAGACACGAGGGTAAGAGGGAAGGAAAAACGTTTGAGAAGATAAACAAATATTTCTTCCAATGAATATATACATAAACTATACTGCGACTTATTTAATGTTGAGATACAAGAGACCTTGTATGAATAAATCTCTTTTGAGATTTTTGTTTTGATAGCCCTGAAGGAAATGATCATTGTTTAACTTAAAGTGACAACGACAACCATACCTAACTCTAATCTTGCAAACAAAACAGACAATAGCCAGTACTGAACATTGCTGTTTACATATTTGGCCTACACGTTTGCACGCCTAGACCATGAATCAGAGGGTCCATATTCAGGTCCCATTACTGCACAAACGCCATCTGCACTTTGGGATCGTAAGTGCGTTATAAGAGTGGCGGTCAAATCCCACTCTTCGATTAGAGTGTCACAAGAATGGACACTCTCTTTTTTCCTTCTAGTCCATCAAACAGTTTATAATTATGGAGTCCCATGAATCAAATAAATAGACCATAATGTGGCTCTACCACTGTGCCTAACATAGAGATCTAACCTCGAATGTTAGCATTAAAAGTTCTCACGACTACCACGGAGCCATCTTGATGAAGAGAGGGTAATATGAGTTATAAATACCATTAATATCAAAATAATTGTATATGTTTTTTGTATTAACATAATTTAATCATAAATAGCTTAACATTAAAAATAGTCTACATATTTCTAAAATGTTCAAAAATGGAGTATAGTTCAGTTTTAAGTTTAGGGACAACGCCTTAGAAACTAAAAAAAGGAACATTGATACATGTTCCACCTCCATGTTGGGGAGATGTGTAGCCACTTCTTTTCATTCTTTTGAAAACCATAACCCGTATACGTAATAGTTTGTTTAAAATTTTTTGCAAGAAGCTACACTATGCCAAACACAGGTATCGAACCCTGATTTTTAGCATAAGCCATCAAGCTTACCGATGAGCTACTGGGAATCTGCACATCCTTTCTTTTGAAACGAAAAATTAGAATGAAAGCAGCTAGACAACAGTTTCCACCAACCACTCTTCTTTAAGGCCTGGCATGGCCAAGCGCGTAAGGCGTGCGACTCGTAATCCGAGGGTCACGGGTTCGCACCCGCGTCGCGCCAAACATGCTCGCCCTCCCAGCCGTGGAGACGTTATAATGTGACGGTCAATCCCACTATTCGTTGATAAAAGAGTAGCCCAAGAGGTGGCGATGACTAGCCGCCTTCCCTCTAGTCTTACACTGCTAAATTAGGGACGGCTCGGTGCAGTGGGCTAACAACCTACTCACTTAAATACCTGTTGAAGAATCCGCAAGCGATTGCGGCCTTATGTTCCTTGATGAAATCTAATGGTGATAGCTAACTAACTAACTAACTCTTCTTTAACCAAATACAGTATTGGTCAAAATATTTGCATATTCTTCTAAACTGTCTGAGGCTCGGCATGGCCAGGTGGGTTAAGGCGTTCGACTCGTGATCTGAGGGTCGCGGGTTCGAATCCACATCGCACCAAACACGTTCGTCCTCTCAGCCGTGGTAAAAAGAGTACCCCAAGAATTTGCGGTGGGAGGTGATGACTAGCTGCCTTCCTTCTAGTCTTACACTGCTAAATTAGGGATGGCTAGCACAGATATTCCTTGTGTAGCTTCAAAAAACAAACAAATAAACTGTCTGTGTTCACGGGGTAGTTGCTGCGTAAATGTTTGAGTAGTAACAGAGAAGGTAACTTCTCGAGTTCTTATTCTGTGTTATGTGTATAAGTTGTTTTGAGTAGTTGTTCATCAAAACACACACATAAACTTATGTGTATAAGTTGTTTTGAGTAGTTGTTCATCAAAACACACACATAAACTTATGTGTATAAGTTGTTTTGAGTAGTTGTTCATCAAAACACACACACAAACTTATGTTGTACAATCGATTCCTTTTTCCGGCTTGTTGAACTCGATGATAGGATTCACGATCGTCGTCTTCCTAAAGAATAGACGGGAAAATATTATCTTTCTTACAGGAGACACACAAGAGGTGGTGCAGTACATGTTTGGGCAGTTATTCATCATGCTGTAAACACTACTCTTCATATCTTCCAGGGAAACATCAATGACGCCATCTTCAGGTATTACTATATTTCTGCCATATGCTAAGACAATGTTTTTCAATAGCTTTGTATTCCAGGATGACAATACCACTGTGTGCATATTGTACAGGATTTTTTCGACCTGAAGGACGTTAGAAGGTTACCATGGGCATCAAAGTCTCCAGGTTATAATCCCATTGAGAACTGTTGGACATACCTAAGCGAGACAATTGCTAATTACGACCCTAAACTAGTTACTGTGGCTGAGTTGCAGCGACTCCTAGTGACAAGTTAGAACTAAATAACAGTGGATTACATCAATACTTTCATCGATAGCATGCTGAGTCGCCTTGCGAAGTTTATTAAAGTACAAGTACTTAATGTCTAATAGAGCTGATATAAGGTTGCGGATGTTATTTATAATACCTTGAAACTGTATTTTATCACTCGATATATTTCGGTTTGATTGCGATAGATGAAATACTAAATCACACATCTTTCTACAGGCATCTGTTAAAATTGTTTGCTGCTCTAAGAAATCGTTCATGATGGCCTAGAACCTGTCTCCTTAAAACAAACGCATTACACATATATTTGCTGAGTAAATAATGATGTTTAATACACTTCTCAGTTAAGCACTAAGTGTACTTACACTCCATCTTAATAATAATGGTCTTATTTGACACAAAACATAGAAGCATTTTAGTCAAGACTGCAGTGGGATTTGTTTCTGGATTTCGTGCAAAGCTACACGAGGGCTATCTGCGTTAGCAGTCCTTAATTTAGCATTGTAAGACTAGAGGGAAAGCAGCCAGTCATCACCACCCACTGCTAACTCTTTTACCAACGAATAGTGGGATTGATAGTCACATTATAACGCCCCCACGGCTGAAAGGGCGAGCATCTTTGGTGCGATGGAGATTCGAACTCGCGGATTACGAGTCCAGTTCCTTAACCACCAGGCCATGCAAGACACAGTGGGATTTGGCTGTCACACTTATGAATGTCGCACGGTTTTACAAAATACTGATTTCATACAATAGATAAGAACTTCAAGGTTTAAAAATACATAACTTATAACATAAAGTTAAAATCGAAATATACAGTTAATATTTCACATGTTTCATCACTTTACAGTTTTAAGTAAATATTTTACCTTGAACTTAAAAAAATAAATTATTATGCATTTTTTTAAGCGTCGAAATCTTACTTATTTTAGGCGGAGCCTTTTATAAAAATTTGGAACGAACTATAAGTCCTTCGATTCACACTCCACGCATGCTAACTAACCATGCCGGGCACTCTCGTTTATGCCCTTAATTAATTAACAGCCATAGAGCTGTTGTTACTACTGACCCATCGAGGTACGATAGACATCGAGAAATTAACTGTTAACATTAGTGCTCCAATCACAGGATTTAGTAAGTCACAGCGAAACGAAGAACAATTTTAATTTCTTGTAGATATTTTTAGGGTTACGTAAGAGTTCTGTCATTAAAATATTACTACTTATACACTTCCTTTCTATTACTGATTAACTCGTTATCTGACCGCTAGGAACGTCTTCCTGTCAAGCAGAGCCAACGTCCAAGCGAAAGATAAAGTCCGATCAAGCCCCGGGCCAGCATCAGCAGCATCCTGTTGGATCCAGATTCACCGGTTATGGAAGTTTGTACCTGTGGTAAAGCTGTCCAATTTTCTTAGAAACTTCATCAAGTAAAGGTGTACTAGTTTGTACCAAAGTCTTGGTAATATGAACAAATTAAAATGTATTTTTCTAGTGGGGTAACTGTTATCAGCACTAATTATTTTCTTTGCTGTGTGCGAAAATGATCTCAGAATAGTATACGTGTTGACAAGAGGGAAGTTTGTTTAAGTACAATTCTATACAATAAACAATGTCTATTGTGGTCAGCACGAGTATCTGTATTCAATATTTAGTGTTGTAAATTTAGCGACTTATCACTGCAGACATACAAGAGAGAAGTACTGGTTTTACTTTAGAAAGAAACTCAATTTCGAAGAAGTAAATATAAGATACGCTTAACACAAGATATTAGAATAATAACAACAAGCCAGTATTACAATTCAAATATACACATGTATATATAAATACATTAAAAAATTGGGTTGAGTTTAATAGGTTTAGATCAGTGAATAGTATTTATTGTTTTCGTACGAATGCATTTCTTGAAAGTGGATTTTTCTTGCGATTGAAACAGGTTAGTAGTTAAACTAAACTACAGATGAGGATGTAGTACATCAACGTTAGAAGAGCAAACATTTTATCGGAGATCGTCTAGTGCTCTAGCATTCTCTATGTATTGATGGCAGAGTCATATTAAAATAGCGGATCTCATATGGATTCCTTTCTTCACAGGTCATGAGACACTAGATATGAAGAGCTACTTGGTACAGTCGCTCTACAGTCGGGGCATATGCCGCTTTTCAGTTATCCAGAGCGTCCCAAGTTTTCGTTCTTCATCATCTTTCCTCAACAGACTCAGCACTTACCTAGCTCTAGCAATAACTACAATTTTATCATCATCTGATGAAGAAAAACAGTTTTCACGATCTTTGTCTACCTGTTATTAGTATATGCAAAATTTATAAAGCTTTACAAGACAATCTATAAGCTAGTAATTCACGTACGCCATATTGTGTTTTATTATCTCAAAGCCACATCAGGCTATCTGGTGAGTCCACCAATGAGAATCGCACCCTTGATTTTAACGGTGTGTCTACGGATTTACAACAAACACATGGTTATCGTTATGGAAGTGGACATATCATTAGATCTGGCTAATAACCATATATCAGACTAATCTGTCACGATTTTAGATGTAGAATAAAATTCGTACACTATAGTTTGATAAAGTTTTCCTGTACCTTATAGTGTTTAAAACACTAGTGCTGGGACACTTAATTTTATAAAATGGTAATATAGACATAGCCTTATCTAACTCATAAATGAGCCCACCATGGTTAGGTAGCTCGGATAAGCTGAGGGTCGTGGGTTCGAGTCCCTATCACACCAAACATGCTTGTCACTTCAGCTGTGGAGAGGCGTTATAATGTTACTGTCAATTCCACTATTCGTTGGTAAAAGAGTAGCCCAAGAGTTGATGGTGGGTGATGAGTAACTACTTTCTCTCTAGTTTTACACTGCTAAATTAGGGACGGCTAGTGCAGACAGCCCTTGGAATTGTTCTAGATAAAGAATTTCAGATGGAAGTAGTCGAAGTGGGGAAAACATAAAATCGGCTCATTTGCGTGAAGTTGACAAATGAGGAAGGGCAGATAGTGTTAAGTTGTGCTCTGCAGGTAGGATTCTCTGACGAGTAGGACTTTGAAAAGAAACTATAAGACACGATTATAGAGATATCAGATAGTAAGATGGTGAATGTAGAAATAGGCCTGCATAGGCAGGATTGAAAGGACATATGGGAGAAAGGTTATGGAATAAGACATGTGGAAGGAGAAAGAGTATTAGAAATGGCAGAGTATACGGATTTTTTCCTGACAAACACCAGGTTAAAAACAGAGAAAACCACTTTATCACATACAAGAGAAACCAGAATAAGACGCAGTTTGACGGCATCTGAAGGGAGGACAGAAAAAGATGTCAAGATGTAAAGGTGATACCAGTAGCAAACCAACGCAGAGATAGAGAAAAGAGGAACAAGATAAATGGAAAACAGTAAAAGAAATGAAAAGACTAAGGTGTGGAAGCTAGAAGGGGAAAATCAAGATAAATACAGAGAAACACTGAAACAAAAAGATTCAGAAGTTCCAAAAGACTGTCAGAAATGTAGAGAGTTGTTGGAAAGAACTGAAGATTTGCCTGATTCAAGAGACAGAAAACATTTACAGTAAAATAAAACAACGCAGAACACAACACAAGGAAGCATGGTGGAAGGATAAAAAAGGAGCAGCAAACCATCAAAGAAATGAAAGAAGCCTTCAAAGAATGGTGCACACAAACAAGTAAAAAACGAGGTGAAGAGAACGGTAGTGGCGATGAATGAGATTATTAAAAATTGGTACAATAATATGGAAATACCAGAAGAAGGAATACAAAATAGTCAAACAAATGGAACTTGCAAAAAGTGACAATGCATTGACCAAAGCAATTAAGGATAAAGAAAAATTCCTGACAAAAGCAAAGGCAGTAAAATAAGATATAGAAACAGTACCACAAGGAACTTTTATCACCAAAAATGAGGCAGAAGAATTAAAGGAGACAATACTGCAAATAAGCAACATGGAAGATCAAACACAGATCGCCATGGAGATGATCAAGGCATTAAGAGATAACGGACGTATGTTTGGACCATGTTGAAAAACATCTCAAAGAAACAGTGGATACCAGCAGAATGGAGAGTCTATTGATACCCATCTAGAAGAAGAAAGTAGATGCTCTTGAGGATGAAAGCTATACAGGAATAAAATTGGTGGAGTAATTGCTGAAAGTGGAAGAAAAGGTACTGAAAAAGAGAACAAGGGAAGTTACAGACATCAACAAATACAGTTTTGGTGTGGGAGAGTAACAATAGATATAATTTAGATTTTGTAAAAGTTGCAGAAGTAACTTAAAGTAAATAAGAAGCTACATCATGTATTTGTAGATTTGGAGAAAGTGGATGACAGGGTGTCATGAGAGTTAGTATACTGGTGCCTTGAAACAAAAAGAGTTCTTGTAAAGCCCATCAGACCAGTAAGAATCACGAAGAGTGTATATGGGGAAGCAAACTCGCTTTAAAGTCTTTTCTTTCCAAACTCTTCTACCAAACTTTAACTTGCATTTGTAACTCCTGCTCTCTTTCAGCTGGTAGGACAAGGTCGTCAGTAAATAAAAGTTATTACATGGGTTCCTTACAGTACATCAATGTATTCCGTTAGATGTACTGTAAGGAACCCATGTAATAACTTTTATTTACTGACGACCTTGTCCTACCAGCTGAAAGAGAGCAGGAGTTACAAATGCAAGTTAAAGTTTGGCAGAAGAGTTTGGAAAGAAAAGACTTTAAAGTGAATACTACAAAAAATGGAAGTCATGATGAATGGAAGTAAGAAGGATCAGATCACAGATGTAAATGGAAAGCTGCAGGAAAAGGTAGGACATTTTATGTACTTGGAAAGTACAATTCAAAGTGAAGGAGGAAGAGAGAAAGTTGTGAAAGACAGAATCAGGTAGGTTGAAAGAAATTAGCCCCAATCATCTGTGACAAGAAACTACCAAGGGCACTGACTGAAAACCACAGTGTATAAGACTGTGATTAGAATGGTGCTCCCCTAGAAAGCCAAGACCTAGACCCTGTCGAAGAAAGGTTGTTAATAAGAACAAAAGTGAGAATGCTGAGATTATTGTTTGGAGTGTTGCTGAAAGAGAACGAATAAAGAAATTAAAAATGGTGGTGGTGGTGAGCTCTATAGAATCACTTTAAAGGTAAGAGAAGCAAGTCTGAGTTGACTTAGTCACTTGAAGAAGAATCAGTAAGAACAGAATCACACCTACCAGTAGCTGGTAAGAGAAAGTAGGGAAGGTCAGTGAGGCACTTGAAGGATGCATGGAAATAAATGGAGTTTTATTGTGTTAAAAATACACTTTACATTGTAGTTGTCCACAGAAAATCTAATGATGTTAAAAACTTCAAACTTGTATAATATAATTTACTTTGTGGCCCTCGAAGCTTGTTGTAACTTACTTTGTCCAAATCTCTCTATAGCAGTGTAACTGTGATTAAAATCTTGAAGTTGTATACTTTATATTATAATTCTTCAAACTCTTCTAGAGATTTTATTGAGATAAAATTATGAACTTATATGCCTAACTTGTAGCATTCCAAAATATCTTAGTGTATTTTGATGTAACAGTCCCCTAGTGGCACAGCAGAGTGTCTGTGGCCTTACAATGCAAGAAACTGGGTTTCAATACCCTTGGTGGGAAGAACACATTGTGTAGCTTTGTATGTAACTACAAACAAGCATTTAATGCGATAAACGTATCTTACTTTCATTTCTACACTTGAGAAAGAACCTTGCTGAGTGTTTAGACTGAACAAATCAGAGGGCACTGCTGAAGAACAACCCATGATGGATGGTAATCTGGTTGTGAAAGAGCCCCCCACATAGGGGTCAGACTTGTAAAAAATTGGTTAAGACTCGCTATTCTCCAATCAAATTTGGCAGTCTAAGAGTACTTCACTGACTTCACATGTTTCTGTGTAGGGATTATGCAATAACACATACAATTTTCATGAGTCACGAAGGTGGGGAATGTTTGAGCCAATCAAGTTATTAAATACGTAGAGTTTACAGTCACTCTGTAAACACATTAATTCATTACTCCTGCATTTCTTTTTTTATGATTGGAACATTTCACTTTTCAAAACTTAAAAACAAACTAGTATATTGTGGCCCTCCCAAGTTACTTTGTTTACAGATCCAAATTAAAAAGACACAGCAAAACACTTTCAACTAATGATTTACTTCAACATCACTTACATCTTTATAAATCTGACATCCAGATTTTCAGTTCGATATAACTCCTACAAACACAAGAACTAAAGTACTCATATGTTGACTTTCAACTTTGTTCACTCACACGATACAATTAGTCGAACAATGAACTTTTAGGAAAAGATACATTTAGTGATAAGAACAGACTTCATGATTTAATTTCAGTGGGTATGTGAAAGAATTAGCTCACATATATTAAAAGTTACTATGCAAGGGTTTATTAGTAAATAACTTGTCACATTACAGCCAACTGTCTTTGGACTTGTAAGCAAATGTTCTGTCCCTTCAGAAATCATTCAATAACCTCACCATCTGAACCTTATTATTGTGAGTAAATACCAATTATTAATTAGTTTTGGGACAACAAGGGATCTACTGGTTCGTCTCAGCTGTTCTCTCCTCTAAACTAAGTTAAAATAATGTTTAAAATAATCTTAAAGCCAGTCTTTTTCATTCATATAATTATCTATCTTTTTCTTCAAAATCATTTAAACTTACTGTTTCTACAAATATCCAAAGACAACTCATTCCAGAAGTTAACCAACCAGTTAGAAAAATAAAACTGTTTTTAACTGAAGATGACTCCCATTCTGCCAAAACTTATTAAAAATAAAACAGTTTTTAGCTGAAGATGACTCCCATTCTGCCAAAACTTATTAAAAATAAAACTGTTTTTAACTGAAGATGACTCCCATACTGCCAAAACTTATTAAAAATAAAACTGTTTTTAACTGAAGATGACTCCCATACTACCAAAACTTATTAAAAATAAAACTGTTTTTAGCTGAAGATGACTCCCATACTGCCAAAACTTATTAAAAATAAAACTGTTTTTAGCTGAAGATGACTCCCATACTGCCAAAACTTATTAAAAATAAAACAGTTTTTAACTGAAGATGACTCCCATACTGCCAAAACTTATTAAAAATAAAACAGTTTTTAGCTGAAGATGAGTCCCATACTACCAAAACTTATTAAAAATAAAACTGTTTTTAGCTGAAGATGACTCCCATACTGCCAAAACTTATTAAAATAAAACTGTTTTAGCTGAAGATGACTCCCATACTGCCAAAACTTATTAAAAATAAAACAGTTTTAGCTGAAGATGACTCCCATACTACCAAAACTTATTAAAATAAAACTGTTTTAGCTGAAGATGACTCCCATACTGCCAAAACTTATTAAAATAAAACTGTTTTAACTGAAGATGACTCCCATACTGCCAAAACTTATTAAAAATAAAACAGTTTTTAACTGAAGATGACTCCCATACTGCCAAAACTTATTAAAAATAAAACAGTTTTTAGCTGAAGATGACTCCCATACTGCCAAAACTTATTAAAAATAAAACTGTTTTTAACTGAAGATGACTCCCATACTGCCAAAACTTATTAAAAATAAAACAGTTTTTAGCTGAAGATGACTCCCATACTACCAAAACTTATTAAAAATAAAACTGTTTTTAACTGAAGATGACTCCCATACTACCAAAACTTATTAAAAATAAAACTGTTTTTAGCTGAAGATGACTCCCATACTGCCAAAACTTATTAAAAATAAAACTGTTTTTAGCTGAAGATGACTCCCATACTACCAAAACTTATTAAAAATAAAACTGTTTTTAGCTGAAGATGACTCCCATACTGCCAAAACTTATTAAAATAAAACTGTTTTAGCTGAAGATGACTCCCATTCTGCCAAAAATTATTAAAAATAAAACTGTTTTTAGCTGAAGATGACTCCCATACTACCAAAACTTATTAAAAATAAAACTGTTTTTAACTGAAGATGATTCCCATACTGCCAAAACTTATTAAAAATAAAACTGTTTTTAGCTGAAGATGACTCCCATTCTGCCAAAAATTATTAAAAATAAAACTGTTTTTAGCTGAAGATGACTCCCATACTGCCAAAAATTATTAAAAATAAAACTGTTTTTAGCTGAAGATGACTCCCATTCTGCCAAAAATTATTAAAAATAAAACTGTTTTTAGCTGAAGATGACTCCCATACTGCCAAAACTTATTAAAAATAAAACTGTTTTTAGCTGAAGATGACTCCCATTCTGCCAAAAATTATTAAAAATAAAACTGTTTTTAGCTGAAGATGACTCCCATACTGCCAAAACTTATTAAAAATAAAACTGTTTTTAACTGAAGATGACTCCCATACTACCAAAACTTATTAAAAATAAAACTGTTTTTAACTGAAGATGACTCCCATACTGCCAAAACTTATTAAAAATAAAACTGTTTTTAACTGAAGATGACTCCCATACTGCCAAAACTTATTAAAAATAAAACTGTTTTTAACTGAAGATGACTCCCATACTACCAAAACTTATTAAAAATAAAACTGTTTTTAGCTGAAGATGACTCCCATACTGCCAAAACTTATTAAAAATAAAACTGTTTTTAACTGAAGATGACTCCCATACTACCAAAACTTATTAAAAATAAAACTGTTTTTAACTGAAGATGACTCCCATACTACCAAAACTTATTAAAAATAAAACTGTTTTTAACTGAAGATGACTCCCATACTACCAAAACTTATTAAAAATAAAACTGTTTTTAACTGAAGATGACTCCCATACTACCAAAACTTATTAAAAATAAAACTGTTTTTAACTGAAGATGACTCCCATTCTGCCAAAAATTATTAAAAATAAAACTGTTTTTAGCTGAAGATGACTCCCATACTGCCAAAACTTATTAAAAATAAAACTGTTTTTAACTGAAGATGACTCCCATTCTGCCAAAAATTATTAAAAATAAAACTGTTTTTAGCTGAAGATGACTCCCATACTGCCAAAACTTATTAAAAATAAAACTGTTTTTAACTGAAGATGACTCCCATACTGCCAAAACTTGTATTTGTGTCCATTAGTCCTACTGATCTCACTGTTAGTATTAACAATTCTCTTCATAATCTTAAACACCTCAATCACATCTGAAATCTGTTGTTCCCACAGTTGCTAACAACCAACATAAATTCATAATCAGCTAATTTATTTTTATGATTATTATTACTAAATAGTAATTATTAGTAAGGCTATGTAGTGAAGTCTTAGAAATGTTTTTATGATTATTATTACTAAATAGTAATTATTAGTAAGGCTATGTAGTGAAGTCTTAGAAATGTTTTTATGATTATTATTACTAAATAGTAATTATTAGTAAGGCTATGTAGTGAAGTCTTAGAAATGTTATGATTATTATTACTAAATAGTAATTATTAGTAAGGCTATGTAGTGAAGTCTTAGAAATGTTTTTATGATTATTATTATTACTAGATAGTAATTATTAGTAAGGCTATGTAGTGAAGTCTTAGAAATGTTTTGTTTTGTTTGTTTTTGAATTTTGTGCAAAGCTACACGAGGGCTATCTGCACTAGCCATTCCTAATTTAGCAGTGTGAGACTAGAGGGAAGGCAGCTAGTCATCACCACCACCAACTTTTGGGCTACTCTTTTACCAATGAATAGTGGGATTGACCATCACATAATAAGTGCTCACACAGCTGAAAGGGCGAGCATGTTTGGTGTTTTTTTTTTTTAAATAAAAATTGAAAAAATTTTGATAGTAAAGAATTTTAATATTTAATCTTACTTCAAATATATTGATATGTTTGAAAAATGAAAAATTTGTTTGTTCCAGAATTTAAAGCTATGTACACATAGCTGTCCATACTTTTGAACTGATAAGAATAGAAGCCAGCTAGTGAAATGCATCCACTGCCAACTTTGGGCTATTATGACCACATGCAGCAATTTGACCATCACTCTTACAATAAAGTGAGAAGCATGTATTTTTGGAGGGAAGGGTTCACTTCACAACACAAACAGTGTAGACCACATGTGGCAACATATTTATTAGTTGAGTATTAAAATTTTCTTAGGAGTTTCCAGGGTAAAAGCTATTACAAGGCACTGTTTCTTTAATGGATAGAAACATGAATATTGTTTATTACATTAATAAGCTTTATTGATTTTACCTAAAACTCTTTTGTCAAACATGTTTGGTACCAACCAAATTCTGTTAATGTTCAAATAACATGTAAAATGTTTATTTTAACCTATCAAACCACAAAGCAGCTAATGAAGTCTCATTATCATTAATAGCTCATAGTAACCTAACTCTACTGCTAGATTAACTGAGCATGCCCAGAATGAAAACGTTTTTATTGATATAAACTCTACAAGTTCTGTGTTGGCCAAGATAAGCCTAACCTATCTTTACGTCTATTTCTATTAGATTAACTGAATGTCCCTAAAATACAAAACTATTATTGATAACCTGTCCAAGGTTAACCTAAAGAGGAAGATATTAGCAACTTTGGATTATGAAGGTTATAAAAAGGTTAATGGGTATTCATAACTCTTGTAAGTTTAATACAAGTGGAATCATGTTGCAAAACTAATGAAAATTATGTTCTTCCACGGTATTTTACTGTTAATATAGTTTATTCTTGAATAAAAACATTATCTATATTTAGCAATTATCTAGAACTTAGAAACTTCTACAAAGATTAACGTTCATCATTAAAGTGCTAGAAGAGACTTATAGCAACGTTCTATTGTTTGTCAATAAGAACTGGTTCTAGTTCATTATTAGGAATTTCTGAGCAAGAGAAGAACACAGTATAGTCCATTGTAGTTTGCTGGTTATGAAAAACACTGAAGATATATGTATTTACAATACCAACCTGTAAGAACTTTCAGATTGCAAAAAGACACTATAACCGACTAGAAAAATTACAAAGTACTGCATCTTGGAATAACTGGTCTATTTCCATGTAGATGTTCTTGATGTGGACTAAAACAAAGATAGCCTTAGGAAGAATTTATCTATCTGTGCAGTGTAGGGTAAACGGTGATTTGTCTGGTCAAATACATTTTACACTGCCTCTGGTTCAACAGTATTTTGAGATATGGAATGGCCTGGTTATAACAGCTCTATCAACTATCCCTGATGAATGATCTCACATTGTCCAGTTTTCCATGGTGATAATTTCTGTCAATCAACGTTAAAATCTGACGATATTTTGGTATCTCTTCCCTTCTTGTGCAGTTCTAATTCTCACCTCTATACTTCTGTTTTGTAAGTACTTGTGATCACTCATTCAAATTTTGTTAGATTCTATTTGAAAAACCATGATGTACAAAACTGGTGCATAGATTAACTGGTTAACTCTTATAAAGACACATATTGAAAACATTTAGAAATAACGGTTCATGTGACTTTTGCATTCAGTGCGAAAAGTTTGTCTATGGTTGAAATTGATCGATCAGCCCTTCTACACAAAGAATCTGATATGAAACATTACCTAATACATTAACTTCTTTCTGTACAAATACACTTAATTACTTTGTGACTAGAACTGGGAAAACATCAATAAACTTGTTCTAAGATCTTGATAAGTTGTCACCCTTAAAACATTATAAGTCCACAAACTTACTACTGAACTACCAGGAGACAGTTTCTTAAGGTTAACAGATTTGATTATTTAGTAAAAAATACATTTTTTTATATGTATAAAAACAACTGGTATGGGTAGAGAAAGCTCTATGTAGAGGAGCAAACAACGTTTCGACCTTCTTTGGTCATCGTAAGGTTCACAAAGAAAGAAAGAGGTAACTGACCAACAGCTGACCACATGCTTGAATGCAGTTCTGTAATTGAGTGTGGAAATGTAGAGGGCGTGCTTATATGTTAGATATATTTATTAATATAGGCATAAAGGTGTTCCTTTATATTGGTTTATTTTTGGTTTAAGTTGTTGTATAAGTAAGGCTTCTTTAATTTTGCGTTTGTTTATGTTTGTTTCTTTATTTAGTATTTGAGTGTTTTCTATGGTTATGCTGTATTTATTTGACTTGCAGTGTTCAAAAATGCATGAAGGTGACTTTTTATGTTCTTTGAATCTGGTTTCCATTTTTCTACTTGTTTCTCCAATAAAGAAGTTGTGGCAGTTATCACATTGTATTTTATAAATAATATTGGTGTGGTGTTTGTCAGTGTAGTTTTTACATAGTATAGACCTTAGTTTTGTGCCTGGTTTTTGAATAAATTTGGTATTAACTGGAATGTCATATTTTGTTACTAGTTTTTGCCAAATGTTGGTTATTTTTCTGCTGATGTCGGGAATATATGGTATGCAGCAGTATGTGGTTTCGTGAATTTTTAAATTGTGGGGTATATTTACTTTTGTTAGTTGATTTTGCATTTTGTCTAGGTGTATGCGTACAAATGTTTTCTATGGTTTGTGGAGGAAACTTATTGATGTTTATGAAGTGTTGTTTTATTTTGTATATACATAATATGTGTAATCATTTGAATAAAAAGAGACAAGGTACTTCCATTGTCTTTTCCTTTATATACATTCAATATATATGAAGTCATGTTTTCTATGGTTTGTGGAGGAAACTTATTGATGTTTATGAAGTGTTGTTTTATTTTGTATATACATAATATGTGTAATCATTTGAATAAAAAGAGACAAGGTACTTCCATTGTCTTTTCCTTTATATACATTCAATATATATGAAGTCATTCTCTCATTAGCCTTCCCGTTATGTAAACCTCTGTTTTCAGTTATATATTATTCTTATCATTACCAGACACTCATTAATATCTATTCACACCAGTAAACCATTTGACCTTTCACCTAATTCAAACAATCCAGACACATAATCTACTCTTAACACTTCTAAGCAAGAGAGATACTGTTATAAAAATTCTGAAACCACAACTAGAAATGAGAGAAAAGTATGATCTATAAGAATTATTTTTTTTGTTTCAAATTTTCTAGAACTCTTTAATAATATATTGCTATTCAACAGTTTAAAACAAACAAACAATAATAAATAAATAAATGAGCAAAGTAAGATCAACTGATCAACTCTTGCTTGGTGTTATTAAGAGATTAAGACCATAAGTAAAACAATTTATATACATTTAATATCCATTAAACACTATGATGCAGTTTGTAAAAGCAACAGGAAAACTTAAGCACAAATTAGATACAAAACCTACTTAAAACCACAAGCTATTTTGCTGGTGTCTCTGTAGGTATTCGTTGTAAAGAAGTAAGTATAAGTAATGAAATGTAGTAGAGAAACAGACGTAGACCCTGGGAGAATCATGATTGACTGAATTAATAATTCACTGAATTAATAATTCACTGAACTATTTAATTTGCATATACATTTCAATTTTACCACCTTATTAATATTGTAAATGAGGGATCCCCTTCATCAGACAAATGGTAGGGATCCCTTTCATCAGACAAATGGTAGGGATCCCTTTCATCAAACAAATGGTTTGTGTGCTACAGCTACAAAATGAGGGACAGAGTAGTCGACACCCCTGTTTAGAGCACTATTGTTGGAGGTCTTTTATTGTAAAAATATAACACTGCAAATAATTTACACTGCTACAAGAGGTATCTATAAATAAAGTTGTGCTTTGTTATTTCTGTATTTAGACAGTTTTAATGTTATGAAGGAACACCTGTATATAATACATTTGTGGAAGTATTATGTATTATTAATTTAAAATAAAAGTAACTTATTCTAAAACAATTAATGAAAATTAGAAGGAAAACAAATTGTGGCACAACTATGGAAAAACCAATAAGAAAATATCAAATCCTTTAGATTTTAAATTTAATTATTTTAGACAGAGCTCAGTCAAAGCAAATACTATCTAATAGCCAAATGACTGGTAATTTTCTTTATAGGAAGAAAGATTTTTAAATACAGTGTTAAAAAGGTTACCGGTTAACATGTAGTTCCATTTATGTAACAAAATTAACTGAACTGATTCTTATCTTTTAGCTAAGTAAGCACGAGGTTTGATGTTAAAAATACACATTTCTCAATATGTAACTGGCTTAACGTCCTTACTGTTGTCAGCTTTCTAGTAAGATTAACAAAGATTTATGTAGAAGGATACTGCAAAGCAGCATTCATCTGTGGATACAAATAAGAACACATTAGAATATTAGACCATTTTCTCTCTTTTATTTTATTTCTTCCACCAGATGCATGACTCCAAAAGCCACTCTTCAGGAAATAGTTTTCCTGCAAATTTTTGTTTTCTATAAGACTTAGTAACTGTTTTCATGCTTCATGGTTTCCACTCTGAAAAACAGATTCTAAAGCGCTGAAAAGGAAAAAAAAAAAGAGTCATGAAACTGGTAAAAGAAATTAATAAAGGAGAGGATCCGATATTCCAGTGTTTTGCTATATACAAGGAAACAAATATTTTGGTGAAGGAAACATTAATAAAAATAAAACAACATAAAACTGACTCAAAAAATAATTTTAAAACACATTTATTAATTTAGGAATATTTTAAATAAGATTTATTCTTTTAAAAATATTTTTAAAGTCATTTTTAAAATTGTTTTTATCTTATATATTTATTAATTACTTATATATGATGTTATTAGAAGATTTCTGTTATGGCTAAAATATAGTTTGGTACAGTACCATATAGTTATATGTTATACAATACAGTTCTATTCTATTAATAATAACTTATTCAAAGAGTGAATAGCAGAATAAATCAAAAAGGGTAAACCACTTAAGAGTTACATTTTGTACAAAAATTGCAAACACCCACTATAAAAACCCAAGAAAACACTTACAATAAAGGAATGGATGCGGATACACAGCTCCATTCGTAAAGCCTAAGATTAGGTTTCTAAATTAAAGGTCACACTGTTCACAAAATTACTTACATCAATTAAACAAGTAACATGTTACAAAAAATGTAAAATGGAAGTTAACATGGGGGAAAAAAATTTGTTTAAAAAAAAGAAACAGACCTAACTTTACGTTTCTTGATAAAATACTGGGTGATCCATACATTTCACTGTAATGCTGAATAAAATCTGTTACATTCTGAAATGGGTCTGCAAAATATAAAAAAATAGGTACATTATTAGGTGGTGTTTTATGTTACAAATGGAATACTCAAACAAAACAATGTTTTCAATCATAATTTAGTCCATCAGCCTATAAAACTGTTTAAAACAAAGCATCACAAACATAAATTTAATGTCTTAAGACTAGTAAAAAGAATTGTTTCATGAACACATTTGCAACAGAATTTTGCAACTATTTATATATATCTAGATTAACTTGTCTTTTGTTGTGGACTTTCTTGCAAAATGAGCCCTGAGTGTATGGAAGAGTTTTGAAATATTTCATAACTCATGAAACAAGCACTAAAATGTTTAAGTTTTTGTGATTAATTTGGATATTTGTGCAGTTTTACCTCTACAAAAACTCAACAATTAAAACTTGTAAAAAAACAAACTTGGTTGCGTTAAAGATCTAACAATTCATGGTTAGTGGAAGTATCTTGATTTTCAAATTTCTAGAATTAACTGTAGACAAGCATTTACTAACAAACTGGTACAAAGTTACAATACAATGGACATGTCTACCACTGGAGATACGTCTAGTACCTACAACACAGGCCCAGTAAAATGTAAATATTAGAGAAGTATATCAAATTACGGTATAAAACGGTTTAGTGTATATGCCCAAATTTATTTCTGTGATTGTTCTAAAGACAAAATTTAATAACACACTTCTCTATAAGTCTAAAGACGATCTCCATTCTAAATTCATTGAGCTTTAATTTACAAAATTATTATTCTATTTCATCCTTTGGCCTAATATGCTCTACTTACCATTATGTATATCTTAGCTACTTAATAGTACGTTTTTACTTTGTCTTATTATTTCTTGAAGAAGGTCAGAAACCTGATTTTTAATTTTCTTTCAATTTATTATTTTACATTTCTCCTTTTCACCACATTCCTTGTGAATACATCAAATTAGTTTCATGTTTCTTTAGTTCCACTCTTACTCACCAACTTTTCTCAAGTTTTTAAACCTCTGTACATTACTCAGTACTGCAAACACTATCTTAAACACTCTCTACCGTAATCTTCGTTGGTAAAAGTAGCCCAAGAGTTGACGGTGGGTGGTGAAAGGTTATGTAAATTACCAAAAGGAAGTGGCAGCACTGTTTATTATTTATTCTGTGGTCTACTTATCACTATCCTGTTTCCTCTGTTTTAATCAGGTATTAAAAGTAGACTGAGCACTTTTTTTTGTAGATTAATTAATAATTATTATTAAAACTATTGTATATATAAACGTATATGGTGATTTCATTCAAAATATTGTGTAAATTTTTATTAAATTACATATAATAAGAGATAAGTAACGTACGTACATCCATAAACTTAGTTCAAAACGCTTTACTAGAGCCATACGATAAAATATACAATAACTGACTTCACATGCAGTAAGTTTAGTAACAAGCATTTTTTTTCCAAGCATTGTTTCCTTACATTAGTTTCATTCATCTAACGTCTTAAAGAACACTTTAGGTTACATTAAACACTTACAGAATAAGTCAAGTATTAAAAAGTTAATTTTCGAAAAAAACCCATAAAAATGTATGCTAAAATCACAAACTGTACTATGTATCTAAGCTTAAAAATGTTCAGATGTATGATACTTATAAAGGAATAAGTTGAAATTTCTTACTTTAAAATAAATTTGAATTGTTTTAAGACATAAAACCATACCTGACAAAACTCAATCGTGAAAGCAGTTTTCTAAGTCAACAGATTGTTTGTAGTCACTACGAGGACAAAATGTATACTTATTTTATTATAAAAATTACATAGGTTTCTTTCCAAGTAGATGATAATAAAAAGATAGATTAACTTTCGATACTGCTAAAATACTGTAGTTTGAACTGAAAAGTTTTGACTATTCCTGAGTTAATTACTCATTTAATTTTAGTAAACTATGTTTTTGTTAAAACCTATCTAATAACAAACCTGTTTCACTATCTTAGAAGAAATAAAATTTAGTTTTGAGGTATACTAAAGCTAACATACAAGTATAGTCTGATTGTTATTTACAGATTACAAGCTAATGAGATTTCTTTAAACCCTACCCATATTATTTTAAGCGTATCATTCTCAAATTAGATGTCAAAAACTATTTAAGTAAAAAAAATATCATCTCCTAAGACGTAAATGTGCATATTTTATACACCCACTAATGTGGTGTATTACACTAATAACTCATGTGCTAGTCCAACAGAAAAATACCATGAAAATTAATAGCATGGTAAAGTGAGGTATACGTTTTATCTAATGATAAATAGTTTCCAGAAAATTGAAATACAATCGGTAAAATAAACAGTAAATCTTAACTTCACACCTAGTACCACCTGTTATATTTTTGTATAGCTTATAATAATTAACACTTTATACAATGCATAATTTATACACAAAAAGTTTTATTCTATGAAGGAAACTTTTGGTGTCATATTTCCTTCTATGATAACACACCAATCTATTCTGACAATAAGTTTCAAAAAATTTAGATTTTTAACAACTACATGCTGAAGTAAACATAATCGATACATTTTTAAACACATAAAAAGGACAAAAGTTAAAAATATAAAATTCATGGCATCAAGAAGTGAATGACAAATAAAACTAAATAGAAATGTCAAGGAAAAATATGTCCATTCGAAAATTCATTGTAGTCTCCACACTTTAGTTGTTTTGTAAAATCGACATCTGTATTGAACCGAAGAATTTAAAAATATAATTATTATATGTTGAAACACACAAAATGCCAAAACATTTTAATTTCAGTACATGTTTGTTTGGATTAATGAAAAAAAAAAAGTCGCTTATGAGCTCTAGTGAAAGAAAGTGAAATAAAACTGTGACGTAGCAAATTTGTATTTTGTTACGTTTTATTTACTTGTTATTTACTACTCCTTCTATGGTTTACTTTTACTACTAATTTTGAATTTATTTACAACAATAAGAACATCACAAAAAACCAGTACAACTGAATAAAAAAATACGTTTATTATACACATTGTGAAAAACATTACTTTTGTACGTCGTGAAAACAAACAGAAAACACGTTACATATATACACTGTGGGTACAAAAGTACAAATGAAAAGCAAAAAGGAAAAATGATACAAATTAAATGGAAAATCAGATATATACAGAGTTAATAAGCTAACTACTCTTACTGTACACAAAAGTAACATGACACAATAAACAGAAACACATATATGGATATATATACTGCTCGTTAATAATAAAAGAACACAGAAAGAAACATTCGTTCGTTCGTTCGTTTTGAATTTCGCACAAAGCTACTCGAAGGTTATCTGTGCTAGCCGTCCCTAATTTAGCAGTGTAAGACTAGAGGGAAAGCAGCTAGTCATCACTACCCACCGCCAACTCTTGGGCTACTCTTTTACCAATGAATAGTGGGATTGACCGTAACATTATAACGCCCCCACGGCTCAATTCACAACGATACAGTCAACACCAACACAATAATTCATAATGATACAGTCAACACTAACAGAACAATTCATAACGATACAGTCAACACTAACACAACAATTCACAACGATATAGTCAACACTAACACAACAATTCATAACGATACAGTCAACATTAACACAACAATTCATAACGATACAGTCAACACCAACACAATAATTCATAATGATACAGTCAACACTAATAGAACAATTCATAACGATACAGTCAACATTAACACTGGGTGTTAATTTTATTTGTTGTTTGTGTTACTCTCTGTCTTCTGTCCTTTAAGCCGTGGGGACATTATAAAGTGACGGTCAATCCCACTATTCGTTGGTAAAAGAGTAGCCCAAAATTTGACGGTGGGTGGTGATAACTAGCTGCCTTCTCTCTAGTCTTACACTGCTAAATTAGGGACGGCTAGCGCAAATAGCCCTCGTGTTGCTTTGCGCGAAATTCAAAAAACAAAACAATCGTACATAACTGTTTTGTCAACGTTGTTCTACTAATTATAACATTCTTAAAAAGCTTACGTCTCTGGATCCTTATCTTTGATTCCAAAATAAAATGAGCTTGTAGTCTGGAAGGTTTTGGTTCCTGACCGAGAATCCAAGGTTATTTAATTCAGGTTCTATCGTGCAAAAACTAAAATAAAACCTTCCCCGTACCTTAGGGCAATAGATGTGTTGTAACAGTGACTGTTAAGTATCACTATTCGTTTGGAGTTGTCGATGGGTGTTGTTGACAAGTTGCTTTCCCTGTGTGAGTTCGAAATTACGAACAGCCAATTGGGATATTCCATGTGTAAATTGGACAATTATCCGAAACAAACCGGAATATAAATGCTATTGTAGATATTGGATTGTAACAATAGACAGCATTGGATTATTAGTGCTGTTCGATTATTAAATGTGAATGTAAACTAGCATATTGTTTATCAGTGTTCTTCTAAACAAATTTCAAATGCCCAATTTTGAATCTCTTCTTTTCCTTTTAGAAGATAAAATACTGCTGGATAAGTTTACACGTATCTTTTGTAACACACACTATTTCGTGTTGATAAACTAAATGTCTACAAATGTCATTAGGTTTCTTTACAATTTTGTTGAAATCAAGTTGCTACTTTAGATTTTTCATTTTACATATTATTCATTATTTTATAAAATCTAAGATAAAAGTCAGTTATATACATTCAGTGATATATATATGTATATAATTTGTGCAAAATGATCTTAAACTAACTGAACGTATGTTTCGGAGTCATTTTAAAGCGAAGGCCTAATTACTGTATTTCCTGTTTAAACGAAATAGTATGACCAAGCGCGTCATACGATAGTGCATAAAGAGTCGGTGGGTGGTGATGACTAGCTACCTTCCCTCTAGTCTTCTTACTTATCGAGTATTCATTCAAAACAAGCAAACAAATTACTTATTATTCAGAATTTTGTTATCTTTAACGTAAAACAATTTAATTTTTCAACATGTAAAAGGCAGTTACAGAATGATAAATTATTATTGTTTTCTGTGTTGAAGTCTCTTCCATTATATTTATTTTAATCTGCTTAAAGACAACATAAACTTTCATATTTCTAAAGTTCAGGAAATAAACTTCCCTAAAACGCATATTTTTCTTTTGTTTCCAACCATTAGGTTACCACTGTATTTTTTTTCTTTCAAATAATGAACGTTAAACATGAATGTTCAGTGTTCTGTAGGTTATTACGAAATGGTCGTACTAAATCTATTTGTGAGAAACATTCGGTCTTTTATCTAATAAATCTACTGCGTGTTGAAATTTCATCCATGAAGAGGCCTTTATTTCCTAAGTTTCCCAGAGGATTAAAAACCTCGCTTTTATACGAAGTTATTGATTTCTGTAATTTCTCCATTGTTTGTCTTGATAGGTGAAGGAATTTTCTTCCAGACTTTATTTACTCTATTTTTTGGGAATATTATCGTCTGCTGCTCTTCTTGTTAGATATTATAGTAATAAGATATTGCTTAAAACAATATTTTAGCCTTTCTGGGTTTGTAGAACATTCGTGTTAGTTTTACTAATTGTTCAGTGTTCGGGCAAAATGGCTCCAATTTGTCTACTTGTAATCGCATGTGCCTGCATACAAAGACATCGAATTAATTTAACAGTCTTTCCGCGCGCTTATAATGATGATTATATAGTTTTTAAAACAGTTTTTGAAATGGCCCCCTAATATCCTATAAATTCATAGTACTTTGCTCCAATACGTTTGTATATCAAAATGTGTCAGTACCGAATGTCGATCATATTTTAAAAATTAGAATGTGTGATATCTTATGATTCCGTCTTGTTACTATACAAATAAAATCTTAGCTAAACAAATAACTTTTTTATACGTTTTTGGAAAAAAACTAAACTTTACAAAAATTAGTTTGCGGTTAATTCAGTAAATTTAAAAAAATCATCAACTGGCCCTCTAGTGACTCAGCGCTAAAAACCGGGTTTCGATACCCGTGGTTGGCAGAGCACAGATAGCCCATTGTGTAGCTTTGTGCTTAATTCAGAAACAACAACATTATACAACTGGATTTATTCTTGTAGTGTTATAATTACAAATATACACATATATAGTTTTAACTGAAATTAGACCCTCAGTTAAAAGATTATTGAAATAAATATAGTTTATTTGATAATTTAATATATATTGTTAATTAATTAACAAGTAAAATATTTCAGCTTTATTCAGTGGGGTAGCTCGGGGGGGCAAGGGGGTACTCTGTCCCCGGGCGCAGCATCGGGGGGGACACCAAATTGATGCTACATAATTAGAAATTATGGCTTACATTTTGTCACGAGGGGGCGCGAAAACTCACTTTGTCCCTGGGCGCTGAAAACCCCAGCTACGCCACTGGTTTTATTTCCACAAAACCTTTATGTATTTCTAACATTCAACTACACTCGTAGGAGATTAATGTAGAAGTGATAGACTAGAGCGAACGCAGCTAGTCAACACCATCCGTCGCCAATTCCAATTCTTGGGCTAATTTTGGCAGACTGAATAGTGGGATCTCACTGTCACTCTTATAAAGCGCCTACGACCTCAAATTGTGCGAATCGTGTTTTTTCTTTGACACTAAAGGAACGTGAGCCGTGAATTGGTTTGTTATGAATTTCAGACAAAGCTACGATAGGACTACTTTTGCTAGTTGTCCATAATGTTAGACCAGAGGGAAGGCAACTAGTCAAAACCGCCCACCACCACTTCTTAGAGTACTCTTTCACCCTCTAATAACGGTATTGACCGTCATATTATAACACCACCACTGCTGAAGGGCGATCACGATCCAGATTACGAGTCGAGTGCCTTAATCACCAGGACAACACACTGTGGAACTTTACCTCCACAGTCTGGCACAATAACCACTAGACAACTCTTGGCAAGAGAATACTGAACAAAATAAAATGATGAAAATAGTTTATTTTTACATCTCTTACCAGATGGTTGTCTTAATGGATTGTTTAATCCTTTTATTAATATGTGGTGATAAATCAACGATATAGAGTTTCTCTAATGAGTTAAGAAAGAACCACGTCTTTACTTAGCCCTTGTGACGTATCACTTAAACTGAAGAAACTGAAGGTAAAGAGGCCCCCTCTCATAAATAAAGGGAACTAAACAAGTTTTCTAACGTTAAAAAAATCACGTATGTTCAAGAATGATCGAAAAGAAATATAAAACCTATAACCCGAACGCTTTCGAAAGAGCTCAGTTGATAAGGATTATATTTCAACATTTATAATTATATTGTTGTTATTCTACATGAAAATAAACGTAAAAAAACTTATCAGGAAAAATCAACATTTTATATAAAACAGTCACAAAGAGATTTGTTATTTTTTTATTAATATTTATTTATAATGATATAATTTGAAATTTGGTCGCTTGGAGTGGATACAGAGCGCAGATAAGCCCATTGAGAAACTTAGTACTCCGACAAAAAAAAATAACGAATAAAACTAATATTTGTCGACTCTTTAACTGTTGTTATTAAAACATAAACTAGAAACATGTAAATATTTAGAATTTGAAACATTTGATATTGTAGTATTGTTACCAAATTTATGAGAAAATATTTTTGTCATTCTTTTAACTACAAAGACAAGACTGTTGTTGTCTAAACACATGATTGTTTGTAGTTAAGCCTAAAGTTACACTGCAACCACCACGAGTATCGAAATTCATTTGTTGTCGTTTTTCTTTTAGCAGTGTGAGCCACTTGGGGTCAAGACAAGGTTGAGTTCGTAACAGCACTTTCCAAGAGAAGTGATCATGAACTTAATATGTAAGGTCAAATTATTTTTATCCACAATTTTCAGTCAAATTGTTTAAAGTAGGCGAAATAGGGAATTCGGAAAGCAAATAAAACAAAAGTACTTATATCATCCTGACAATAGAATTTGTTTGTTTGTTTCTTTAGAATTTCGCGCAAAGCTACACGAGGGCTATCTGCACTAACCGTCCTTAATTTAGCAGTGTAAGACTAGAGGGAAGGATGCTAGTCATCACCAGCCACCACCAACTCTTGGGCTACTCTTTTACCAACGAATAGTGGGATTGACCGTCACATTATAACGCCCCCACGACTGAAAGGGCGAGCATGTTTGGTGCAACCGGGATTCGAACCCGCGACCCTTTGACAATAGAAGCAGCTCAACAAACCGCCATGAAAGTTTGAAACCTAAATTTGAAACATAATTGGCATTTATTAGAACAAACTGAAAGACAAGTGACGTTACTCACATTCACGTATAAACGTTGAGACAGAAACGACGTAATTATCCAACTCAAACAAGTGGACTAAAAGTTTCAGAAACCACAAAAAGCGCAGGCAGTTGTAATTAAGTGAAGTTTCTTGAACTTTTCTTGGTTATGAAACAATATAAAGTTTGCACATACTTGTTTTAACGAAAATTACTACAAAAGGCTGAATAAACACTGAGTTTAATTACATTGAAATTACCAAACTCCTATTTAAACAAATTAAAAGTTCATCACTTCAGTGCCTTAAGATTTCTAACAGTTAAAACCGAATAAAGAGATTCATCAAATTAGTGTCCTAAGATTTATAGAAACACAGTGAACTTAATGCAGTTTAAAATCAAACATATTTTTGTCAAATCAGTGTCTCACGAGTTACAACAACGGAATGAGTTTGTTATAATATACAACGATATTTGAAGTTATTATATTAGGTTTAAGCCTATTCCCAGTGAACTGTCAGAGAATACGAGACACCAACTTTGTTAGTATTTTTAGAAAGCCATTAGAGAAAGAGTTTTACGTAATAAAGATGTTCAAGTAAAAAAATTTACCTAATTAACATTCTGAAATCCCACTTATTTAATCAAGGTAGTTGAGTTTTATTTACTAGATGTACTTCTGCAAGGTCCCCGAAAATATGTTGTTAAAAAGTAATAATATTTTAGTTTATTACTTTGAAGTTCATATTTCTTGCTGTTTTGTAGCCAAAAGTACGCATAATTCGTCTCGTGATTCATGGCATGCGCACGTTTTACTAACGTCACAAAAGTATAAACTGCAAAGTTAAGCGTCCGTTACGTGACGCGATCTTAGTGACTACTGACTTACTGACAAACAGCATATTATTGTATAATGGTGAGAGTGGTCGAAACACGTTATCTCTAAAAGCAGCCTTCGGGAAATGACGATTCTCGTATTTTGTTACACATACGTTTACTCAACTAACATTCGGTCATAGGGTATTTTCATTGGGTATAAAGGCGTAACTATACTTATAATACTTTTGTCTTATAAAATCGGTCAACCTTAACGATAGATGGCGTTTCGTTATAGTAAACTGGGAGAAAACAAAAATATTTTCTTATGTATATTACGTATATTTTATCGTTTATTATTATGTTCTACGTTGTTAAAAATGATAACACTATGTAACACAAATTTTGTTCCTGGATAGCATGTGTTATTTCTTAATTACTGTGTTAATTAAAAGTACAGAAAATGGCCATTATTCCCTTCAAACTTTACTTTTGCGATCTGGATAATGAAATTTAGAAATTAACCTATTTTCTATGTAAAAACGGACAAATTTGTACATTTTTATTTACATAAGGTCTGAATAAAACAACACATGAATCAAGATTTACATGTATTTATACTAAAGTTATACAAAATTGTTTAGAAGTGAGTAGTTTTTCGAGATTTGTAAATCACTTTCACGTATCAGCCCCCAAATATAGTCTCCTATCATCGTTATATGCTCCCAGGTCACAAAAGCAAAGTTTGAAGAGAAAAATTGATCTTTACCATGTACTTTAGGCATAAGCAATTGGGAAATAACACTTTCTGTCCAGGAACAATAAACAGTAAAAAATTTGTATTTTAAATCAATATGGGATACGTTGTTAAAAATGATAATTAGTGTTAAAGATTAATGAAGATATATTGGTTGAATCTTGGGGTTTAATTAAAATGCTATAAAGAATCCGTGGACTCACAATACGGGGATATTGGGGGAATAATGATATTAGTATTAAGTAAACTACATAATAATCAAATGAACCAGTACTAACTGTTGTAACATGAACCAGTATTAAATGTTGTAACATGAACCAGTACTAACTGTTGTAACATGAACCAGTACTAACTGTTGTAACATGAACCAGTACTAACTGTTGTAACATCTGATGTACTGTATATCATACTCCAACAGTAACTCGTGAGATCGTGCATGGGTAGGGCGTGAGGGCGCTTGACTCGTAATCTGAGGGCCGCGGGTTCGAATCTCTGTACTACTAAACATGCTCGCCCTTTCCGCCGTGGGGGCGTTATAATGTGACGGTCAATATCATTATTTGTTGGTAAAAGATTAGCCCAAGAGTTGGCGGTGGGTGGTGATGACCAGCTGCCTTCCCTCTAGTTTTACACTGCTAAGTTAGGGACGACTAGCGCAGATAGTCTTCGTGTAGCTTTGCGCGAAATTAGAAAGAGAGCAGTTACCTTCCTACAGCTGTCTTCAGGCAGTGAAGGGTGATATAGATGTAGGACGTTGTATTCCTCTATTTTATTTCTTTATGTGAGACTAGCGAACTGGAGGTTAAAACTAATAGACGGTGTATCTCCTACGCAATGTGGGTCCTACTTCTGCAGTTACCTCCGAAACCTATGGTACATTTTATATCCCACACTATAGCTTGTACCCTGGGATCCTTTTAACTGGTCTAGCGTCTTTTATTTTTGTTTGTGTTTGTTTCCAGTTATAACAAACTATATAGTCATGTGAAAAACTTAGGACACCCTATGAAAGCCTGTGTATTTTTGTAACATTTTTGGATATGTAGATATTTAATCTCAATTTTAACAACACTGAGAGATTATAGGAATATAACTAAACAATTAAAACTGAAGAAAAGACTTTTCAAGATCTTCTGTAAATGTAATTCTACAAAAATGCATATTCTAATAGCTAGTGTTACCCCCTTTGGCTGAAATAACTGCAGTGAGATTCTTCTTGTAGCCATCTACCAGTCTCTGACATCGGTCTGAAGAAAGTTTGCCCCACTCCACAATGCAGAATTCTTTCAGCTGTGAGATGTTTGAGGGGTTTCTTGCATGTACAGCCCGTTTCAAGTCACCCACAACATCTCAATGGGATTAAGATCTGGGCTTTGACTCGGCCATTCCAGAACTCTCCATTTCTTAGTTTTCAGCCAGTCCTTGGTGGATTTACTGGTATGTTTTGGGTCATTGTCGTGTTGCAGGGTCCAGTTCTGCTTCAGCTTTAATTTTAGTACAGATGGTCTCACATGATCCTCAAGCTCCCTTTGATACACAGTAGAATTCATAGTGGATTCTATAATTGTGAGCTGTCCAGGTCCTGCTGCAGCAAAGCAGCCCCAAACCATGACACTTCCACCTCCATGCTTCACAGTTGGTATGAGGTTCTTTTCCTGGAATGCTGTATTTGGTTTATGCCAAACATATCCTCTGTTTTGGTGACCATATAATTCAGTTTTGGACTCATCTGTCCAAAGAACATTATTCCAGAAGTCCTGGTCTTTGTCTACATCCTCTCTGGCAAACTTCAGTCTGGCCTTGATGTTTCTATTAGAGAGCAAAGGTTTCCTCCTTGCACACCTCCCATGCAAGTTAAACTTGTGCAGTCTCTTTCTGATTGTAGAGACATGAACTTTCACATCAACAGTAGTCAGAGCCTGCTGTAGGTCCCAGGTCCCGTGATGACATTTTAGTGTGTTTGGAGACCTGTTCTAGCATCTTGGGGTCTGCTCTCGGGGTGAACTTGCTTGGACGACCAGACTTGGGCATGTTGGCAGTTGTTTTGAAAGCCCTCCACTTGTTGACTATTTTCCGGACAGTGGAATGGCTGATTTCAAACTCTTTTGAGATCTTTTTAAATCCATTACCAGACTCATAAGCTGCTACAATTTTCTTTCTGAAGGCTCTCATCATGGTGTTCACTCTCACTTCAACAGTCAGGAGCACACCAAATTAAATGTCTGAGGTTTAAATAGGGCAAGCCTCATTCAAAATGCTGAGTAACAATCTTCTAATCATGTGCACCTGGTGTGATATACCTGTGTGTGAGTTGAGCCATTTTAAGTGGGAATAAATGTGGGGGTGTCCTAACTTTTTCTTCAGTTAGAATATGCATTTTGTAGAATTACATTTACGGAAAATCTTTAAAAGTCTTTTCTTCAGTTTTAATTGTTTAGTTATATTCCTATAATCTCTCAGTATTGTTAAAATTGAGATTAAATATCTATATATCCAGAAATGTTACAAAAATACAAGGGCTATCTGCGCTAGCCATCCCTAATTTTGCAGTGTAAGCCTAGAGGAAAGACAGCCAGTCATCACCACCCACCGCCAACTCTTAGGCTACTCTTTTACCAACGAATAGTGGCATTGACCATCACATTATAACGCCCCTACGCCTGAAAGGGCGAGCATGTTTGGTGTTACTGGAATTTGAATCCGAGACCCTCGGATTACGAGTCGAGTGCTTCAACCATCTGGCAATGCTGGATCCAGGCCAAAAGTTTAACACGTGTTTCATAGTGTTACATTGAACTGAATAACCCACATCCACCAAATATTTATTTCATGTTGATTTTATTACTGCGTTTTATATTTCTTACTTTGATATAAGGCTTGTTTTTTATATCACTACACAAGGAATTTAATAGTTACCGGCACTCACTAATAAACTTGAGATATAATAACGTTAAAATTTGAGGCTCGATCCATATCTACCTTTGTATTGAAATATAGGAACAAATAACACATTTTGTAATGCAATACTTAATATCTATAATATTAGCCTGACATAGCCTGGTTGTATTTGCAATAAACTTGCAAACTGGGATTCACGGGTTCGAAGCTCTTTCATCGAATATCCTCGTGGGAGCTTTATAATGTGACGTTAAATCCCACTATTCGTTGGTAAAAGTGTAGTCCAAGAGTTAGCGGAGGGCAGTGTTGGCTAGCTGCTTTCCCTCTAGACTAACACTGCTAAAATATAGATGGATAGCGCAGATAGCCCTAGTGTAGTTTTGCACGAACTTCAAACCTATATTATTAAACGTAACAGTACTAGTGATAACGGTATATATAAAACATTTCTAAATAGTTTGTTGGTCGTGTTGTGAAGACGGATAATACCAGGATAACAGGAAATTGGTTATTGGCAAAATAAGAATCGTAGCGATAACTTGCTGTTAAAAGAAAATAACTGAGTCGAATGGCAATGCATATATTTCTTTCTTAGTGGCAGTGGATTTAGTTTGTTTTCTTTTAGCTTTATAATCACTTCGAAACTACTTGTGATGATATCACGTGATGGTCTTTTAACAAACTGTAGTTACCATCTTAAGCAAATTCAATTCCTTCTAAAAGCAATTTTAAATCTTTTTATTACCCAATAAAACTTGTTATTTCTTTAAGTGGTGTTAAAATTGTTGACTCAACCAACTTTCATGTACCTGAATAAGGATATACTTTGGATAATGGATGACCATATTAGTTGCACCTAAACTGACCATGTCAATATCACAGAATGTGTGTCAGTGGAAGGCTAAAACATTATCTTGAATTGATGTGGACCAGTACTTATCTACGAAAAGATTCTCAATAATAACATTAAACCGCACAAGACTGTACTTTGGAAATAGGTTTCAAACAGAAAATGCTTTCTAACGTTTGTTATTGAAAATAAAGGTATACTACTCAGCGAACTTGATGTACCTGGGTTCTAAACTTATTCAAGTTTCTGTTACCAGTATTTAAGACAAACTCACATTAGGTTTGATGAGCTACTACAAAAAAAAAGAAAAAAGTTTGCTTGAGAGAAAAGTCATATTGAGCTATCTGTTATGTTTACCGAAGGAAATCCAATCTCTGATTTGAACATTGTAAGTACCGATGACCCACCAGAGGATTAGAAAGAAGAAGAAAAAAAAAAGAGAGAGCCATTAACTATTAGAAATTACCAAACCTCCTCAACTTCCAAAATTCTATTGTGAAAAAACGTAAGCTTATACTTTTAAAATCATGAGTTAGAAAACTGGAAATAGTCTGAAACTCGGTGTTAACAAACTTATATATCAGCGTCTTCTGTTAGCATGAATACAATAAGATCTTCAACCAGCATCAGAATTCTTGCTAACAACACACACATTTAAATGAACAACTGCTAAATCGTCTGAGTTAGCAGAAGTTTTAATGGTAACGTGCGTTTAATAATAATTCAAATTAGAGAGTCATACAATAAACTAGGAGGTAGTCACATCTATGGAAAGACTCATATAACAAACTAGGTAGCGACATCTGTCGACAAATTAATATAACAAATTAGATAACCACATCTATTGACAAAGTCATATAACAAACTAGGTTACCACATATATCGACACAGTCAGAAAACAAACAAGACACTTGAATGGTTATTGTACATTTTTTTCTTGGTGTTTGGTGCGATTGAAAAATTAGCTTATTTCGATGACTCTAAGTTTTGTAGTTATACAATATTTAACGTATTTTACCACTGGACATGAAGTTCCGTCATTTGTACACCGTAAGCCTCATTGCTATGATAAAGTTAAACTGTTCACATAACATTAAAGTATTTCTCAGTGAATACTCATTGCCTGGGGGGTCTGTCTTGAGAGCCAATAATCCACAGCCATCTTTTAGAGCTTTCACTGATATTCATGTCTTTGTATGCATGTTTATTGACCTAAAATGACAAACAGTTTGATAATTAATGCCTCTTGATGAATAACGTTACATTTTAGTGAAAGGGAATTTATCTTTGGTTTAAATGTGAACATTAGTAGTGAGCTGACAGAATCATAAGAAACACTTGTACCCTCCCCATGCACTTCAAAACGGTTGTTGTTGTTTTTATTGTTTTGAATTAAGCACAAAGCTACACAATGGGCTATCTGTGCTCTGCTCACCACGGGTATTAAAACTCGGTTTTTAGCATTGTAAGTCCGCAGAAAACCGCTGAGTCACTGGGGGCACTTCAAAAAGGAACAAACACTAAAGCCTGCAATACGTGAAGTCCAGCAAGACTTATAATTTAATAAATTCAATTTATCAGGTTAGACTTATTTTCACACGCTACGATCCCTGGTGGTAAGAATCTAATGTACTGTTTTCCGCATCCTATAAAGTTCATAAAATTAATTACATCTTGTATTGACTCAGTTCAGAAAACTTTAATATTTCGTTTATAGTTTTAATACTTAAAACTAAAACATATTAACTTTCTGGTATAAATACTTTGTATACATATTTATTTCTAGATGATATATAAGTTTACATAAGCTTTCGTAAGACGTGCGCATGCCATGAATCACGAGAAGAATTGTGCACTTTGTAGGCTACAACATAACGATATATGTACTTCAAAAGCTTGAAATAAAGCAACATATTTGTTTTTCTAAATTTTTATGTTTATCTCTTCTTGAATTAGAACACTTTCGGGGACCCTGCGAATGCACATCTGGTATTGTCCGACAGATAGTTTCACAACTGACTGATCATTGTGGGAAAACTTTCTCGGTTTTCATGAAAATTCTATTGTTAAGTGTCTGGCATTTAACATGTTAACCATACGTTATTTCATGAATCAGATTTACTTCATATAAAATATACAGCTATTTTAACATAGCATAATGTTTTGGACAAAATGGGACCTATCAGCCAATCTCGACTCTTCCACACTCTCAGCTAGATTAACCTAAGACCCAAAAACACCCTTATAGCCACATCTTTTCATTCATATTAATATCAAGTTTTTCTTAAATTCACTTCCTTTTAAACACCTGCAGGTAACCTATCTCGAAAGCTGAGCACCCCTGTTAGAAATAATAAAACTGTTCTACTATTCTCACTCTTAAATATTAAAAACCCTTAAACATCAACACTAATAAATCTCTTTACAATCTTAAACATCTCAATCAGATCCCCCATCAAGGTGGGTTAGTGCTTGCGACTCGTAATCTTAGGTTCGCGGGTTCGCATCCCTGTCGCACCAAATCATGCTCGCCTTTTCAGCTTTGGGGGCGTTATACTGTGACGGCCAATCTCACTATTCGTTGGTAAAAGAGTAGTCCAAGAGTTGGCGGTGGATGGTGATGACTAGCTGCCCTCCCTCTAGTCTTATACTGCTAAATTAGGAACAGCTACCGCAGATAGCCCTCGAGTAGCTTTGTGCGAAATTCAAAAACCAACAACAGATCCACCACCTCTTCATTTTTCAACATAAAATATGTGACAACAGCTCAGGCACCATTATATTAACCCTTCTTCCAACCAATTCCAATAATTCGATATATTTCCTTACGTAAGAGTCCAAGACTGAACACGATATTCCAAATGTGACCTAACCAGTGATCTGTACTATGAAAGTATTACCTATTTGCACTTATATTCAATATTTCTGTAGATACAAACTAAAATCCTATTTGCTCTTCCACTAGCAACAGCAGGGTAAAAAAGGCTAAGCCTGGTAAGAGTCCAGGGGAGGGATCCAGCATAGTTCAAAGGCTAAGTCTGGTAAGAGTTCAGGGGAAGGATCCAGCACAGTTCAAAGGCTAAGTCTGGTAAGAGTTCAGGGGAAGGATCCAGCATAGTTCAAAGGCTAAGTCTGGTAAGAGTTCAGGGGAAGGATCCAGCACAGTTCAAAGGCTAAGTCTGGTAAGAGTTCAGGGGAAGGATCCAGCATAGTTCAAAAATTAAGTCTGGTAAGAGTTCATGGGAAGGATCCAGCATAGTTCAAAGGCTAAGCCTGGTAAGAGTTCAGGAGAAGGATCCAGCATAGTTCAAAGGCTAAGCCTGGTAAGAGTTCAGGGAAAGGATCCAGCATAGTTCAAAGGCTAAGCCTGGTAAGAGTCCAGGGGAAGGATCCAGCATAGTTCAAAGGCTAAGCCTGGTAAGAGTCCAGGGGAAGGATCCAGCATAGTTCAAAGGCTAAGTCTGGTAAGAGTTCAGGGGAAGGATCCAGCACAGTTCAAAGGCTAAGTCTGGTAAGAGTTCAGGGGAAGGATCCAGCATAGTTCAAAGGCTAAGCCTGGTAAGAGTCCAGGGGAAGGATCCAGCATAGTTCAAAAGCTAAGTCTGGTAAGAGTTCAGGGGAAGGATCCAGCACAGTTCAAAGGCTAAGTCTGGTAAGAGTTCAGGGGAAGGATCCAGCATAGTTCAAAGGCTAAGCCTGGTAAGAGTCCAGGGGAAGGATCCAGCATAGTTCAAAGGCTAAGCCTGGTAAGAGTTCAGGGGAAGGATCCAGCATAGTTCAAAGGCTAAGTCTGGTAAGAGTTCAGGGAAGGATCCAGCAGTTCAAAGGCTAAGTCTGGTAAGAGTTCAGGGGAAGGATCCAGCATAGTTCAAAGGCTAAGCCTGGTAAGAGTCCAGGGGAAGGATCCAGCATAGTTCAAAGGCTAAGTCTGGTAAGAGTTCAGGGGAAGGATCCAGCACAGTTCAAAGGCTAAGTCTGGTAAGAGTTCAGGGGAAGGATCCAGCATAGTTCAAAGGCTAAGCCTGGTAAGAGTTCAGGGGAAGGATCCAGCATAGTTCAAAGGTTAAACCTGGTAAGAGTTCAGGGGAAGGATCCAACATAGTTCAAAGGCTAAGCCTGGTAAGAATTCAGGGAACGGATCCAGCATAGTTCAAAAGTTAAGCCTGGTAAGAGTCCAGGGGAAGGATCCAGCATAGTTCAAAAGCTAAGCCTGGTAAGAGTCCAGGGGAAGGATCCAGCATAGTTCAAAGGTTAAGCCTGGTAAGAATTCAGGGAACGGATCCAGCATAGTTCAAAGGCTAAGCCTGGTAAGAGTCCAGGGGAAGGATCCAGCATAGTTCAAAGGTTAAGCCTGGTAAGAGTTCAGGGAAAGGATCCAACATAGTTCAAAGGCTAAGCCTGGTAAGAGTCCAGGGGAAGGATCCAGCATAGTTCAAAGGCTAAGCCTGGTAAGAGTCCAGGGGAAGGATCCAGCATAGTTCAAAGGTTAAGCCTGGTAAGAATTCAGGGAACGGATCCAGCATAGTTCAAAGGCTAAGCCTGGTAAGAGTCCAGGGGAAGGATCCAGCATAGTTCAAAGGCTAAGCCTGGTAAGAGTTCAGGGAAAGGATCCAACATAGTTCAAAGGCTAAGCCTGGTAAGAGTCCAGGGGAAGGATCCAGCATAGTTCAAAAGCTAAGCCTGGTAAGAGTCCAGGGGAAGGATCCAGCATAGTTCAAAGGTTAAGCCTGGTAAGAGTCCAGGGGAAGGATCCAGCATAGTTCAAAGGTTAAGCCTGGTAAGAATTCAGGGAAAGGATCCAACATAGTTCAAAGGTTAAGCCTGGTAAGAATTCAGGGAAAGGATCCAACATAGTTCAAAGGTTAAGCCTGGTAAGAGTCCAGGGGAAGGATCCAGCATAGTTCAAAGGCTAAGCCTGGTAAGAGTCCAGGGGAAGGATCCAGCATAGTTCAAAGGTTAAGCCTGGTAAGAGTTCAGGAGAAGGATCCAACATAGTTCAAAGGTTAAGCCTGGTAAGAATTCAGGGAAAGGATCCAGCATAGTTCAAAGGCTAAGCCTGGTAAGAGTCCAGGGGAAGGATCCAACATAGTTCAAAGGCTAAGCCTGGTAAGAGTTCAGGGGAAAGATCTCCTGTACGATATATGATTTCAAGTGTGCGTTTTTCAAACATAAAACTTGTTAAATTTTCAAGATAATTCTGTTAATTTGTCCATAACTTCCTGATAATGTTTTTAAATTTGAATTTTAATGAATTTTTATAGATCTAGAAGCATAAGAACACGTGACTTACTGACGTATTAAACTTTATAAAATACGTGTCCAAGACTAGCAGAAATAAAAATATTCTTTAACATGTATTCCACCGTACATGTGTTACTCGCGGTGGATTTAAATAGTCGAGACTTCCCTGATAAGGACAGTACACCCTGAAAGTAAATAGCCACACCAGCTGCTGAACTAACTCATCATCCCAGAGTTTATAACGCCTTTAACTGAGGTTGTGAGAGAAAAATCGATTTCGTGAGACTCGCGGGAAATCCGTCAGAGTTGGCATGTCTTTAAGGTGTTCACTAGCAGGCAAACAAGCGGTCATGTTACATTTATAGTTAGAGGAACAAAACTGTTGAAGTAGGCTGATGAATGTTTTCGTGATAATCAAACGTTGAATTAACGTCATTTTTTTTTTTATAGGAACATCTAAAAAATACCATGGCCGTTCTCAATTTAGCAAGTAAAATTGATCTTTGGGTGACAAGAGATTGAATATTGCAGAACTCTGAGTGAATGGGGAACCCAATCCCCTTAAAACTACTGAACGAATGAATATATTTAAATGCTCAGTATATCTTTGCCTTCTTTGCTTAGATTGGTTTCTTTTGTTTTGAATTATGCGCGAAGCTACACGAGGATTACACGCGCTAGCTGTCCCTAATTTAGCAGTGTAAGACTAGAGGAAAGGCAGCTAGAGATCACCACCCACCGCCAACTCTTAAGCTACTCTTTTACCAACGAACAGTGGGATTGATCTTCACATTATAATGCTACTACAGCTGAGAGGGCGAGCATATTTGGTGTGATGGGGTTTCGAATCCGCGACCCTCAGATTACGAGTCGAACGTCTTAACCCACCTGGCCATGCCGGACCTTAATGTAATACGTTTTAGGGATAGGTTTCCTTTACGTTTTTGGCTTTCTGTTACTAAACTGGACATGAGTTATTTGCTTTATCATTACGTTAGACCTTTACTACCTAACAATCTCAATCAGGAATTAAAACTCCAAGTTTACGAACCTATTGAACTGTGATTTATCTGTGAAATAAATCATTTTAAATTACATTTAAAACTGAAGCTACTCACCATCTTGCGTACAAGATATTTAATATTTACCAACCAAGGATTATCTGATCATAAGGCTTAGTAACTAGGTCTAGTTAGAGTTTTATTTGTTTGTCTTCAAACTGACCTCTGTTGTATAATTTACTTGGTTTAAAACATACCAAAGCGCGATTAATGTTTCATGTATTTGTTATAGTGCAGTTCTTTGGTTTAAAACACGACAAGGCCCGGCATGGCCAAGTGGGTTAAGGTGTTGGACTCCTAATCTGAGGGTCGCGAGCTTAAATCCCCCTCGCACCAAACATGCTTGCTCTTTCATCTGTGAGGGAATTCTAATGTGACGGTCAATCACACAATTCGTTGGTAAAAGAGTAGCCCAATGGTCGGCGGTGGGTGGTGATGACTAGCTGCCTTCCCTCTACTCTTACATTGCAAAATTAGGGACGGCTAGCGCAGACAGCCCTCGTGTAGCTTCGCGCGAAATTAGTAAATATAAACAAACAAAACATAACAAACCGTGATCAACGTACCACTTGCAATTCATTGGTTTAAGATACTAAACAAAGAGTGACGTAGCAGTTACTTGTTACACTGTAGTTTATTGGTTTAAAATACTAAACATAGAGTGACGTAGCAGTTAAGTTTACGAAGGTTAAAATGAGACTATGCATCAGTTACTTCTTAGATTGTAGTTCGCAGTTCCTATGATTAATATCTTGCATCAGATAAGATTTTCTTAATAAACAATTAAGCCTAACTTAACGTACCACTTATTTGTTACACTGTACTTCATCGGTTTTGTTAACCCGAAGATGACTTAAGAAGGTAGAAACGTTGTTTTCTGCTTTATTAGTAAAAGTTTTAATACCCATACGAACCGTTCTGAGATACATTTTCATGGCGTCTCTGTTATTTATATATTTTCCTGTTTCTTCCATTAACTGTAAGGATTAAGCTGGTGGTAAATATATTATTTTAATCCCAAATGTTTTCGTTTGAGAACTCCCAATATGGCACCGTTTTAAAAGAAAACCACAAGTTGTTAAACTTAAAAGATATCGTTTTCATAGTGACGACAATTCTTATATCAAAAATAAAGTTGGAGTACCGACTCTTAAGAGAAGGAACTACCAAACTTAAACGTTAGAGTCTTACGAATTGGAATAGCATTTAGCCTGTAAGACTTTAAAATCTCATCCTGTTGTCAACTTTCGTAACTACTGAATGTGATAACGCGTCTGAAAAGTAAATAATGTCCATTAAGAAAGAAGTAGCTATAAATCATAAATCAGAATAGACCAATAAAATGGGTTTATTGACTTATGTTGTTTCAATTCTTCATCCTTTAAGTTCGTTGACTCGTTTCGGTTTTGGTTTCTACTACTTAATGGCAGAAATAAATGCTTTTGAATGTGTATCTGTCGTAAAATAATCTCATATTTTATTTCTAAATGTTGTAATAATAGCCTAACAGATTTTTACACACAACAAAAGTACTTATTAGCACATAAATACCAGCAAGGGTAGATAAAGAACGTTATCCAACTCT
Organism: Tachypleus tridentatus; assembly: GCF_004210375.1. Classification (NCBI taxonomy): domain Eukaryota; kingdom Metazoa; phylum Arthropoda; class Merostomata; order Xiphosura; family Limulidae; genus Tachypleus; species Tachypleus tridentatus. Next base: position 31,578,134 of record NC_134827.1, read on the forward strand.
TGGAATTATCAAAAGCCCATGTAGATCAGTGATATATTTTGTGTAGGAAGGTGTGTATCATGTTTGTTGTAACGTTTCTCGCTGCTTTAATAAACCCCACGAAGTACTGGCCACGCCTTTCACAAATTGTATGAACAACACATCGCGAAATGAATTTTATTGTATTTGACGTCACTCCTTTTCTACAGTCGTTTTTGTAAATCAGTTTTTTCTCTGTCGTCACGTAAAATAATTCAGTAATAATTACATAGACCCGCAGTGGTTTTACTGTCTTGAAATTATTTCATGTTCTGCAGTTGTTTCTGTACGTTTAACCCTAAAATGATATCTATTTTTCTCCATCATGTGCAGATTGTTTTGTTTTTGAATTTCGCGAAAAGCTACTCGAGGGCTATCTGTACTAGCCTTCTCTAATTTAGCAGTATAAGACTAGAGGGAAGGCAGCTAGTCATCACCACCCACCGCTAACTCTTGAGCTACTCTTTTACCAATGAATAGTGGGAATGACCGTAACATTGTAAAGTCCCCACGGCTGAAAGGGCGAGCATGTTTGGTGCGACGGAGATTCGAACCTGCGACTCTCAGATTACGAGTCGAACGCCTTAACTCACCTGGCCGTGCCGGGCCTCATCATGTACAGATTTTCCACAAAACGTTATATGTGTTTTTATATAAGTGAATCACTTTCATTGAAACCAGGTCACATTTTGTTATGCTTAAAATGTTGACAACTACTGGCTATACATTTCTCTAGGCCAATGGCAACGCGAGAGTCTTCTCGATCGTTCTAGAACCCAAACATAAATATAATAATAAAAAATGTTTATTGTGGTAAACGAAATAAAAATTATCCATGTAAAAGTTTTTTCTTCCCGTTATGTAAACAATCTTTACGTGACAAAGTAATAATACTATTATTTGCGAAATCTCGTAGATGAATTATGGAGTTCAAATTCTCAGAACTGTGTTATCCTTACAACAAACAACGAAATATATCCAAACAATCAGAGAAAGATAGCATTAAAATTAGGGAGTTTCTTAAAAATTGTCGGGAAAGTTGGGAAACCCATTAAAAGTCACCCCACTTAAAATAAAAAACAGAAACAATCATTAAAATCCGTCCTACTTAAAATACAAAACGTTAATAGTCCATTAAAAGTCTAATAGAAATTTAAATGCCACAATATGACTTTTAACTTCTATTTAATTAAATATTTCTAAACACATATTTGAGTAATAATTGAGAATCTTAACTTTCTACACGTGTTCAGGAGATTAATAATAAACGTACTTCTTACTGTTTGGAGTTAACAGAACATGAGGTGTTATAAGGAATAAAGCCTTAACTTCACCATAAAAAGTTAAGGTAGAACACTGTTAAAAGTATTAACCGATTTCTGTTAGTTTGCTTGTTTTGAATTTCGCGCAAAGCTACACGAGGGCTATCTACACTAGTCGTTCATAATTTTACAATGTTAGATTAGAAGGAAGGCAGCTAGTCATCACCACCCACCACCAACTCTTGGGCTACTACTTTACCAACGAGTAGTGTGATTGACCATTACATTACAACGCCCCAAGACTGAAAGGGCCAGCTTGTTGATGTGACGGGGATTCGAACCCGTGACCTTAGCTAAGAGTCGAGCATCCTAATTACCTGGCCATGCCGGGCATTATTTTGTTTTAAAATGTTGTTATAAGGCATTGATATTAGTGTAATATTAGAACTGCGGATGCTGCAAACAACTTGTTTTTATGTTCAATCTGCAATGAAGTGTTATGTGTTGGTTTGACCTTATTGTTCTGTAGCCTACTAGCTTTTAATTAATAAAACTACAGTTCACTAATCTGGTATTACAGGAGATGGATCTGTCAGATTTCCTGTACAATATACTTTACGTATCATTACATTCTTTACTTTCACTCATAAGTTCTCAAAATAACTGACTATTGTTTCCTCAACACGTGTTGTGTTATTACGTTAAACAAAACCGTAACGACATGACTTAGAACTACTGACCACGACGAGTGGCCGAACTCTCAACGTTTACACATTTTAATAACCTGTTTTTAGTCGCAGGAAACAAAAGTCAAGACATTGGATGTGAGAAAGTACCCTTTATTGCAATGAATATTGAGAGACTTACATGTGTCCGTAAGGTCACAAGATCTGAATATATATTTAAGTATCGACTGGCCAATGTTAATGCTGTTTTTTTTTTAAAGAGTAAAACAACAAACGGCTATCTGCTATGTACACCGGGGGAATCAAACTCCAGATTTTGGCATTGTAAGTGCGTAAACTTACCATTGTCCCACTGGCAAACTTACAACCTCGAAATGGCAGGGCAAGGGAGAGGCCACTTGTTTTAACCACTCGCAGTAGTGTTTTGTCTCTCAATCAGTCACTAAACACTAAAATGACGTTTAACTTTCCATTTTGTGCTGTCGCGATGTCCGTAAAACGTGCGCATGCCATGAATCACGAGAAGAATTATGCACTCTGCAGGCCACAAAACAGCACGACATACGAACTTTAAAACAAAAAAATATTTGTTGCTTGTATTTTTCTTTTATTTACTTCTGATACACTTTCAGGGATTCTGTGGAAGTACATCCAGTTTACGTATATTTTCAATTTCTAGCAACTGAACTAGTGCACGAGGTTGGGACGGGCGTTGTTTTCTGTAATTGATATTTTTCCTTTACAAATTGAAAGAATGGATCAGTTTTTAACCTCTCTCACTTACTGAGTTTACGCATTGTTATGTAGGATTATACACGGACTTTTCTTCATGTTAAAGTATTTTTAAAAGCGAGCTTTCGACTCTCTTTTCAGAGCCTTCATTACAAGTTAAACGGTAAGTCTACGGATTTACACAGTTAAGATCAAGGGGTTCGAGTCCCGTTGGTGGATTCAGCAAATAGCCTGATGTAACTTTACATCACACACACCCTCATTAATTTACCAACTTTATGAGCCTTAAACAACAATATTCGCCTCGCTATTGACACTAACAAGCACAAAATTTCACAATGAACTTATTGCCTTGTATCAGTCACAGAGATCAAACAACAAATTTTACCGTTATAAACTGATCATGCCTTCTTTCACCGGCCCGGCATGGCCAGGTGGATAAAGCACTCGACTTGTAATCTGAGGGTCGCAGGTTCAAATCCCCGTTACACCAAACATGCTCGCCCTTTCAGCTGTGGGGGCGTTATAAAGTTACGGTCAATATCACTATTTGTTGGTAAAAGAGTAGCGGTGGGTGGTGATGACTAGCTGCCTTCCCTCTAGTCTTACACTGCTAAATTAGGGACGGCTAATACAGATTGCCCTCGAGTAGCTTTGTGCGAAATTCAAAAACAAAACAAACGAAAGAATTTATCAAAAAAGTCCATATAAGGAACAGAATTAGATAAACCGTGAGCTCAAAAAGGGACTTCAAAGTTTATTTTGATTACGAGTCAGAGTAACCTTGAATTTTTAAAAAAATCTCACGAGTAAATATTAGAATCCTTCACGAGCCAAATTTTGCTCCAAGCGTTTTTAAACTATTTCCTGTAGGATCATCTTGTAAATGCTTGATTCAAACCAGGATGTCTAGTTCAAATATGGAAGTGTTCTGGCAACGAGAGTGTGTGTGTGTAAATAAACTGCCACCAGTGTACGCTAGTTATTCAAGCTCGCGAAACGTCGCAATAAAGTTTGTAAACCAACCACGAACAAGCAATATTTTTATTTATTTTTCTGGAATTTCTACTTTTTAATAAAATTTTCTTATTAAGCTATAAAATAAAATTAGAAACTGTTTCAGATAAATTTATTTTTAGGTAAATATGAGAAAAAACAACAATTTAAAGCAATGTTTTCAGAATATATTAAATAATTGAGCTACACAGTGACACACAGATAAAGTCAAACAGTTAAAAACATAACGTTTCAGAAGGTTACATATATACACAGTGACTGATTGATTGATTGATTGATTGATTTAGTGTTTTATGGCACAAAACAGCGAGGCTATCTGCGCCAAACGTATACACAGTGACACACGGATAAGGCCCGGCATGACCAAGCGTGTTAAGGCGTGCGACCTCGTAATCTGAGAGTCGCGAATTCGCATCCCCGTCGCGCCAAACATGCTCGCCCTTTCAGCCGTTGGGGCGTTATAATGTGACGGTCAATCCCACTATTCGTTGGTAAAAGAGTAGCCCAAGAGTTGACGGTGGGTGGTGATAACTAGCTGCCTTCCCTCTAGTCTTACACTGCTAAATTAGGGACGGCTAACACAGATAGCCCTCGAGTAGCTTTGTGCGAAATTCAAAAACAAACAAACAAACACACAGATAAAGTCAAACAGTTAAAAACATAACGTTTCAGTAGGTTATATATATACACAGTGACACACAGATAAAGTCAAACAGTTAAAAACATAACGTTTCAGAAGGTACAAACAAACCGAACCTGTCACAAAATAACAAAAAGTCAGCCCGGCATGGCCGGGTGGTTAAGGCGCTCGACTCGTAGTCAAAGGGTCGCGAGTTCGAATCCCCGTCACACCAAAAATGCTCGCCTTTTCAGTCTTGGGGGCGTTATAATATGACGGTTAATACTACTATTCGTTTTTAAAGAGTAGTCCGAGAGTTGGCGGTTGGTTGTGGTGACTAACTACCTTTCCTCTAGTCTTATATTGCTAAATTAGGGATGGCTAGCGCAGATAGCCCTCGTGTAGCTTTGCGCGAAGTTCCAGAAACAAACAAAATGTGAAATTACCGTGTTTTATTTACTAAATAATAAATAGTAGAAAAAATAAATTCTTGGTTAACAATCTTATTTCTGTCTATCCATCTCGAATATTGTTAATGCTCAGCGTAAGTTTGCTCTTTCTGATTGGTTAAATCTATTAAAACGAGTCGTTTCGTGTTACGCAATCATCTTTTAAATAGTAACCATATATGGAGTAGTACATTGCACAAACTATTTAACATAAGTTTACCTTTATAAGCTATAAAACGCCCTATTTTGTGCCACTTTAAGCAAACGTCAAAATCATTTTAACAGTACAGCTAATGTGGGCGGTTCAAATCCATGTGTGGCCACAAAATATTTCCTTCCCGCACTTTGATCTGTAGGTGTGTTATAACAGTAGCATAAATATAGTGTCCCTCACCGGTACAGCGGGAAGTGTACAGATTTACGACGCTAAAATCAGGGGTTCGATTCCCCTCGTTGGACTCAGCAGATAGTCCCCTGTGGTTTTGATATAAGAAAACACTTACACAATAAATATGATACATACAAAATAGAGGCTTTATTTCAAATAATCATTCGTTTGTTCTTAAGAGCAAAACCACACAACGGCCTAGTTGTGCTGTCAAAACACGGGTATCGAAACCTACTTTTCACGTTACAAATCTTCAGTCTTCTCTCTGAGCATAGGTTTAATATTTTTAACCAGTGAAGACACATGAAAACCACCTTAAAAGACTGTAAACAAATCAGTTTCACTAAAAACGGTTTTATAAGTCTCTCAAAAAATTAGAGTTTGTGCCGTCTGTGTTGGTAATGTTACTTTGTTAGCATCTTCTCTGTTGATAACGTTACTTTGTTCGGATCTTCTCTGTTGGTAACGTTACTTTGTTAGCATCTTCTCTGTTGGTAACGTTACTTTGTTCGCATCTTTTCAGTTGGTAACATTACATTGCTCGCATCTTTTCTGTTGGTAACATTACGTTGTTCGCATCTTTTCTGTTGGTAACATTACATTGTTTGCATCTTTTCTGTTGGTAACGTTACATTGTTCGCATCTTTTCTGTTAGTAACATTACATTGTTTGCATCTTTTCTGTTGGTAACGTTACTTTGTTCGCATCTTTTCTGTTGATAACATTACATTGTTTGCATCTTTTCTGTTGGTAACGTTACATTGTTCGCATCTTTTCTGTTAGTAACATTACATTGTTTGCATCTTTTCTCTTGGTAACGTTACTTTGTTCGCATCTTTTCTGTTGGTAACATTACATTGTTCGCATCTTTTCTGTTGGTAACGTTACTTTGTTCGCATCTTTTCTGTTGATAACATTACATTGTTTGCATCTTTTCTTTTGGTAACGTTACTTTGTTCGCATCTTTTCTGTTGATAACATTACATTGTTTGCATCTTTTCTGTTGGTAACATTACATTGTTCGCATCTTTTCTGTTGGTAACATTACATTGTTTGCATCTTTTCTGTTGGTAACGTTACATTGTTCGCATCTTTTCTGTTGGTAACGTTACATTGTTCGCATCTTTTCTGTTAGTAACATTACATTGTTTGCATCTTTCCTGTTGGTAACGATACTTTGTTCGCATCTTTTCTGTTGGTAACATTACATTGTTCGCATCTTTTCTGTTGGTAACGTTACTTTGTTCGCATCTTTTCTGTTGATAACATTGCATTGTTTGCATCTTTTCTGTTGGTAACATTGCATTGTTTGCATCTTTTCTGTTGGTAACGTTACATTGTTCGCATCTTTTCTGTTGGTAACATTACATTGTTCGCATCTTTTCTGTTGGTAACGTTACTTTGTTCGCATCTTTTCTGTTGATAACATTGCATTGTTTGCATCTTTTCTGTTGGTAACGTTACTTTGTTCGCATCTTTTCTGTTGATAACATTGCATTGTTCGCATCTTTTCTGTTGATAACATTGCATTGTTTGCATCTTTTCTGTTGGTAACGTTACATTGTTCGCATCTTTTCTGTTGGTAACATTACATTGTTCGCATCTTTTCTGTTGGTAACGTTACTTTGTTCGCATCTTTTCTGTTGATAACATTGCATTGTTTGCATCTTTTCTGTTGGTAACGTTACTTTGTTCGCATCTTTTCTGTTGATAACATTACATTGTTTGCATCTTTTCTGTTGGTAACGTTACATTGTTCGCATCTTTTCTGTTGGTAACATTACATTGTTCGCATCTTTTCTGTTGGTAACGTTACTTTGTTCGCATCTTTTTTGTTGATAACATTACATTGTTTGCATTTTTTCTGTTGGTTAGGTTACATTGTTTGCATCTTTTCTGTTGGTAACGTTACATTGTTTGCATCTTTTCTGTTGGTAACGTTACATTGTTCGCATCTTTTCTGTTGATAACATTACATTGTTTGCATCTTTTCTGTTGGTAAGGTTACATTGTTCGCATCTTTTCTGTTGGTAACGTTACATTGTTTGCATCTTTTCTGTTGGTAACGTTACATTGTTCGCATCTTTTCTGTTGATAACATTACATTGTTCGCATCTTTTCTGTTACTAACATTACATTGTTTGCATCTTTTCTGTTGGTAACGTTAGTTTGTTCGCATCTTTTCTGTTGGTAACATTACATTGTTCGCATCTTCTCTGTTGGTAACGTTACTTTGTTCGCATCTTTTTTGTTATTAACATTACATTGTTCGCATCTTTTCTGTTGGTAACGTTACTTTGTTCGCATCTTCTCTGTTGGTAACGTTACTTTGTTCGCATCTTTTCTGTTGATAACATTACATTGTTTGCATCTTTTCTATTGGTACGTTACATTGTTCGCATCTTTTCTGTTGGTAACATTACATTGTTTGCATCTTTTCTGTTGGTAACGTTACATTGTTCGCATCTTTTCTGTTAGTAACATTGCATTGTTTGCATCTTTTCTGTTGGTAACGTTACATTGTTCGCATCTTTTCTGTTGGTAACATTACATTGTTCGCATCTTTTCTGTTGGTAACGTTACTTTGTTCGCATCTTTTCTGTTGATAACATTACATTGTTTGCATCTTTTCTGTTGGTAACGTTACTTTGTTTGCATCTTTTCTGTTGATAACATTACATTGTTTGCATATTTTCTGTTGGTAACGTTACATTGTTCGCATCTTTTCTGTTAGTAACATTACATTGTTTGCATCTTCTCGGTTGGTAACGTTACTTTGTTCGAATCTTTTCTGTTAGTAACATTACATTGTTTGCATCTTTTCTGTTGGTAAGGTTACTTTGTTCACATCTTTTCTGTTGGTAACATTACATTGTTCGCATCGTTTCTGTTGGTAACGTTACTTTGTTCGCATCTTTTCTGTTGATAACATTACATTGTTTGCATCTTTTCTGTTGGTAACGTTACATTGTTCGCATATTTTCTGTTAGTAACATTACTTTGTTCGCATCTTTTCTGTTGGTAACGTTACTTTGTTCGCATCTTTTCTTTTGATAACATTACATTGTTTGCATCTTTTCTGTTGGTAACTTTACTTTTTTACATCTTTTCTGTTGGTAACGTTACTTTTTTCACATCTTTTCATCTTATTATGTCCTTAAAGGTCGGCCCGGCAAGGCCAGGTGGTTAAAACGCTCGATTCGTAATCTGACAATAGCGGGTTCGAATCTCCGTCGCACCAAACGTGTTCGCCGTTTCAGCCGTGGGGGCGTTATAGTGTTACGTTCAATCTCGCTATTCGTTTGTAAAAGAGTAGTCCAAGAGTTGGCGGTGGGTGGTGATGACTAGCTGCCTTCCCTCTAGTCTTACACTGCCAAATTAGGGACGGCTAGCACAGAGAAACCTCGTGTAGCTTTGCGCGAAATTAAAAGAACAAACAAAACAGAAACTGCATCGTTCAGGCAGTTTATATCACGTGTCACATAAATCCTCGTTCCAATTGAAAATCCTAGAAAAAGGATTTGTTTGAAAAACAAAATTTTATAGTATTTATGGTTAATGACCTGAACATCTACATTATATACAAGTAATTACAAAGCAGATCAACAGCTTTATACTATCAGTTCATAAGTTTACAGACTGTTCGATTTTCCTAACAGTTCGATTAAATTCAACAGGAAAAATCCAACAGTAAGAAACTTCACATTCAGGAGCGTAGATCCTGGGGGAATGGAGGGATACATCCCCCTTTATTTTAGGAGTGGGTATGGTGTATACAATCATCCCCTCCTACTGTTTGGTCTGTTGAATTGTTTTATTTCATCACAGGCCTGCAAAATGTGTGTTTGTTCTTGTGATTCTCGTGTTCTTACCAATCGAATTACATAATTAGGCCTAGATGTAGGCTTTTTCAGTAGCCGAAATGTACATCTTTAATATAGGCGTGCTTCTAAGCTTTTCGATCTAAGCGATAGTTCGTAAGTATCAGTCAGCAGGCCTAAGTATACATGCAAGTATCGTGGCAACAAGATTACTCTGTGACTGTATGTTTACAGCTTTCAGGTTCACGTAATCATAGATTACCAATTTGTAAATTGAAGAGTCCACATAAGTGGTTTAAAAAATCATCCCCCCATCGGGTGTAAAAAATCTACGCCCCTGCGTCACATTTAATTAAATACTTCAGAGAAAACTTGATACTTAGTACGAATGTTTATTTTGCTAAATTTAACATTTTTCCTCTCAGTCAGATTAAGTGAGCACTCTACTTAACAAGTGCATTTTCTGCTTTCAAATTAGCCAACATGTCACTCTGTTCTTTAGCGGATGTATACTGTTCATATTGAGTAAGAGGTTTAGTTAAGTCAAGGCAGAAGAACAAAATGAAAGGAAGACAGGAACGACTAAGCAGTGAGATTTATTTTTCTGTGCGGACTCGTTTTTTGGCAGGAAATGGACAGCGTATGAGACAAAACTATTCTGCCATGTAATTTAACTTTTGAATATTAAATAGATTACTTCGCTTTCCTTTCAAAAAGTTCGTCCTTGCGAATATAAACCAAGCAAGAATATTGATTGTGTTTGTTCTTTCCTAGGCTTCCGCTTTTAAATAACAGAGGAAGCTGATATAAGTAAAATAATTGGTGAGGAAATCACACCTTTATTAATTTACATATGAACCTGAAAAAAAAGACAATAACGGGATGATTATTACCATTGTGCAAACAAACCAAACACAAATCTTTAGAAATAGCTCAGTAACTGGAACTCATATTATCAATAAAATGAAAATGAGTGTGTAATAATTATATTAATTGTATCCACGGATTAGAGCATAGGATTTAATGTCACATTTTTTACAGTAAACAATAATTGAATTTTTCACATAACTGGCCAATGAAATGATGAACTGATATAATGGCACCATTAAACATATTGAAAGATTGTTTTAAGCTTTGAAATCAAGTTTAACACAACATGTATACTTTGAATCGAAGAAAAAAAAAGTTCCTTTCCTTCTTAACAATACGAAAACAATAAATTTAGGCTCTTGAAAATTGTCTGTATTTATTGTTCAGTTTTTGTACAGTCAAATCCATTTCTTCTGTTATTGGTTTTTAGATAAGGAAATTGCATTATGTTTGGATAAGCTTTTAGGTCTTTGTTTTGCCATGTTAATCGATATCAGATTAATTAGTTTACTTTGTTTTGAAAGTAAGCACAAAGCTACACAATGGGCTATCTGTGCTTTGCCCTCCACAGGTACGGAAAGCCGGTTTTTAGCTGTGCGAGTCTGTAGACGAACCGTTGTGCCACTAGAAGGCTAATTAGTTTATTTTTCAAAACTGTTTTTATATGTTTGTTTGTTTTGAATTTCGCGCAAAGCTACACAAGGGCTAACCGCTCATCATTTAGCAGTGTAAGACTAGAGGGAAGGCAGCTAGTCATCACCACCCACCGCCAACTCTTAGGCTACTCTTTTACCAACGAATAGTGGGATTGACCGTCAAATTATAACGCTCCCATGACTGAAAGGGCGAGCATGTTTAGTGTGATGAGAATTCGAACCTGAGTCCCTCAGATTGCAAGTCGAGCGCCTTATCCACCTGGCCATGCCACAGACAAAGTAATAAATGATTTTCTAAGTTAACTAAATAAATACAAGCTTTTCACACAGTTAAGTTAACCACTTAAGTGCATTACACGTTTTTATAAGTGTTTTCAGAAGTTGCGTTGAGTGAATCTCAAATACACTGTTCCACAACTGTCATGTAGCTTATTTTTATTTTCGAAATAATCTACAATAGCATTTATATAATTATTTCACGAACCCCAGTTTTAAACTGAAAAATATTTCTTGTTTTTATTTACTAGTTTTTAAAAAAATTTGACACCAGTATCTTTTCAGAACAAATCGTATAATAACATCTCGAGCTCTACTGACATTTACGTATAAAATCATGTCTTAAACAACATAATGTAATTTTACTCGCTTCAAGGCATTTTAAATATTTAAACTATTAAACACCAGATATCGCTAGTGTTCGAAGACAAACTTTAGGAACAAAATCTAAAGTATGCTTCTTTGACGCTAAGCATAAGGCACGTTTTAATGGCAAAACAAAATATTATTTGTTTTTTGTAACAAAATGTTCTTTTTTCATTAAATCGGAATTTTTGTTTTAAGAATAAAATACATTGTTGTTTTTATCACGAGAATTTTTGGGCTGTGTTTCAATTTCTTCTTCCACTTGAAAACTAGGGTTTGATTGAGTGATTGTTTGTAACGAAGCACAAAGCTACACAATGGGTTGTTTATGCTCTGGTAATCACGGTTATCGAAACTCGGTTGTTAGCGTTGTACGTCCGCAGATGCACCATTAATATACTGGGAGGGGGGTTTATACAGGGATTCACAAACTTATTTTTGCCAAGCCCACTTTGAGGTGACGATCGCTTACGTAGAAACCCCACGATCTCATGATCCTCCTACAATAGCTTTGAGACCTCTTTTTAGGCCAACAGTTTTTGTACTTTCAAAGTTCAAAGAACCGGCATGGCCAGATGGTTAAAGCACTCAACTCATAATCGGAGAGTCGCGGGTTCGAATCCCAGTCACACCAAACATGCTTGCCCTTTCAGCTGTGAGGGCGTTATAATGCGACGGTAAATCTCACTATTCGTTGGTAAAAGAGTAGCCCAAGAGTTGGCGGTGGATGGTGATGACTAGTTGCCTTTCCTGTAGTCTTACACTGCAAAATTAGGTACGGCTAGCACAGATAGCCCTCGTGTAAAGCTTTGCGTGAAATTTAAAACAAACCAAACCAAAGCTCAAGTCTAGGGTTAGGTTCTTCGCGAAGTATAGAGTGCAGGTAATATACATTCTGTAGCGTTCCCTTAAGAAAAGAACAACTTTGTTTTCCACATTTTGTTGGAAGACATTCTTCGCAGAATGCCTTTTCCCTTTCTTTCTCTTCTGTGATGAAAATGGGACAACTGTTCTCAAGGTTATATTAAAACCTCTTGTAGAGAGTTCCGAGTTTTCAGTTGATATTTTCATAATTATTAGTGTATTCGATCAGAGTTGAGTACAGAGTTGAGTCGAAATGTAGAAGTTCTTAAAGTGCCGCAGACGGTAAATAATAATGTTTATGTTTTTACCTTTATCTGGAGGTAAAAAAAAAACACATTTTCTTTCTAGTTGAGAAGTTGAGAGCTATATTTTTCCGAGTTAGCCTTTACGTTCATTTAACTGGTTAGTGTTGTCAGCATAAATTCATACAATGGACTATTTGCGTTTCGTCTACGGGGAAATTCGAACCAGAAACTTACACGTCGACCCATTAAAGACTTTTCAGATTTAACTACAAATAAAGTGTACAATCGTATCAAATATCGATTAAAACCACTCTTCGTATGTATATTTTCTATATAGGTACAGATATAGATGTACTGTTATAATGATTAACCCTTTTACTGCGTATTTGACATATTTGTATTCAACTGTCGGAGGTAGGCCGGGCAATACACTGTACGGTCAACAGCAGTCAATGACTTATAAAAGTTAAGTAGAAAATAACATCTAGTTACGTTAATAATGATCGTGTACAAATAACTGATTACAACTTAAGGCTGTAAGATATTTTTGAAACAAGAAAACAATGGAGTTCAGTGCGCAGAATCTTTGAAAGCGATAGGGCTACGAATCTGTGAGATCAAAATCCAGCACGTGATGTACGAAGCGGCTTCAAACTTCCTTTTAAATAGCAACTATTTTAAGCCACAGAATATTAATATTTCATCAAAATAATATATACTATGCAAAAAACATTAAATACAATAAGCAGCTACGTTATAACTGTATGGCTTTGTTTGTTTGTTTGTTTTAATTTCGCGTAAGGCTACACGAGGGCTATTTGCACTAGCCGTCCCTAATTTAGCAGTTTAAGACTAGAGGGAAGGCAGCTAGTCATCACCACCCACCGCCAACTCTTGGGCTACTCTTTTGCCAACGAATAGTGTGATTGTCCGTAACATTATAACGCCCCCACGGCTTGAAGGGTGAGCATGTTTGGTGCGACGGGGATTCGAACCTGCAACCCTAAGATTACGAGTCGAACGCCTTAACCCATCTGGCCATGCCGGGCCGTCTATAACTATATAAGCATCGTTTTCTACATCACAAACGTAAAAGGCTCGACCGAAATTCCGCAAAACCCTCAATACTTCAGTTACAAATTAATACATGCTTTACCCAAACACTAATTGACATATTGTAAATACGTAACAGAAGAACAGCTTATGGTTGTCATATGGACATATCTTTATCATATGCGTATGTGGATGTAATTCAACCTATTAGCATTTTTGTTTGTTTATTTGGAATTAAGCACAAAGCTACTCAACGGTCTGTCCGTGCTCTGTTCACCACGGGTATTGACACCCGGTTTTTAGCATTATAAGCTCGTAGACAAACCACTATGCTACTTGGGGTCAAGGGGTTATCCGTGCTCTGTTCACCACGGGTATTGGAACCCGGTTTCTAGCAGTATAACTCTGCAGACATACAGTTGTGCCACTGGGAGGCCCCTTTCCGAATTTCTGATTGTTGACTGGTTGAGCTTTACCAGAAGGCTAGAAAACCAATCAAGATACTAAAAATAAAAAAGTTTTGTACATTATAATTAAGTACAAAGCTACACAAAAGGTTATCTGTGCTGTGTCCACCATGAGCGTCGGAATTCAGTTTTCTTTTTAAGCCTTCAGCGATACCCCCTGTTCCATTGATAGCATCCAAAATAGGGTTAGAAAGCAAATCCTAATTTACTCTTTCCGATTTACAAAAATATAGAATCACTGAGTGCTCAGCCTGATAAGAGTAAGAAAAAAAGCTTCAGGTAGTGTTTAAAACTGAATAACAATTATTACAGTTTATTATGTTAATAATTCTGCATAATCCATACAGTATGGGCCTTCAAGTGTCTAATAAGATAATAATATTATAACAGGAAGCTAGTGTTGTTTAAAAATAAATAAATATCTGTATCAAGTCATTTCTTTACGGAAATTATGAAACGGTTACTCTTAAAACGTCAGGTCACGTTTGGTTTCGTAAGAAGAAAACTTACGTTAATGGAGCTTAATATGTGAGGTTTATGGAAATGCTCAGGGCGGTTTCAAACAGCGTTTTAAAATAAGTGTATTTAAAAGAAAGATTTCTAATGATATAACAACACAAGCGTGCTTTGACAGCAGACTTGCAGCCACCGTAGACTGATTAACTGACTGGACTTGAGCTCAAAGCTACACAATGGGCTACCTATCCTCTGCCCACCACAGGTATCGAAACCCGATTCCTAGCACTGTGAAACTGCAGGCATACCGCTGTGCTACTAGGAGGTCATGTAGACAGTAAGTCTCTCAAGTGTGTTTTGATCTAATAAAAAAAATAACAACAGGACATCCGACTGAAAATGGGCGGATACGTCGTTTTGTTTGGTTTCTTCTTCTTTTCGGCTCCAATAATCGTTTCACATGAATATATTTTTAACTCATCGATTACATCCACTTTATCGGAGCAGCCACATTGAGATCTATCAAATTTCTTTGACAGTGATTGGCCTACGGTAAAAAAACAAAAAACAAAACAAACAAACAAACTCGGAATACATGGTAGTTTCAATTTCAAGCCTGGTTAGAGCAACTTTGAAGTCGAGTTCCCACTCAAACTGTATACTAAGCCTAGTCAGGAGTTATTCGTTTCTTTCTTTGTAAGCCTAACCCCATCAGTTTCATTGACTTCGTTCAGTACTTCTATTATCGGTTTTCTTTGTATGAGGAAACCCTGCCATTATATTTCCTATTCTGTGCTAACATAAAAATATGTTTCTTATTATTGCTGGGCCAACTGGGCGATCGGATTAGACAAGTGAAGTGACATGAATATATTAGAATAATAAATAAGAAACGTATTTGACTTTCTAAGAGAGATATGCGTCTCACATATGAGATATGTTTTATACTTTAATATTACTGACATATCTTGCACAGAAAAAATTCTAACTTACTATATTTGTTTATCAAACTTAGGGATTTATTTTGGTTGTTGCTAAGCGTAAAGATACACAATGGGCTATCCGTGCTCTGCCCATTGTAGGTATTGAAACTCGAATTTTAGCATCGTAAATCTGCAGGCTTAACATTGTATATGCATCATATCTAAGATACGCATTTAAGAAAGTGTAGTTATTAGGTATATGACTTTAGGTGTGCTTTTATCCTCTATCCGGTAGCTTGTCCACAAGTAAGTAGGTTTATAAAGCTATAAATCGTGTTTCAATACCTGCGGTGGGGCAGAGTTTATTGTGTAGCTTAGTGTTGTACAACAAACGTTCCATATATTGTTAGTTTTTGGAATTTCGCACAAAGCTACTCGAGGGCTATCTGTGCTAGCCGTCCCTAATTTAGCAGTGTAAGACTAGAAGGAAGGCAGCTAGTCATTACCACCCATCGCCAACTCTTGGGCTACTCTTTTACCAACGAATAGTGGGATTGACCGTCACATTATAACACCCCAACGGCTGGAAGGGCGAGCATGTTTGGCGCGACGCGGACGCGAACCCGCGACCCTCAGATTACGAGTCGCACGCCTTAACGCGCTTGGCCATGCCGGGCCCCGTTCCATATAAAAAATACTTAAATAATCATTGTATCTCGTAACAATTCCATAAAATGGTAAAAACTGCACTCTTTATAAATAATCTAGGTTTAGTTTGTCAGCTACCAGTATTTTCTATACTTCTTTCAAAGAACCAGAACAAACTTGTTGGTACAGAAGAAGATATGAAACAGTCATCATGATGGTAAGTCGACGTTTTGAATATCGTTTGTTTAACGAGGATGGATTAACCGCCCTCTGATAATATGAATTAAAACACACGAATCTCTTTAGTCAAGAGTGAGTTGTTATTTTTTGTAGCGGAAAGTTACATTGTTTTCCTACGTAAGTAATACATTATCGCGATCATATAACACTGCACAACAAAGTGTTTGCTTCTTGAACACTGTTGGGTGTTCTTTATAGGTGTTTGGCTACTTATCACCAAAATTACATCCAAATTTGCCCATCACGTACAGTTTCATCGAAATCTTCAGTCTCACCAGGACATTGCTACAATGGACAAACGATATCAGGGCAACTGGAATCCGTCAATGCTTGCTGACCACTGTTGGACACTGCAACGTGATGCACCGGACATTGAATACAAACGAAATTCAGGAGCAAAACACTTTTAATTATGTTGAACTTAATAGCGTATTAGAAACATAAACACAATTAAATACGTTATTGCCGGTGAACAGTTAACTGTCTATTTCTCAAGAGTTCCTACGTGATGAAGGAAAACCAAAACTATATTTGTGTATACCCACCAGGTACCTGTCACAATCAGCAAAAACTTTTCACGAAGCAAAACTTAAAAAAAAAATTGTTGTGCAGTGAAATTATTAGAAAAAAGCGTTTCTTACTCTGCATTTCAAAGAACGCGATCAGAAACTAGTGAAAAGGAATTCACGAGTTTCATTTATTTGTGCATCGTATGTTGGGTTAAATATATAAGCCTCTATCCAAACAGATTGGCCCCGGCATGGCCAGGTGGTTAAGGCACTCGACTCGTAATCCGAGGGTCGCGAGTTCGAATCCCAGTCACACCAAACATGTTTCCCCTTTTAACCGTGGGGACGTTATAATATGCGAAATTTTTGAGTCAAAAACAAAACAAGACAAACAAACAAACCAAACAGGTTGTGATAGGAAATATAACGTAGACCACGTGAGATTATAAAAACAACAACTGTTGTTTGGATTTTAAATGCAAGGCTACATGGTGGACTATCTGTGGGTAATCTAATCTCGGGTTTTAATGTTGTAAGTCCTTTAGCTTATCACATACCCATTATGGAACTCTGGTGTTATCACAGTCAGAAGTACATGTCCCCGTCGCGCCAAACATTCTCGCCCTTTCAGCCGTGGGGGCGTAATAATGTTACGGTCAATCCCACTATTCGTTGGTAAAAGAGTAGCCCAAGAGTTGGCGGTGGGTGGTGATGACTAACTGCCTTCCCTCTTACTACTAAATTAGAGACGGCTAGCACAGATAGCCCTCGAGTAGCTTTGTTCGAAATTCAAAAACAAACCAAATGGTTAATTTGGCCTAGAGTTAATTGTTTGATAACTAAACACACATTGTTCTATGGACGGACTTTACAGTATGTATAGTTTAATTACGTATATATATTTATCTATATATAACAAAACTCGTGTTCCTTTTTTTTAATTACCAAAGTGTTTTTAATACCTGAATCATTTATTTGATTTCATAGTATTACTGGTTACTTTTCAGAGTAAAAACTACAAAACCAGAAAACAACTTAATATTTATTTAAAAATACCATTTAAGTTTAAAATGAATACAAAATAAGCAGGTTTAGTTTAACTGTTTTCTTCTTTTGGATTCCTTTTATTCTTTTAATATTTTTTATTAACTTAGACAACAAAATTAATTGTCTTGTTACTAATAATTTAAAATCAAAGCCTAATGTAAAAGATAAGTATTTGATTTAACATCAACAGTACAATTAATATAACACAGTTATCAAATTACGCCAACTACATATATATTTTTAAAATGCTTTATTTATAAAAATTAAATATTCATCCTAAAGGGGCGTTATCATTTATCTGCGGACTTACAACGCTAAAAACCGGGTTTCGATACCCGTGGTTGGCAGAGCACAGATAGTCCATTGTGTAGCTTTGTGCTTAATTCAAAACAACAAGTTATTATTTAAAGAGAAAGGTTCTTTTGCTTATGTTAAAAACATAATTTATGTTTTAAAATGTTCTATTTATTGAAATATAACAAAATCGTATGTTGGAGAAACTGATAATTTGAGACTAAAAGTTAATTTATTTAGGTATCGTGTTAAAAATCTGGAAAATTTTATCTACAGGTCAGTAAAAAATATATTTTTTATCATTGAAATTTTTCTAACTAAGTGATCTAATTTTTTTTCAAAGTGTTTCCAGTTTTGGAATTGTAATAGCAAAAAAAAAAAAAAAAAAAGATATTGATCTTTATCGCCCTCTTTAAACATGTTTTTATTTTTTATTTCAATTGAAAGCCGTTAGGCGTCGAGGTAAAAATTAGTCCAGGTGTGTTGGCGCGCAATATTTTATCTCGCTGAATTATACCTCAAAGTTATCTTCGAAGAAACTCAAGGTCATTCTGAAAAATGTAAGTAAAACATTCTTATACGATTATGTGGTGTATAAATTTGTATATTGTATTGAATAGCTGTTATTAACGTTTACAATATTCTGAAAGTGGTGTTAATTTAAATCATTGTTTTAATTTGATTTTCCATTGTTAATAATGGGAAACTTTATGTTGCAACCCGAGTTGTTATTTTGGAATTTAAAAGTAAGAAAATATAAGATGAAAAACTTGCACACTGGTACAAATGTTATTACTTTCCAAAAATGTATTAAGTTGTTTTCTAGTGTTCGCACCCTGTAAATGTATTGTCACAAAACCAGTAAAATAGAAATGATTCGTGTTACTCTTGAGTTGTTGAAGTAAAATTATCTTGAATTATATATACACACCTATAACTTTGAAATGAAACCAAACTGAACTTTATAAGATACACGAAATATATACGAGTATAATATTTTTTTATAAATGGCGGAACGCTACGTATGTAACCTAACTTTTCAATGTTTTCTGTAACATTGAAACTCAATATTACTATACCTAGCAGGGTTACGTAATTCTCGTTACCTGGTTATCTTTATGACATTAAAAGTGTTATACTTGTTGTTGTTTTTTTATTTATTATATTTTTGTGCGCCAGCAATATCAATCGTGTGGTTTGTACACCCGATTCATTTTATTACTCATCAGGTGCTCTACCAACCCACCCTCAAATTATACGCCCAAAGTAGTGCATCGTCCGTGTGTGAAAGGAATCATTCGGGTCTAAGACAGGAGAGTTCTGAGAAAGAATTAGAACATTATCGTTCTAATTTTTTGGGTTCGCTTCTCTGGAAAAGTGACTTGTATGAAATAATGAAGTTTTGGTTCTCTCCACGAACACATATATAGCGATTTAGACGGCGTTATAACTACAGGGTGGCCCGTAAGTCCCTACCCATCCATATGTTATTATGGTATATTCAATTACGCATGTATTATAAATTTGTTTCTTTTCTTCAGAGAAATATGGTCGATGTAAACCCATTTACACTTGAAAATGTCTCGCAGAACACGGCATCGCATGATATTATGCAACGAGAATGAGGGACAGCACACAGATACACTGGATACATAAGATATATGGATGGGTAGAGACTTACGAACCACCCTGTATAATAGGTTTTAACTTTGCTCAGTCACTAATGCGGAATAGTTTTTAAATATTCAGGCATTTTGAAGATGGTTTTAAACTTGCGATTTTTATCGTCGCCATTTTGTTTCATCACAGTCTTTATTGTTAATTGATATTGTACTTGGACACAATACTCAACTTAAAGTGAAACCATACTGAACTAAAGTTTGTGTGTGTAGTATCTAAAAACATTTAATTATATAAAAGTTTCTAAAGTTTATATCCATGACTGAAATTTTGAAAATTAATGAACAAACAACTATGAACATGCATTAATATCTCTAATGTTTTGTTTATCCTCTTAATTATTCACATGAATTGTGATAAACAGAGCGTCCTATACATTTATTATATAGTTTTTCCTCTCTTTATTATTGATAATAAAAAAAAATTCTACCATCTGTGGAGTTTCTTAGAATCTTAAGACTGCAGTCCTGGCACTCTATCTTTGTGATGGCTGACAATTCAGTTTTTTATTACTCGCAAAGCTACATACTTGGTTATCTACACTGTTACCCACAAAGGATATCAACACTCAGATATAGCGTTATAATCTTTCCGACTCTTCGCTGTGCTGCTGTGGAGAAAGTTATTGACTCTAACTAATTTTACCAAATATTCTAATTGTCCAAAATGGTACTGTTTGTTTATAGCAGCTTTTGAAACATAAGAAAGACAATGGAAGTCGTGATAAAATTCCATGTTGTAGTTAGTTAATAAAAAAACCGTTAAGGTATTTTTAACGCCCTTCTGAACTACCTCTTCATTGTAACAAGTGAATCTGATACTATCAGTGACTATTGAAAATGTACGAGTTTATTGTTTTTTCACATGACATAATGTTCCCCGCTGGTAAAGGGGCAAGTGCTAAAAAAATCTGGGGTTAGAATCTCGCGGTGGGCTCGGCAGATAGCCCGATGCGACTTTCCTATCAGAAAACAAACGTGCAGACAGCTAAATGCAACCCTGTTCTTAAAGAAACATAACGTAATTGATCATAAATTTAAAATATTTCTTTGGAATATTCAAAGTTAACATATTTTTGCCATTTTTCATCGTTTTAGATATTTTATAAGTTAGTATAGACTACGATTAAAACTTGATAAAACACTTGCTGTGACAATTTATACAAGTTTTTGTTTTAAATGCGTTGCTGTTTATTTTAACTAAAGCTTTTACTTCTGTGATTATAAGTTTTGGATGAAAAGGTTGTCGTAAGGTTAAAGGCGATTTGATTGAGTTGTTTAAGGTTAAAGATGGTTATCTTGATGGGTCATAGAATTTTGGTATTTAATAGCGGGAATGGTAAAACTAAAAGACAAAAATGTGTTGTGGCGGGCTAGAAGATAAGACCTTATTTCTTCCAAGACGGTGGTTGACCTTTGGAACGGGATGCTGTTAAGTTAGAAAGTTTAAGGAAAACTTAATAAATGCTTGTACGATAAGCACCAATGTTTAATAGATAAGATGGACCCTTCTTTTGTATCTTGGTCTATGTTAATTGTTATATCTTAACTGTATGACTCATATGCTGTTCTCGACCTTCATTCTTCGTAGCATCATCTAGAGAATAAATCTTCTTTATTATGGAAACTATCGCCATCTATACACGGACTGGTTGGTTGGTTGGTTTACATTGAAAATGTGTGAAGATTTATTGTAAGCTTCCATGGTATTTGAGTTTTGGCAATTGTCATGTCTGTCTTTTACTTACATCATGAACTGCATCGCTGGATGTTGTCTATTCAGGTGGTTTTATGGATTCTGGAACTCTGTCTTAAGTGTATGACTATATCACGTGAACGCAGCTGAACTTAATCCTTCGTCTTAGAATATGGTTTGAGGACATTACCTTCGAAATGTTCCATATGCAGGTTATTAAATACCAGATAGAAGTGACCTATGGCTAGGCCTTGTTTTTGTTGGTAATATTTCGTTGAGTTAAAAAAGAAGATTCAATTATAGTAGTGTTTATCAGTTTCAGCTAGTCAGATTCAATAACGCTTTATCCTAAAAGTCATCTACTGTTCTTGTAGTTTATCAATAACACCTGAAACCAGTTACTATTGTTCTATAATGTAACACAAGCACGTAAGCGCACATGCTTGCGCGAAGCTTTACCACCTTAGGCTTAACGAGTTGCTTTTCGTATAAACCTTTCAAACATTTTCCAGTGTACATTTCGGTAATTCAGTGAATGTATTTATTTATTTATTGGCTTTTGTTTTATGTGCGACAAATCTCTCTCCTACACTGCTACAGGTTTCTGGACCTACTTTTCATATTAATTATATTTAAAGCACAGATTGGAACAGTGACATTGATTAGCTGGCTTTGTTTTATTGTTACGTACACTACAGAGCCTTGCAGTTCGATTGTGTTCTAAAGATATATCGTCGTTAACTCGTATTTTCTATAATTTATTATCTGCACGGTTTTATAGGGGGTTTTATTCAAATATTTACCATAAAGTTGCGTTTGTTTCCTTACCCAATAAGAAGAATATTTCCAGACTTTATTAGAAATGTTTATCTCGAATGAAAAGGACTTACGAAGTTAGACAAGTTCATGGTTAATAATTACGGACCAGCTAAAGTAATTTAGACCAACAAAAGACGCTATAAAGATTAAACCCTGTTCTAAGCGTTATTTACAACAATATTAATTAACTTACCTAGTTTTCTAGTCATCTTTAAAAGATAGGAAGCCGTCCAGCTGTCCCTCAAGGGTGATGATTACCAAGATTTATCTTGGCAATCGATGATGTCATTGCAGATTGGGGATTTTAAGAGATGTTCTTATTTTCTATAGAATTAATAATTAACGCACTATACTTTATAAACAGTTATTAAACCGAGAGACGAAGTCAGAATAAGGCTAAAATAATGAAAACTTTAATGTTGTTTTAGTTTGTTTTTGTCGACTACGCCATCGTCTTATTGGTCAAGTTGTTTTTGATAACTGATTATCGTAACGAAAGGTAATTTTAGAAACTTGTATGGTTTTAATCATGTAATTATTAGTACTTCTCATAAAGGAATACTTCCTATTTGGTACTTTCAACCAAAATAGCATCTCATGTAATACAAGGGGTTAAAAAGCTAGGTCAAAGGTCCCCTAGGATTTAAGCGTAGTTATCTCTAATTCAGAACTACCAATTAGAGGAAATCAGTCACTTGAATGTATCCAGTGCCTGTTATGTAACAACAGTTACTCTAAGCTGATTGTCCTCTTATTCATCAGCAATAAGTTTATGGAGTTACAACGTTAAAGTATAGGGTTTGATCCCTCTATGGACAGAGCACAGATAATTCATTGTGGAACTTGGCGCTAAAACTAAAATGACTGACAGGATTGACTGCACAGTTAACATGAGTCGGCCCTTGGACCTTCCAGTGCACAGCACCAGTAGTAAGAGGGGATCAAAGTGTAACGTGCAGTGTGGTATCCTTTGAGATCAAAAGGTCAGGTCACGTGACGCATAGTTCTTCAAACTGGTAAAAGAGAGCGAATTTTGTGCCACGAGGATGTATAGATCCACAAAGTAAAACCATAGGTGGGTAATTTCAAACTGTGTTGCTAGGGGGCGAATAGTTGCAAATTGCGTGATTAGGGGTAGGCGTTGACCTCTGCTATAGACATGGAAAAAAAGTTTCATGTGGTTTTAGTAAAGCTGTATCATATCAAATAAACTAATCTAGTTTTTAGTTTATATATTCTTGTTAAGATGACTTTTTCATTCATCGCGAAAACAATAATAAACACTTTATAAATACGTAAAATTAATTTTAGATCTAGATAGAGGACTGCTTTCCATGTCAAATTGTCATTTATGTTCTAGAAATATATTATTTACAAATATTAATTACAGCTGTAAATCCAAACTAAAACTTGGTCGTATCCAATTTGTAGTACAAATATCTTTAAGTGTATCGTAGTTTTATTATTTGCATTATGTACTTCAAAATTTATACTCATTTTAGCGGTAAGTTTGGAGGCTTACAAAGCTAAGAAATGGGTTTCGATACCCGTGATGGGCACAGCACAAATAGCCAACGCACTGTTTTGCACTTAGCAACAACAAACACGCGTTTGTTTACTTACAAAATGTTCTAAAATGGAATTTTCTTATTACCAAGAAAACATCAAAGTTATATCTGTATATGTTTGTTTTATCTATCATACAGCTTTCCATTAACTCCAAACGATTTACTTCTGAATATCACACTGATAAACTGTTGGACTTTACGGCATGACTTCATAGTTTATGTATCAAACTATCACACAATAATTTATTTTACTGTTGTTCGTGTTAACAATTTTATATCCACTTGGAGTAGTACACTAGCATTTAATTTATCAGGGCTTTTGCGTCCAATTTTACTTTTTAGTTATTAAACTCTATTAAAAACAAACGTCCTTGTTTCAACTGAGTAAAGCAACCTTAATGTCACGTTGTACTTTTCTCAACGAATGACCCACCGTAGATGAGAATTTTTTGCGTGTAATAATTTCGTGTTTTGTCACAGATCTTTTAGTATGTCACAACTTCCACGTTTTTCTATGTATCTGTATAAAAACACTTTTTAATAAACAATAAATACGTGGGTACTTCCTTCAGGTAATGCACTTCTTGGTTAAAAGTTATGTAGCCGTGACAAAACAAGAATTTTATCCGAAGCGCAGATGAAAGAACTTGTATTCAAATATATCATGACTTTGAACATGGACGAGTTTCCACCGTTTCAAAATTATTGAAATTCGGATGTGGATCGACAATGCATTCATCGTATTCCCTGGGAAAGTGGTCACATCAGCTGCCCCTAATCTGTGGTCAGAATTTTGAGAGAAAACCTCACGATGTTTTACAAGAAAGACAAAGAGGAAGTTGAAATCCTGGGGAAGCTACTGAACATTTTATTTTAAAATTTGGAATTGTTTGGATGCACCCATATCAGTAAACTTCCAGCATCTACTTTACCTTGTATCTATCACAGGAATAAACATGCCACTCTAGTGTTAAAAAGTAAGTTGTGTGCTGCACAAACTAACAGTTGTTTATGTTTTATATCTATTTAATCGTCATGACACTTAACATCAGGAGTTGCGCCGCGTATTACCTAAAACAACACATAAACAGATTGAAGGAATGTTTTTATCGGAGCTAAAAAAATAATTAATTTTCCGTATTTGTGAATAAACTTTAAACACTTTAAAATAGTAACGTTTTTTTGACAAACGAAGAAACCAAGTCGACACAGGCCGTTGTTTAAATAGTTCGCAGAGAAAGCTTCAGTTAATATAAAATAAAACAACTTGCTAATACAGAAAGGAGATTTTCTTCCATTTCTTGGTGTTATTCTA
This sequence comes from Tachypleus tridentatus, assembly GCF_004210375.1. Classification (NCBI taxonomy): domain Eukaryota; kingdom Metazoa; phylum Arthropoda; class Merostomata; order Xiphosura; family Limulidae; genus Tachypleus; species Tachypleus tridentatus. The sequence goes on from NC_134827.1 coordinate 31,603,117, forward strand.
CTTTCATCAGATTGAGGGTTTGGCAGGAGAGGCTGATGGTACTTAAATGAATGATTATTAATAAGTGTTATTTCTTAATTACTGTATTAATTAAAAGTACAGAAAATGGCCATTATTCCCTTCAAACTTTGCTTTAGTGACCTGGAAAGTGAAATTTAGAAATTAACCTATTTTCTATGTAAAAACGGGCAAACTTTCACACTTTCATTTACATAAGGTCTGAATAAAACAACATATGAATCAAGATTTACATGTATTTATACTAAAGTTATACAAAAATGTTTAGAAGTGAGTAGTTTTTTTTTTTTTTTTTAGATTTGCGACTGTAATGTAAATCACTTTCACATATCAGCCCCCAAATATAGTTTCCCATCATGTTTTCGTTATACACTCCCAGGTAACAAAAGCAAAGTTTGAAGAGAAAAATAGTTTTTTTTTTCATTTACTTTAGACATAAGCAACCGGGAAATAATACTTTCTGTCCAGGAACAATAAAAAGTAAAAGCTTTGTTACATAGTGTTATCTTAAGGAACAAAACGTTCACTTCTTTAGTACACATAAAGAAACAACAACATCAGTAGATTTAATCGTACGTTTGAAACTGGAATGTTGTACTATTTTACACATCGTGGAATTGACATATTTCTTTGTATTGAAAAATCTGTTAGGTTCTCATAATAAAACATGTAATCACAATAATAAAATGAGACTAGCGAACGTCAGTTAACCTTAATCTAGACCCAGTGGTTCTCACACTTTTAGTCTGAGGCTTCCTGGATCAGAATGAAAACGTTTGAGCCTTCACCAATCTATAAAAACGCCTTAAAATGTGATTTATCGATTTTGTAACAATAATTACTGAACTTTATATATGTATGAAGTATTTTTTTAAATTAAAATCTTTGTTTGTAACTTAATGTAGCCTTTTTCCTGCCGGTTTGTATGTATTATTAAATAATTAGCGACTTATTATGTTTGGGTTAAGTTTATAAACTGATGGGTAATTAATTTCACACTTAATTTTATGTAGCCCAACATGGCCAGGGGGCTGAGACACTCAACTTGTAATTCGAGGGTTGCGGGTTCGAACCTCCGTCGCACCAAACATGCCCTTTCAGCCGTGGGGGCGTTATAATGTGACGGTCAATCCCACTATTCGTTGGTAAAAGAATAGCCCAAGAGCTGGCGGTGGGTGGTGATGGCTAGCTGCTTTCCCTCTAGTCTTACACTGTTAAATTATGGACGGCTAGCGTAGATAGCCCTCGTGTAGCTTTGCGCGAAATTCAGAAACCAAACCAAACTTCCGAGTGACTTCTGGAACTGGAATAAATACTACGAGGAAGAGGAAAAATACATTTTTGTAAAATGGAACGATGTCAGATCTAGCTATAACTCCCAGAGTCGAATCTCCGCCATCAGAAAGCAGTAGTCACTGGTAGTCAGTCATTCATGATGACAAGAAACCCACTTGAATAAAAAAATATATTTTAAAGACTGCTGGTATGGGTATTAAAACTTTAATTAGGATGAAGTATAAAAAAACGTTTGACTTTCTTTGGGTATATTTAGGTTAATAGAGTTTGCAACTGACCGTTGCCGGGCATGTCCTAGTGACGAGTCTGAAAACGGGTATTAGAATATAGGGGGCGTTGCAGTTATATGTTAGGTAATTAATTAGTACAGGTTTAAAGGTGTTCCTTTATATTGGTTTAATTTAGGTTTTAGTTATTGTATGAGTAGGGCTTCTTTGATTTTACGTTTGTTTGTATTTGTTTCCCTTTCTAGTATCTGATTTGTTTTCTATGGTTATGTTGTGTTTATTTGATTTGCAGTATTCGAAAACCTGAGGTGTTTTGTGTGTGTGTGCGTGCTTTGAATCTATCTTCCGTTTTCTGCTTGTTTCTTCGTGGCAGTTGTTGGATTGTATTTTATAAATTATGTTGGTGTTTGTTAGTCTAGTTTTTACATAGTATGGACTTTATTTTTGAACCTGGTTTTTAAATAAATTTATTGTTTACTGGAATGATATATTTTAAGTTTTTTTTCCAAATGTTGGTTATTTTTTCGCTAATATTGGAAATATATGGTTTTATAGTTTGTTGTTTCCTTGAATTTATTATTGTTTGTTCATTGTTTGTGTAGGTGTGAACGTTCTTTTGTTTTTGAGTTAAGCACAAAACTATGCAATGGGCTATCTGTGCTCTGTCCACCACGGGTATCAAAACCCGGATTTTAGCGCTGTACGTCCACAGGCACACTGGGGGGGGGAGGTGTGTTTGTATAATTTTTTTCAACGGTTTTTGAAGGAAATTTGTGGGTGTTAACGAAATGAACTAAATATTTCGTCATTAATCTTATCTGGTGAGCATAGTTTTGTGGCTGTGTTTATTCGGTTTCTTAATATGTTTAGTTTCATGTGCTTACGGTCAGTTGCAAACTCTTTGTTAATCTGAAAATGACCTAATAAGGTCAAAACGTTGTTTTGTACTTTATTTTAATTTAGATTTCAATATCCGTACGAGCTCTCTTTAGGATACACGTAGTCATTAATTGCTATGGGCCAATCTAAGTGGCGCCACCTACTAATTGTTCTAGGAACTATAATACTATCAATACTATAGTTAACTAGTCATTCGTTTTACAACATTAACCTTGAAAGATTATGGGAAGGGGATACTGCCGGACTGCACTGTCTAAATAGTTAACAAAACGTACCTGGCAGTACAGAATGGATTTCCTCAACGTAAGAGTATTCCTTGTTTTACTATGACACTGTCGAATGTGGACTTGGAATGCGCTGCAAACAATGTATTCCTATACGTGGACCATGTCGTATTCACTTGGTGTATTATTGTTACCGGTATTTATAGGAACGAAAACTGTTTATTTAGTTTTGATAAAGATTGTTACGAAATCTTTGTTCATCACTTTGTTTCTAAATGCATTCATGTTAAATCAACTAACAGATACGTTTACATCAAATAGAAAAAAAACAACAACTTTACTATAAGAAATAAAAAAAACAAACTTAAAATCGTTTGTCTAAAACATAACAGATAAAGACACCGTTCTCAGACTTTGTTTAATGCAGGTGCAGGACATTTATACGTTATATTTGACAAATTATGGATAAAGGCGACTTTCCCTGTTTACCGTACACGAGAAAGTGTCGCAGATTCTGTCAACTTTAATTGAGTTACTCTGATTGAACAAAAACTTTACCGATTCTTGTCAGTGTAGATCTCAAGTATAACCAATCACATTTAAAATGTGATATAAGAACACGTTACATGTACTAACCTAATCGATTTTGCGTGATTTAAGACGTTCATCATGATTAGTAAAATACGGTACATGTTTTCGTTATACACGTTCGTTTTGTTTTGAATTTCGCGCCAAGCTACCCAAGGGCTGTTTGCGATAATCGTCCCTGATTTAGCAGTGTAAGACTAGAGGGAAAGCAACTTGTCATGACCTTCCACAGCCAATTCTTGGGCTACTCTTTCACCAACGAATAGTGGGATTGATCGTAAGATTGTATCGGCCCCATGGCTGAAGGGTTTGGTGGGACGGAAATTCGAACCCGCGACATTCAGATTGCGAGTCAAACGACCTGACCTCCCGGCCATGCCGGGGCCCTACACATTTATAATTATCATTACTTTTCCCATTTATGCCAATACCTACAGTAGTATTTGAGTGGAAGTCATTGTAACAAACCTGAACACGTAACTCGTATTAATGATTTTGATAAGACAATCAGGCATTAATTACACGATTCTCCTTCTGGTGTTTAAACACTAATTCTGTGGAGTATTATTCCGTATACATAAATATTGTTTTTGAGAAACATTTGTCTTTCCTGTCGTCCGATCTGATTTATTTTGGTACTGTGCGAATAACTCGTTGGAGCATTGGCGTTTGGGAGACAGAAGATAGACCTTAGATGTTATTTTTCGCATTTCTGATTTTAAACCTGAAATAACAAAAGAACACGGTTGCATGACATTGTTCAAAATGTTAGGCCTACTGGTTATCATCTGTATTTAACTATCACCGTGTTCAAAATGTTAGGCCCACTGGTTATTATCTGTATTTAACATTATCACCGTGTTCAAAATGTTAGGCCTACTGGTTATCATCTGTATTTAACATTATCACCGTGTTCAAAATGTTAGGCCCACTGGTTATCATCTGTATTTAACATTATCACCGTGTTCAAAATGTTAGGCCTACTGGTTATCATCTGTATGTAACATTATCACCGTGTTCAAAATGTTAGGCCTACTGGTTATCATCTGTATTTAACATTATTACCGAGAAAGAGGATTATTTTTAAGATTACAACAGTAGGGTCCGATATAAGGACACTTAGTTATTACAATATGGTGTGAGGACACTTAGTAACTAACTTACTAAGATTCAATCTGTGTCATGAAAATATTGGCTAGAACTGGTGATACAGGATTGCCCACACTTAAGCCATTTATTTGTATGTAGTTTTGTTCATTGAACATAGTTTTGGTGGTAGTGAATTCTGTAAGAGTTACTAATTATTTGCTGGGGTTGTGTGTTAATGGGTTGGGGCCTTGGATGTGCAATTCTAAAGCTATCTTACAAGCTTCGGGGCCCGGCATGGCCAAGCGTGTTAAGGCGTGCGACTCATAATCTGCTTCGTAATTGGCCAAACATGCTCGTCCTCCCAGCCGTGGGGGCGTTATAATGTTACGGTCAATCCCACTATTCGTTGGTAAAAGAGTAGCCCAAGACTTGGCGGTGGGTGGTGATGACTAACTGCCTTCCCTCTAGTCTTACATTGCTAAATTAGGGACGGCTAGCAGAGATAGCCCTCGAGTAGCTTTGTGCGAAATTAAAAACAAACAAACAAACAATACAAGCTTCGGTAGTTGGGACTTCAGACAGGTGCTATTAGCGACAACACTAAGTTGACGAGTGAAGTATTGATACAAATGACTGCTATTAATGGTAACACTTAGTCAACGAGAGAAGTGTTGCTACAGGTGGCTGCTATTAACGACACGTAGTCAAGGAGTAAGGTATGGCTTTGTGAAAGTTAACTAAATAAAAAGAAATGTTAAGTTTATATTGCGCTTGGTAAAACCAGAGTGCGCTAGTTTCTATAAAGTTATTAAGAACGAACACGTCTCAAGTGTGCTTTCAACTTGGATACTAAGGCAGAATTAATCGAGTCTTTTAAGTTTCAAGTAGTTCAGAGTTTACTGGAGTGTTGGCCTGCAGAAATTTTTTCTTCTTATTGTTATTAAGTTTTTATAGAGTCTCGGATTTTAAAGTTATTTGTCCAAAAACGTATCGTTTTCCCACGGGAAGATTTAAAACGAGACCGTTGTAAAACGGACATTCTAAGGAGTGTATTCATTATAGAAGAATAGTACTGAGAAATATGTTTACAATAAGAAATATATGGCTTGCTTTTAATATAATTAAACAAATAAAAATGAAAATAGAATCCCAGAAAAAAATATTGCAGGAAGTGAAGAACATTAAAACTCCGAAATGTATAAGTAAACACAAAAAAGCTCAATATACTGTCTTATCGAGTCAGTAAAACAGTTGTAATTATAACTGCAAACAAACAGGAGTACATCAACAGATAAAGGAATCCCACAGGGAATATTGTTTAGCGGAATTTTTCGCAGTTTAATAAAACGAGTCATAGAGTAGAGGCGAACTCGTTTCGTCAAAAGCAACAAAATAGATAGGTATACGTTGGCTGTAGGAGGCGTTTTCTTCACAAAATCAAGTATTATACAAGACCACTCCACTCCTCTAAGAATATAATTGAAGACAACTTTTTGAAGGCTTAACTTGATTTTACTTTAAGAGAGATTTTTATTTCTTTAACTTCCGAGGAACAAGAACGAGCTGAAAATAAACTAACATTTACGTGATTTTAGGCCCGCCATGGCCAGGTGGTTAGAGGCTAGAGTACTCGACTCGCTGTCTCAGAGTCGAGGGTTCGAATCCCCGTTACACCAAATATGCTCGACATTTCAACCATGGGGCGTTATAATGGTTCAGTCAATCGCACTATTCGTTGGTAAAAGAGTAGTTCAAGAGTTTGCGGTGGGTGGTGATTACGAGCTGCCTTCCTTAATTTAGCAGCGTTAAGACTAGAGGGAAAGCAGCTAGCAATCACCACCCACCACAAATTCTTGAACTATTATTTTAGCTCTCTCGTAGCTGTGTTCGAGATAATGCTTTTGTCTTTCTGGTCAGACAATATGATTCGAATGCAATTATTTTTTTCTGGTCAGACTTTATCTGATTCAAAGATAATGTTTTTTGTTTTTTTTCTGATTCTTGCTTTATCTAATTCAAAGATGATGGTTTTGGTTACAGTAAGTACACTGATTTTTAAAGTATCGCTCTGGAATTCGAGGACAATGATTTTTGTCAGTAAAACTTTACGGGATTCGAACACTGATTTTTGCCACATTATTTGTCTCGAATACCCCAAGTCCTAGTTTCAGCTGGTTGATAATTAAAGATCGAGTTTGGCAGTATTTTCAAGTTATTCCATTAAAGCTCAAATAACTTTCTTTAAGCTTTCTATGGCTCACCAGATGACATGTTAATGCAAGTGTTTTGAATGTCTTGTAATTTATGGCCAGGTGGTTAAGGCACTCGTCTCGTAATCCGAGGAACGCAGGTTCGAGTTCCCTTCACACCAAACATGCTTGCCTTTTCAACCATGGGGGGGTTATAATGTAACGGTCAATCCCACTATTCGTTGTTAAAAGAGTAACACAAGAGTTGGCTGTGGGTGGTGATGACTAGTTGCCTTCTTTCTAGTCTTACACTGCTAAATTAGGGACGGCTAACGCAGATACTCCTCATGTAGCTTTGCGCAAAATTCAAACCAGACTTGTTATTTATACGAAACAACACGTGGAAGGTTCGAAATTTTAAAAGATAAAAGAGAAATAGCACTCTTAGAACAAGCTGTGGTCCTTAAAAGACTTGTACAGGGATGCAATTATTGTAATTTTTTTTCCATTTTGTTTTCGTTAAAAACTTTGAAACCATTTGTCATACTTCTCTTCCACTACCATATCATGACTTTATTACATGTAATTCAGAAAACAGTCAATGTCGAGAGTGCAGATTTGTCAATATCTAAATATGTGTTAGGTTTAACGTACGAAGCTCCGTGGTGTCAAACACTTTTCGTAGTTTCCGAAAATCTGGTCGTTAAAATGTTTGAAATCTTGTAGTCAGAAATTCATAGTAGCGCACTGCTATTAAGGTAATGATTAATAAACGTGCCGGTAATTTTGTTAGGCTGTGTGAGAGACTAGAGGAATTGAGTACAAATATTTGATGAATTCGTTCGTGGAGGGGGTAAGAGTGGTTAGATTTGAGAACATGAGAACGTTTTCATGAAAACGTGGTATGAGGTAATTTGAAAGGAAATATTTGCCAGGAATATTAAGTCGAAATGGATTAATTCAATAACCAAACAATTTTATCGAAAAAGGAATGTTTAAGAAAAACTGTTTGAAGACAGTTGAAAAATTCAGGAACCATTGAAACAACTTACCAGTGATTCTGTTAAACACATGTTGGCGGCGTGGCCAGGTGAGTTAAGGCGTTCGACTCGTAATCCGAGGGTCGCGGGTTCGAATCCTCGTCACACCAAACATGCTCGCCCTTTCAGCCGCGGGGGCGTTATAATGTTACGGTCAATCCAACTATTCGTTGGTAAAAGAGTAGCCCAAGATTTGGCGGTGGGTGGTGATGACTAGCTGCCTTCCCTCTAGTCTTACAGTGCTAAATTAGGGACGGCTAGCACAGATAGCCCTCGTGTAGCTTTGCGCGAAATTAAAAAAAAAAGATCGTGCTAGTTGAATGATATTTGTTGAATAGTCCTGAAGCAGAGCTTTTATACTAGAATCATGTTACTAGTCCTAACACTGATTCTGTAAAGAAAACTATTTGTGGCAACATCACATCACTTGTCATTCGTTAAGAGCACATTATGTTGTCACAACACTGTCAGTATTTATAGCACTTTGTTTTGTTGTCACAACACTGTCAGTATTTATACCACTTTGTTTTGTTGTCACAACACTGTCAGTATTTATAGCACTTTGTTTTGTTGTCACAACACTGTCAGTATTTATAGCACTTTGTTTTGTTGTCACAACACTGTCAGTATTTATACCACTTTGTTTTGTTGTCACAACACTGTTAGTATTTATAGCAGCACTGTTAGTATTTTTTTGTGGTCACAACACTGTCAGTATTTATAGCATTTTGTTTTGTGGTCACAACGCTGTTAGTATTTATAGCATTTTGTTTTGTTGTCACAACGCTGTTAGTATTCATAGCATTTTGTTTTGTTGTCACAACGCTGTTAGTATTCATAGCACTCTGTTTTGTGGTCACAACGCTGTCAGTATTTATAGCACTCTGTTTTGTTGTCACAACGCTGTTAGTATTTATAGCATTTTGTTTTGTTGTCACAACGCTGTTAGTATTTATAGCATTTTGTTTTGTGGTCACAACGCTGTTAGTATTTATAGCACTTTGTTTTGTGGTCACAACGCTGTTAGTATTTATAGCACTTTGTTTTGTGGTCACAACGCTGTTAGTATTTATAGCATTTTGTTTTGTTGTCACAACGCTGTTAGTATTCATAGCATTTTGTTTTGTTGTCACAACGCTGTTAGTATTCATAGCACTCTGTTTTGTGGTCACAACGCTGTCAGTATTTATAGCACTCTGTTTTGTTGTCACAACGCTGTTAGTATTTATAGCATTTTGTTTTGTTGTCACAACGCTGTTAGTATTTATAGCATTTTGTTTTGTGGTCACAACGCTGTTAGTATTTATAGCATTTTGGTTTGTGGTCACAACGCTGTCAGTATTTATAGCACTCTGTTTTGTTGTCACAACGCTGTTAGTATTTATAGCATTTTGTTTTGTGGTCACAACGCTGTTAGTATTTATAGCATTTTGGTTTGTGGTCACAACGCTGTTAGTATTTATAGCACTTTGTTTTGTTGTCACAACGCTGTTAGTATTTATAGCATTTTGTTTTGTGGTCACAACGCTGTTAGTATTTATAGCATTTTGTTTTGTTGTCACAACACTGTTAGTATTTATAGCACTCTGTTTTGTTGTCACAACGCTGTTAGTATTTATAGCATTTTGGTTTGTGGTCACAACGCTGTTAGTATTCATAGCACTCTGTTTTGTTGTCACAACGCTGTTAGTATTTATAGCATTTTGGTTTGTGGTCACAACGCTGTTAGTATTCATAGCACTCTGTTTTGTTGTCACAACGCTGTTAGTATTTATAGCATTTTGGTTTGTGGTCACAACGCTGTTAGTATTCATAGCACTCTGTTTTGTTGTCACAACGCTGTCAGTATTTATAGCACTCTGTTTTGTTGTCACAACGCTGTTAGTATTTATAGCATTTTGGTTTGTTGTCACAACGCTGTTAGTATTTATAGCATTTTGTTTTATTGTCACAACGCTGTTAGTATTTATAGCATTTTGTTTTGTGGTCACAACGCTGTTAGTATTTATAGCACTCTGTTTTGTTGTCACAACGCTGTCAGTATTTATAGCACTCTGTTTTGTTGTCACAACGCTGTTAGTATTTATAGCATTTTGTTTTGTGGTCACAACGCTGTTAGTATTTATAGCACTTTGTTTTCTGGTCACAACGCTGTTAGTATTTATAGCATTTTGTTTTGTTGTCACAACGCTGTTAGTATTTATAGCACTTTGTTTTGTTGTCACAACGCTGTTAGTATTTATAGCATTTTGTTTTGTGGTCACAACGCTGTTAGTATTTATAGCATTTTGTTTTGTGGTCACAACGCTGTTAGTATTTATAGCACTTTGTTTTGTGGTCACAACACTGTTAGTATTTATAGCACTTTGTTTTGTTGTCACAACGCTGTCAGTATTTATAGCACTCTGTTTTGTTGTCACAACGCTGTTAGTATTTATAGCATTTTGTTTTGTGGTCACAACGCTGTTAGTATTTATAGCACTTTGTTTTCTGGTCACAACGCTGTTAGTATTTATAGCATTTTGTTTTGTTGTCACAACGCTGTTAGTATTTATAGCACTTTGTTTTGTTGTCACAACGCTGTTAGTATTTATAGCACTTTGTTTTGTTGTCACAACGCTGTTAGTATTTATAGCATTTTGTTTTGTGGTCACAACGCTGTTAGTATTTATAGCATTTTGTTTTGTGGTCACAACGCTGTTAGTATTTATAGCACTTTGTTTTGTGGTCACAACACTGTTAGTATTTATAGCACTCTGTTTTGTGGTCACAACGCTGTTAGTATTTATAGCACTCTGTTTTATTGTCACAACACTGTTAGTATTTATAGCACTTTGTTTTGTTGTCACAACGCTGTTAGTATTTATAGCACTTTGTTTTGTTGTCACAACGCTGTTAGTATTTATAGCACTTTGTTTTGTGGTCACAACGCTGTTAGTATTTATAGCACTTTGTTTTGTGGTCACAACGCTGTTAGTATTTATAGCACTTTGTTTTGTGGTCACAACGCTGTTAGTATTTATAGCACTCTGTTTTGTTGTCACAACGCTGTTAGTATTTATAGCACTTTGTTTTGTTGTCACAACGCTGTTAGTATTTATAGCATTTTGTTTTGTGGTCACAACGCTGTTAGTATTTATAGCATTTTGTTTTGTGGTCACAACGCTGTTAGTATTTATAGCACTTTGTTTTGTGGTCACAACGCTGTTAGTATTTATAGCACTTTGTTTTGTGGTCACAACGCTGTTAGTATTTATAGCACTCTGTTTTATTGTCACAACACTGTTAGTATTTACACCACTTTGTTTTGTTGTCACAACACTGTGGTGTGCCTTGTAAGACGCACACCAATTTTAGAAACTTGTTTTTGTTTGGTGTTTTATGGTGCTAAACAGCCAGGCTGTCTGCGCTTTTTTTTTTTTGAAATACAATTGTAAGAAAAGTATTTTGACTCGGTAACCAACACCTTGATGTAGACTTGACCTTTTTCGACCTACTGAGTAAATACGTCATATTCTTCATAGTATATTAACAATATTAGTTAAATGTTTTATGCTGTTGAAAATACTTGTAATTAGTAAGTAGTGAGATTACAATCTCAGACATAAGACCGTTTTGTGTAGACCCTAAGCTAACCTCTTGTCTTAACCAATCACTTTTGTCTTGCAATATGCAATGGGATGCTTCAAGGTATTATCAAAGTATTAAGTGCGTATTACGAGGCGTAAGATACGGTGAGTATTCCCAGTAGTGTGTGTAAGTTACAACACGTGATGATTCTCACGTCTGTATATTTGTAATTATAACACTTTATTTTCTGTCAAAATGATGCAATTCTGACACTTCCTGCAATAAGATTCTACACACAATTCCTTGTGTTTTCAGAACTATATGGTTCCACATCTTGATGTGGAGTTAATAACTAGTTTCAATGCTTCCTTAGCTGTTACACCAACTACATTCAATACTGCGTGGATCAAAACTCGATTTTTATTATTTTTAACGTTTTAAGCTGTCGGTGTTACCGTTGACCCACCGAGTTGAGTAAAAACTCAACTGGTTTATGCAGGTAACGTTGCGTATAATATAATCATTATTAATTTAAAAACAAAACAAAAGAAAACCGTATACATAATAGCATCTAATACTTTAGGTATCCCCAATTGAGAATATTATTAGAATATTTTAAAATTAAATTTGCAAATAACCAAATAATTTTTTTTTAAAGTTAATTTGAACGCAGTTGAATGCACTTGAATACATGTTGCTAGGTTACTGCTGCTACTAGGATATTAATACATTGATTTATTTTAAAATATGATACAAGAGTTAATACTGGTTCACATATATCATAAATTTTAATTGACTTCTCTATTTGTTGCTAAGCCTAAAGCTACACAATGGGTTATGTGTCGTGCCCACCACAGGTATCAAAACTCGGGTTTAGTAGTATGTCTTCAGACGTACCAGTGAACCACAGGAAGATATCTAACTGACGTATTGCTGTGTACACAAGTTAGCTGTTTCTCTCCAAATTTTTTTTGTATGTTCCTAAGCGCAAAGCAGTATAATAAGCAGTTTTTGTGGTGCTCAGCGCGGGTATCAAATCATGATTGTTAGTGTTATAAGTCCTCAGAATTAACACTGAGCCGTTGGTGTGCAAATATAACTATAAGCATATCTCTTGTTAAGTATAAAGTTATACAAATAGTATATCTATATCTAACCAAATTTTTAATGTTATAAGCCCTCACTCTTGTCTCTAGGAAATTGGGTGTTTTTTGTGAAATTAAACAATATTCTAAGTTTATTTACGATATGAATTTCTCTTTTTGCAGATTGTGGTGTTCCTTAAATAATTAGTTTGACGTTGTCATATTAATTACGTATGCAAATAAATTCGTTCATATATTCCATATCTTTTTAGCACCATTTTATTGTATATTAAAAACTGTTAAGTTTAGTTGTGTTTATATATACACATTTTTTTTTTCAGTAACAGATTTTTTGTGTGTCTTGACGGGAAATGTTTACCGAAATTCCCCCAAAACTTTGTTTTGGTTTACTTTTACCATGTTTTGCTGACCAAATATTCTTCGAGAATAATCTTCCAACTAGAAGAGAGTTGCACAAACCGTGTATATTTTGGTAAAATATTGTTAACTTTAGGCTTAGGCCACATTCTGTTTTTATCGAACAAAGACTTATAATAAGGGAATGCCTTTTATTGACAGTTATTTGTGTTGTAAATTCGTGCGCAATCCACGCCATCACGTGCATCAGTAACTTTGATTTGTCCAAACTCTTCGTAGCTCATGGGGTGAATCTAGGTAACTTTACGTCTGTAACATCCTTTGGTCGAAACACTTATGCTCTTCCTGTGACGTCATTGAAATAAATGGAGAAGTTTCTTTCCTTTGATCAATAATCCTACTGTTAGACATGGACGTAATTGATTTCACCAAAGTTGGCAACCAGTCAACAGTATCTACCAAACTTTCGAACAACTATGTTTATTACACGACTGAAAAAATCGTCATCTTTCTCGCAAAACTACTAAACTTGTGCTCCTAACAAACACTTTCGAAGATAACACGAAGCTGGAAAATCATACTGTTCACGTACACTCTATAATTGCAACAGTAATTTATAGTTAGGCTTAGCGAACGCTAAGAGGTTCCTCCTTGTATTATAATCGATTCCATCGAAACTTAGTAACACTGGGTTGGAAATTATCGTTTTTCTTACTCTTAACCGACTATTTTTTTTCTCTTTTTTGTTTTTTTTTAACTCTGAGCGGAAATCTAACTCTTACCGTTATATACCAACACGTAAATATAACCTTAATGTGATAATTTCTATGTTTGTCTCTGGTATATCCAGCGACAACGACTACAAATGTTTAGTTTCTTACACCCTTGCAATTCAGTCGAAGTGTGCTGATTTACTAATGCAGATAATACCTAAAATTGACCCTTTCTGGAAGGGTAACATTTCGTATCTTTTTTTGGTTAAGAGGGTCGTTCGTTCGGTGATTATAAAAACACAAAAGGAACGAAATTTTAGTGCTTCGAAAAAAGTATTGTCTCAATGTTTTCAATTATTTTCTGTAAGTGACACTGTTCTTCCCTCTGCTTTAAAGGTCTAGCCAGATAATTACAGTAGGGTTTTTATTAAAACCGCGAAACGTCAGCGACAGCTTGGCGTCGTGTCTGCTGACTAGTGAATTGAAGTAGAAAGATTTTATTGTTTCATTTTTCGCGTTTTTGTTTGTCGATATTGTTTGTTTTGAATTTCGCGCAAAGCTACACGAGAGCTAACTGCGCTACGTGCCACTAATTTAGCAGTGAAAGACAAGAAGGAAGGCAGCTATTCACCACCACTCGCCGCTAAATCTTGGACTACTTTTTTTGCCATAGTGGGATTGACCATCACATAATAACGCCTCCACGGCTGAACGGGCGAGCACGTTTGGTGTGACGGGGATTCGAAGCCGCGACCCTCGGATTACGTGTCGAACGCCTTAACACGATATTTTAGCGGTTATCGCAAATTGACAGCAAATGATGGAAATCATTAAATAGGTTAGAGAACTTGTTAACAAAACATTCGAAACTAGTTTTAATTAGTTTTACAATAAAATCTTAACCCTGAAATAAGATGTTTAGTAATGTATCACCTAGTAGCAGCACCTTTGTCTCGGACATGATTTTTTAAAGATTAATCCGACTTCTATCAAACAAATAACGATTAAACCCAGGTAGTGATAAAAAATACTTATAAAAACCGCAAAATCCAAAACTGAAAGTTTGTTTGTAGCCCCGCACGGAACTAATCCAAACTAACTTTGTGAACACCCTGCGAAGTGGTAACATGGACATACAACACATGGTATTATTATATTTGTAGAGACGTGTTTTTATGGATACTAAAATATTTGATGTCTAAGCTCTAAAAACATTATTTTAAGCCTTTTTATATAAAAATTAAGGATACTCTTTTGACATACTTGGTGTACCATTCGAAGTTCCAATAAGTAGTACTTAAAGTGGAGGTAGGTGTCGCTTTGATCGGTAATGGCGACATCTGTTAAGAATTAGGTTAGAATTATAATGAGTCAAATAAAGTTGCGAGAAATTATAAATAATAGTTTCAAGAGTACAGTTTTGAATTAGATGAAAAGTACATTTTCATCTGTAAACAAAATATTCCAGGGTTTTGTAACTTTTGTTTTTTCGTTTGTGTTGAATCCAAGAAACTGATTTTATAAAACTTCTCACTATTATACTAAACACGGTGTCTTTAAATTTGTGTCTAACTTCTGTGTCCAAAGATGTAAAACGTTCCATATTAGTTTAATCAGAACGAAACCACTATATGAGTCAATAGTTCCAATCCCGTCAGTCAACATGCTCGGCCTTTGCCTTTCAACCGTGTGAGCGTTATCATGCAACAATCGATCCACTATTCGATTAGAAGAACCAAGATATTTGTTAAGTTGACTAGCTGTTTATCCTTCAGCCTGTTATCACTTCTAAATTAAGAATGACCAAAACGCACATTCCTCGGAAACTACAAAAAGAAACGTAAAGAGTTTGGATTTGTACCCATAAAAAATACTTTACTGCTCAGTTTAGTTCTTAATGAGATAATTAAACGTCTGATTTGTACCGTTCAAAATGATTTACTGCTCAGTTTTTCTGATTAAAAGAACCAGTCGTCTAATTTGTACCCCTTCAAATTATCTTATTGCCCAATTTTGTTGTGATTAAGAGAACTAGTTTTGTGATTTTAAATATTTTTTAACATTTGCTACTTGTTTATTTCAAGAAAAACGGACAACTTCAAACTGTTTCTCGTACTTACTCTGCATGTTACAGTTGAACATCTGTGTTTAAGTGAGGTTAAAATTTGGATGTTTTGTTCATAGGATCATGATTTTTGTTTGTTTAGAATTAAGCACAAAGCTTCCCAATGGGTTATCTGTTCTCTGCCCGTCGCGGGCATCGAAACCCAGTTTTTGTGTTGTAAGTCAGGAGACACACTGCTATGTCACTGAGTACCTCGGTTCATAAACAGGAAAGTTTTGACTCTAATATTTTGTTCAAAGGCAAATTAACCCCCTCTCTCTGTGGTAGATTTGGTCTTTAGATACCTGCAGTAAAAACTGTTATTTTGAGCTTGGAAAGCATGAAAACTACCAGTCGTTCTAAATAAATCTATTTCTAAATGGAAATTCTGATAAGAATGAATTTGAACAAAGCTTTCGGGGTACCAACTTCTGTTAAGTTACCATTTGTGTATCTCAGGACGGCAGGTATGGGTATTAACACTTTACTAATAACAATAAAGCAGAGAGCAACATTTCAGCCTTCTTATATATCTGTAGGTTAACAAAGAGAGAATTGCAAACATAATGGACACAAATTGCACAATTCGTGATGAAGAGAAACCCACTTGAAGTCAAAATGTACCTCGGGATGGCTGGTATGGATATTAACACTTTTACTGATAAAGCAGAGAATAACGTTATTACGAATTGTGTAATTTTTGTCTATTAAGTTATTATTACAGCAAAGCCCGCTTCTGCTGCTTTTTCATTATCCAATAATAATAATAATATTTTCTAATTTGGAAGAATTAGTAACAAATGATTTGGTGAAACGTTCTTTAGGATTAAGGGAATCTCCTAACATCCTTTAATTGTGGTACCGTTTCAACATTTAAAAAAAAATTCTTCACGTATCATGTACCCTTTATACTCGTATTTACACTGAGGAAAAATATCTTTGATAACTGTATTATATTTCTATTTTTGAAAGACGTAAATAAATCTCGAGGCAACTAAGATTTATTTTCGAGTCATTGTGATTTTGTTCTTTTGAGCTTTTACTGCGGTTCGGAGTACTTGTCGCAAGCGTGATCAATCGACGATTGTGGTATTTTCGTACTGTGTACGGCGCCGTCTCGCCTACAGGATAGATAGTACATCTCAAAATTTGAAGAAACGTGAGATCTTCAGGCAGGTCTTCAATCCACTCGATTTCTTTAGTCTACCAAGCTTCAATTCAAATAAATCATCACGGAACTGTTGACCCGTTTTATTAATTCTCAGTCATGTATGCGAAATTTGGAAGGATAAAAACTTTTAATGTTTCCGTCTGAGAGTCTTATTCACTAAAACCGGTTTTAGTATCTGCTCTGTAAGATGTGTACCTTTTTATTTATATTTTAATGTAGTCAGGGCTAAGTTTAAAAGCCAAACTTAGAACTTATTAGAAATCTCAATTTTCTTATTCTCCACATTACCTCTTGTGGCTCAGCGGCATGTATGGGGCTTATAACGGTAAAAACCGGATTTCGAAACGTATAGTGGGCACGGCACACACAGGTCGTAGTGTTGCTTTGTGTTTAAGTATAAACAAACATTCTATTACACATCACGCTTATATTATCGGTTGCTTGATTGCATAATAAAGGGTTTTACCGTGGTCTCTCTCATTCGCGCCCCCTAGTGGCAGCACAGCGAATTGACACCGCCATAGATCGGGTTTCGATACCCTGTGTGGGCAGAGCACCGATGTAGCTTTGTTTAATTCCAAACGAACTGTTATCCGTATTTTTTTTAAAGTTCAAATATAACGAAATTAATATCGCAGATGGTTCCCCCTCAACCACTAAAGTATGGTTCTGATTTCTTCAGTTTTATGTATATATTTTTCGATTATAGAATATCAATTTGGGGCGGATTAGTTTGCATATCGAAATTAATATTGCACAGTAACCCCCGCAACGCTTTCAATCAATGTAGGATTCTGTTCTCTCTAATACTACATGTTTTTAATTTACAATAAAATTGAAATTTGTGGTGAATTGATGTGTATGGGAAATTAGTATCGCCCAATAATTTCTTGTCGCCTGCTGAAGGCTCCTATGAGAGGGCCGGTTCTCGAAAATAATGGTATTTTAACGTATTATAAAGTCTGTGTGTAATACTACATGTTACACAATGTTTCCGAGGGTCGCGGGTTCGAATCCCCGTCGCACCAACACACGCTCGCCCTTTCATCCTTGGGGGCGTTATAATGTTATAGTCAATCCCACTATTCGTTGGTAAAAGAGTAACCCAAGAGTTGGCGGTGGGTGGTGATGACTAGCTGCCTTCCCTCCAGTCTTATACTGCTAAATTAGGGACAACTAACGCAGATAGCCCTCGAGGTACTTTGCACGAAATTCAAAAACAAACACTGTTTCTCCAACTCTGGCTTGATTTTGTTAGGACATTGTTAATGTTTTAGACACATTTTGGTGACAAAATTTGAATACCAAGTATGTTTAATTAACTGCAGTACAAGTACGTCAATATTTAATATATTTCGTCACTCAATTCTGCTTCAGTAACATGTTAATTCAAAGTAAAATTAATATTGTCCACCATTCAGAAAGAAAATCATTTTATTAAACTGTTTCACTTATTTTAAAATTTCACATTTATAACTTGGATTCAGTGATTAAAAAAAACTACTCTTCAATACAAGGCAGGTAGCTATGTTGTGCTATCTATGTGTTATCTATTAATCTATATCAGTTATCTATCATATTTGAGTGCTGTATCAGCGGAATTATGAGATAGTAAGGATCGCATCAAATCTTCATTCATATAGCAGTCTTTATGTAGTAGTAAGGATCGCATCAAATCTTCATTCATATAGCAGTCTTTATGTAGTAGTAAGGATCGCATCAAATCTTCATTCATATAGCAGTCTTTATGTAGTAGTAAGGATCGCATCAAATCTTCATTCATATAGCAGTCTTTATGTAGTAGTAAGGATCGCATCAAATCTTCATTCATATAGCAGTCTTTATGTAGTAGTAAGGATCGCATCAAATCTTCATTCATATAGCAGTCTTTATGTAGTAGTAAGGATCGCATCAAATCTTCATTCATATAGCAGTCTTTATGTAGTAGTAAGGATCGCATCAAATCTTCATCCATATAGCAGTCTTTATGTAGTAGTAAGGATCGCATCAAATCTTCATCCATATAGCAGTCTTTATGTAGTAGTAAAGATCGCATCAAATCTTCATCCATATAGCAGTCTTTATGTAGTAGTAAGGATCGCATCAAATCTTCATTCATATAGCAGTCTTTATGTAGTAGTAAGGATCGCATCAAATCTTCATTCATATAGCAGTCTTTATGTAGTAGTAAGGATCGCATCAAATCTTCATCCATATAGCAGTCTTTATGTAGTAGTAAGGATCGCATCAAATCTTCGTCCACAGAACAGTCTTTATGTAGTAGTAAAGATCGCATCAAATCTTCGTCCACAGAACAGTCTTTATGTAGTAGTAAGGATCGCATCAAATCTTCGTCCACAGAACAGTCTTTATGTAGTAGTAAAGATCGCATCAAATCTTCATCCATAGAACAGTCTTTATGTAGTAGTAAGGATCGCATCAAATCTTCATCCATAGAACAGTCTTTATGTTAGTAGTAAGGATCGCATCAAATCTTCGTCCATAGAACAGTCTTTATGTAGTAGTAAGGATCGCATCAAATCTTCGTCCATAGAGCAATCTTTATGAAGTAGCAAGGATCGCATCAAATCTTCGTCCATATAGCAGTCTTTATGAAGTATCAAAGATCACATCAAACATTCGTCCATAGAGCAGTCTTTATAAAATAGCAAGGATCACATTAAATATTCGTCCATAGAGCAGCCTTCTGATGTTATTGAACATTACAAACGTGTTATTAGCGTCGCATTTGGAGAAGTGTCGCTCACGGGCGGCAGTTGCAATTTCTATGCCTTTAGTTGTGTTTGCAAACTTTCAGAGAATAACTGAAAATTGGAACTGCGCGCGACTGTCAGTCCGCAGGGAATTGGAAAACAGTTAGCTAACAACCGCTGTCAAAAAGTAACTCCAAAAGTTAGTTTCCACTTTGAGAGATAGTAAGAATAGAATTGTCATCGGGAAGAAGAAATGAAAAATAAAACGTAACGTGACAGAACTTTATTACACTCATTACACGTCTTTAACTCGTAATTTGGTAAAAGGGCATCGCTGAAAGTGGTCTTAAACCACAAAAAGAAAGACTTAACAGTGTTCGGATTTTAACGTGGACAGTACCCTTACAGTTTTAGTGAAAGGACAACACTGAATGTGGTCTTGAACTATAAACCAAACCTACGAAGCTTGAAACTCTTTTGAAAATAATTAGTTAAGAATATTTATAAATGTTTCAAAGTTTGTACGTAATTAAACTACAGGAGGTCGAATATTGCCCGGAAGCCGAAACGAGAGAGTTTTTGGAAAAGTTTCAACTATTAACTTTAAACGTGGTCATCACCACGTCTCGTGATTAAGCGTCTCGCGACATTTGTATTCCAAATTAATGCTCTAGTAATTGATCCAAATGTTTTAATCCACGAGAAGTTCTTAACAGATCTCGTTAGCTAACAGCTCGAACTAAGACAGTGATTCATGGCTCTTTGTCAACTCTCCTGTCACAAAACAGTAAACATTTGTTAGTAAGAGAGACCTCGATAAGTAGTGTCAAATAACGTACTGTTTATTTTGTTCTTACACTTCAATACATAAAACATGAATTAGAATTCCTTAACTCACGGTTTTATGATATGTGATTCAGCCAATCAGAGGAACACTTCGTAACATCGGGGTTTATTTTAAGTACTATTGGTTTTTAAAACTTTTACGTAATTGACATTTGAAACCATCGGTAGTTGATAAAACTAATTGACGAAAAGTAAGTTAGTTGTGAAACTACAACTGACGTTTTTTTTTTTCCACTTTTGTTAAAACGTTTAATCTTTTCCTCGCATAATTGTTAGTGGATCTTGATCGGTAAACAGTTTTTAAATATAATTAACAGAGGTTTATCTGAGTCCCGAAGTATCCTATCTTACTGACTGCTGAAATCCTACAATTGGTTGCATATTTTACAGGTCGTGACTACTCATACCAAGTTATTTTAAACACGTCACTTTTAAGGTTCCTAAGTTTGTACTTAAATTTTTATGTTGTTTCTCATAATTGGAAGGGTGACATTAGCTTTGTCTTTGTCCGTTTCTTGAATATCTTCTGACCCTCCTTAACCTTCTTGTTACATGCAACCAGTGGGTTACGGCGTTCGAATCCCCGCCGCACTAAACATGCTCGCCCTCTCAGCCGTGAGGGTGTTATAAGTGACGGTTATCCCACTATTTGTTGGTAAAAAAAAGTATCCCAAGAGTTGGCGGTGGGTTGTGATGACTAGCTACCTTCCCTCTAGTCTTACACTGCTAAATTAGACACGGCTAGGGCAGATAGTTTCGAGTAGCTTTGCGCGAGATTCAAAAAACAATACATGCAACCCGCGTGGTCCTTCTGTTACGAAACTTGAGTCTGCACCTGCATGGCGTTCTCCTGTTGTGGAACCCTCCTGATCCTGCTGTTGTGGAACCCTCTTGTCTTCCAAAGAAAGTCGTATTTTGTGCAGATTTCCTTACATTTCAGACACAGTTTACAGAACGAAATAGTTTATTAAGTCCAGATTTAAAGAAACTTTCATAAATTATTCAACGCACGTTATCTTCCGTAACAAAACATTGCACAGTTTCACAGTATATGTGCAATATAACACCATACTGCAGTAGCCATACGCGTACGCGGTATGAACGCTGCAATTTCTTTAGTACTTATTTACCCCATCTAATAAAACTGTGTATACAAAATGTTTGTTTTAATGCGCCACCTGATGTGTGTCATCCTTTTTTCTTATTCTGATTTTTGGTGGGTTGAGTCTTTCAGGCTTAGGTTACTTTTCTTCCAACCTAATTAGACAACAGTACTTATTATATAAGACTTAGATAATCTTTAATAAAGTCGTAAGAGTCCAAATTAATAAAAACTTGTTAACAGAAATATTAACATAAAACTAATTTATAATTGTGTGTAATATAAAATACGTATCTGGCACGTGCGGAACAGGCAAGTGTGAAGTATACGATAAATACGCGGTAAGGACATCAGCGAAACTACGTTTATTATTTTTAAGAACCGCAACTTAAGTTTCAATAATTAGCTTTCACCACTCAGCATTATTTTAAATTGCTCTTATTGAAATATTCCAAAACTTAAAACATACAAGTGACGACAGTGTTAGTGTTGCGTTAAGTTCATTTTTAGGAGTTCAAAAAGGTTAAATTTAATTGTGTGAAGGTCGTATTATTAAACAATGAAAGTACATTCTCTAAGAAATATTATTATAAGCGAAAAAAAAAAAAAACAACCGCGGGAGTGGAACCCAGGACTTTCGGATAATAGGTACCAATTCAATAGTACGAGTCATCTCTGTTTCACCTCACTCATGAGGCTTCTTAACGCCGAGTTTGATACCTCGTGCCACTTCGTGTTATTATGATCTAGCAAATACGGCAGTGATTTGCTACTGCCCATCCAAAACATAGAAGTCTG
This sequence comes from Tachypleus tridentatus, assembly GCF_004210375.1. Taxonomy (NCBI): domain Eukaryota; kingdom Metazoa; phylum Arthropoda; class Merostomata; order Xiphosura; family Limulidae; genus Tachypleus; species Tachypleus tridentatus. The sequence goes on from NC_134827.1 coordinate 31,625,169, forward strand.
GCTAGGCTTCTATATTCAGTTATTACTTTGTGAAGCTTATGCTACGAATCAATAAAAGTATAATTTCAGTAGTTTATGTATTGTTGTTTTTAAACTAGAACACCCTTTTTATTTCGTAAAAAGCTACACAAATGTTATCTGTGTATATTCGTCATTAACAAGCAAGAGGGAGGACAGATATCCAACACCATCCATCGTCAGGTCTCGTCTTATTGGATGACAGGATTTTACTGTCAGCACCACAGCGCAAAAAGTGTGTCAACGTGCCGAGCTTGTTTTTGCTGCAAGGAATCGCGAACCATGAATCTTTAGATTCGTAGTACAGGCGTCTTAATTACTAGGTGACATCTCACCCGAGGGAACAAAGTGGAAGTGGGACAGTGGGCGTTTATGATATGGTACTTGTAATGTTTATAAAACCATTTAATGGTTAGGTAAAGGGTATCGTTTATAAATAAAAAAAACTATCATTCTTATAAACTCAAGGTACTCGTATGGCTAACTTGTTAATTTTTTAACGTAAATCACCTCTCGTCTCGTTCTAGTGTTGTTACATTAAATCGACTGAATTATAAATAAATTAATTTTCATCGCAACAATCCTATCTACTGCCATCCCTAATTTGCATTACAGACCTCAAGAAATATAAGCAGACTTCAGCAACTTACCATTCACTCAAGTGATTGACAGTCACTCTTAACACATCCACACCAAGTGAAAACATTTAGTGATTAGCAAGGAGTTCCGTCTGAGCCCACTGAGGAGTATGGTGTACCATTCACTGAAAATTCATTAAGTTAAGTGTTTTTGTTTTCAATTTTTCACCAGTTTATTTTCACCAGTTAAATAAAATTCAGTTTAATTGCTTAATGTTTCAGACTGAAAACCGAACCATTTGTAAAAATAAACGTGCCAGTTTGTGGAAAGTGTGGAAATTAGTTTATGTCCGTAAGTGAATGAAGCAAAAACAATTAATTGTTAAAGATCGTATCACGACTGGATCTGGAACAGATTTTAACGACTAAACTTGTATCAGTTGACGCAGTAATTTTTTAACAACCAAAGAAATAACATTTTTATTACCAATTCTCTACAATACATAAAATAAATAGACCTGTTTAGAAGTTTCAATTTGAATCTAAGAACTAGATTTGTTTCTCCAGAAATGTAAAACATTGATGTGTGCCAGTATTAGATAGTTAACGAATTATTGAGTGAAACGCTAATTCATAAACCCAAATACATCGTTTGGTTGTTTTGTTAAGGTGATGTGGTACACAATAAACAAAATAAAAATGTATTGGTGTTTAGTGCTCGAAAGCTGTATTATTTCAAGCATTTTCTTTGTTTTTTTGTTTTTTTGTTTGTTGTTAGGACCAAAGCTGCACAAAGCTTTCTGTTCTGTGCTAACTAGAGGTTTCAAAACCCTGTTTTGTTTTTCGTTATAAGTTTTCAGACTTTTTGCTGTACAACTCTGAGAGGGAAGGCATTAACTTTGGGAGAAGTGTTTCCAAAGTAATGAAATTGTGTCCGAAATTTATACACAGTTTAAGTACAGTTTTAAGTTAGAAAATGAAGTATCACACAATTCCCTCCCAAAACAACAACACCACCAAACAAACATTAACGAGTATATAAACGATTAGATAAAAACCGTGTAATATACCTAAGTGGTTAATCTAAACGTACGAAAAGCTTGTATTTACCAGGTTTACATGCCGGAAAAAACGTTTATATCTTTGTTTGTGGCATGGCCGGGTGGGTGGTAAGGGCGCTCGACTCGTAATCTGAGGGACTCGGGTTCGAATCCTCGTCACACCAAACATGCTCGCCCTTTCAGCCGTGTGGCGTTATAGTATGACGGTCAATCCTACTATTCGTTAGTAAAAGAGTAGCTTAAGAGTTGGCGGTGGGTGGTGATGGCTAGCTGCCTTCCCTCTAGTCTTATACTGCAAAATTAAGGATGACTAGCGCAGATAGCCCTCGTGTAGCTATGCGCGAAATTCAGGCTAAATCGTATTAAAATAATTACGTCTAAAACCAGAGGGCGCTATTATTCAAAACTGAATTATCTGATTGATTTCTGTTTGAGAGACGAATCGTTACACGCGAGTGATCTTTAATTCTATAATTGTTTCATGTGAAATACCAACGTTTAGCTCCGAGTCGTAGGTCAGAGTGACCATTGCCACGTCATTTTGACGTGTCAATCTTGAACATCTGTCTACTCGTTTTGCTTTTGTTGAGTCATCGTAATTCGACTTTATATTCAGTATGCCATAAAAAAATACGCACAGAACGCCTAATCTGTCCAAAAAGGGTCATCTAATCCCTGGAAAGAGATATCTGATTCATCACACGTTCCGTCATAGATGAAGCATTATTGGCTCCACAAACAAAAGTCGTGGCGTCTGGCGACAACAAAAGAGACATCGCGTCTCGTGTGTGCTCTGTTAATGACGTACATTTCACCCCATATACCTTCACCTAGTTTGTTCCCGTGGAGATGTTTCGAAAATACGGGTGTCTGAGTGATCACATCATAAACAGCTGTCACCTGAGTGAATACTATTTCAACCGATTAATTTAGGCTTATGTTGAGTATGAAAGCAATGCTACACCGGTTATCTTTTACGTTTTTATTAATGTCGTGACTTTTGGGGCACACACACCACTGATATTAAAGTTACGAAACAGAATATAGTCCTATTACTCGACGACGAGTGTAATTAATTAATTTACACTTTACACACTTAATTTTCTCGACTTTTTGTAGCTGTTTCACTGATTTGTTTCTAAAGTTTGTTCAAGAAGAACAGAAAAAAAAAACAACGGAAATAGGTTATGAAATAAACGTGCAGGCCAAAGGTTAAAGACACAAACCACATAAGCAGCTGCCTGGTGCGCAAGATAAGATAACGCTAAATCCTACACAGATGTATTTTTTATTCGGATATTTTTATTGTTATGTTTTCGAATACTGCAAGGGCCATTCTTTACATTTAATCAACAAAAATTTTTAACTTCACTGATTTTGTTTTAAGGACCAGTCGTTGACTTCCTACGTCGCTAAGTACATTCAGTTACTTACGATTTAACAACAGTTGTTGGTCACAAGTACCCAATGCATCTGCGAACGTTCTTTTAACCAATGTATCGAGTTTTTTTAGTACACAATCGAATGTGAATGGAAAATGAGTTTAATGTAACAAAATGTCTGAATGCATACTTGTTATTCCAAACATCAACACATAAGTTAAAAAACGCCCATTTTCGTAACAAGCCACCAGAGTTTATTATATTACTTCATTGTATGTAATTTTATTTAAACAGCTACAGAAAGTTGTGTCTGCGTGGATCTATTCTTAATTTCGAACTAATAGGCTAGAGGGAAGTTAGTTAATTAACGACAAAACTGTGCTAGAGGGAAGTTAGCTGGCTAAGGACGAAACTAGGCTAGAGGGAGGTCAGCTAGCTGACGACGAAACTAGGCTAGAGGGAGGTCAGCTAGCTGACGACAAAACTAGGCTAGAGGGAGGTCAGCTAGCTAACGACAAAACTAGGCTAGAGAGAGGTCGGCCAGCTGACGACAAAACTAGGCTAGAGGTAAATCAGCTGGCTAACGACAAAACTAGGCTAGAGGGCAGTCGGCCAGCTAACGACAAAACTAGGCTAGAAGTAGGTCAGCTAGCTGACCTCCAACTCTTGTACTGCTCTTCTTTAAGCGGAAAACGAATTTTGATTTTTCTTCTTTTAGTGCCTCTACGTTTCTATCTTCTGAATCGTAATTTTGTGGCACCAGTATGGTGAAACGTAAACCCTCGGATTTATCTTCCGGGCAAGCTAACCACTATTTTACACCCGACAACTCTTTCTTTGTCAAGATTTAGTGAGGATCGTAAAAAAATCCATCAGTATTTCTCTGGTGGTGTTCCGGATTTTAGCCGTGTAAGTTTGTTCCCCTGGTGGACAAGGCAAGTAGCCCAATAAAAACCATTAACTGACAGTAATTTCTCTGGTTTCTACGTATCTGTATTCAATATCGTTTGTCATGATTTAGAAGAATATTGTGCATATACTGAGCAAGTCTGTTAAAATTTACCCCGCCATGGCCAGGTAGTTAGGGCGCTCTACTCGCAATCTGAAGGTTCCGGGTTCGAATTCCATCACACTAAACTTTCAGCAGTGTTAACATTATAACGGTCAATCCCGTTATTCATTGGTAAAAGAGTAACCCAATACGTTATAATATGACAGTCAACCCCACTATTCGTTGGTAAAAGAGTAGCCCAAGAGGTGGCGGTGGGTGATGATGACTAGCTGCTTTCCTTGTAACGTTACAATGTCAAATTAGAGACAGCTAGCGTAGATATCCCTAGTACAGCTTTGCACGAAATTCCAAACAAACCTAACCATTGAAACTTCATGATAAAACTCAAGAAAAAAAGAAACTCTATGATACGTTAAATAAATTGTCATTGGTTATTCTGTTTTCAGATGAGATAGGCATATTTCTCCGAGGTGTTTTGACTTATTATGCGAATTTACACGTACTTCATAATATACAGTAATAGTGAAAATAATAGCTTCATTAAGATCACTGTTTTTTATGCTCTTCGAAAGAACTGGTTTCCTAGGAAGGAACATAATTAGTATTTCTTTTGAATAGACCAGTTACATAAACACATCCAAGTGTCGTTTAGCAAAGTCTGAAATGTTAAATTGGGGTTGATATTTAAAAACAAAAGCTTTAATGTAAATCTTTGCAATTATTTCCAGTCATCTCTGTTTCGGTTGAGATTTTCAACATTCACATTTTTCGATAAGAAATAAATGCATTCTCTCTTTCATTTTAATAAGACAACCAGGGAAAGAGAGAGTTAACAAAAACAACAGCAAAACAATCGACTACTTATTCGGCTGATTAAGTCAAAGGTTATCACTAGGGAAACAACTCAGTCCAGTTACTTCTTTCGCTTCTGAATAGTTCACAATATCACTGCTAGGGTAAATAACGAAGAAAGTACAGCTAATTCGTTTTTTGCTAACTAGGTCGTTAGGTCACGTAAGTTAAAATGATCAAATAGTTGTGGTGGTTTTTAGTATTTTGTGACACATGGGCTAAACCTCGGGTCACAGGTTCTGCAAGTTCAGGCAGAATATCACCAACTTAGTACTGACAACTAAATAAAGGGCACCAATCAGCAGCGTCTGTCGTCTATACAGGGTTGTTTCTTTTTTAACCGAACAGCGAGATGACTGTCACAGTTATAACACCGCCGTGGTTGAAAGTGCAGAACATTTTCTGAAACATATCGGGACACGAACCTGGACCTTCGGTTTTGTAGCGTCATACTCTAGCCATCAGAACAATGTGCAGTACTGAGATCAAAGTTCGGTTATTTCATTCGTTGCTGACTAGGCCATCAGGCCACTGCTGGAATAAATATTAAACGAATACTGTTTTTTCTTTCAATGAAATCAAGAGAATGCTTGTAGAATAAATGTGAAACAAATTCCAAACATTTTTCTTTGATATCGATGGTATAAGAATGTTCCTAATAGAAAGATCTATTAAACACCAATTATTTCTTTCTTACTCTAGTGTATCGTGAGATTATCGCTTGGAGAAAACTGAAACACCAACTATTTCTAATAAGGGTATCGTGAGATTATCGCTAGGAGAAAACTGAAACACCAATCCAATAAAAGGGTATCGTAAGATTATCGCTAGGAGAAAACTGAAACACCAATCCAATAAGGGTATCGTGAGATTATCACTAGGAGAAAACTGAAACACCAATTCAATAAGGGTATCGTGAGATTATCACTAGGAGAAAACTGAAACACCAATCCAATAAGGGTATCGTAAGATTATCGCTAGGAGAAAACTGAAACACCAATCCAATAAGGGTATCGTGAGATTATCGCTACGAGAAAACTGAAACACCAGCTATTTCTAATAAGGGTATCGTGAGATTATCGCTACGAGAAAACTGAAACACCAATCTAATAAGGGTATCGTGAGATTATCGCTACGAGAAAACTGAAACACCAGCTATTTCTAATAAGGGTATCGTGAGATTATCACTAGGAGAAAACTGAAACACCAATCCAATAAGGGTATCGTAAGATTATCACTAGAAGAAAACTGAAACACCAATCTAATAAGGGTATCGTGAGATTATCACTAGAAGAAAACTGAAACACCAATCCAATAAGGGTATCGTAAGATTATCACAAGAAGAAAACTGAAACACCAATCTAATAAGGGTATCGTAAGATTATCACTAGAAGAAAACTGAAACACCAATCTAATAAGGGTATCGTGAGATTATCACTAGAAGAAAACTGAAACACCAATCTAATAAGGGTATCGTGAGATTATCACTAGAAGAAAACTGAAACACCAATCTAATAAGGGTATCGTGAGATTATCACTAGAAGAAAACTGAAACACCAATCTAATAAGGGTATCGTGAGATTATCACTAGAAGAAAACTGAAACACCAATCTAATAAGGGTATCGTGAGATTATCACTAGAAGAAAACTGAAACACCAATCTAATAAGGGTATCGTAAGATTATCACAAGAAGAAAACTGAAACACCAATCTAATAAGGGTATCGTAAGATTATCACTAGAAGAAAACTGAAACACCAATCTAATAAGGGTATCGTGAGATTATCACTAGAAGAAAACTGAAACACCAATCTAATAAGGGTATCGTGAGATTATCACTAGAAGAAAACTGAAACACCAATCTAATAAGGGTATCGTGAGATTATCACTAGAAGAAAACTGAAACACCAATCTAATAAGGGTATCGTGAGATTATCACTAGAAGAAAACTGAAACACCAATCTAATAAGAGTATCGTAAGATTATCGCTAAGAGAAAACTGAAAAAAAAAATCCATTACTTTTTTGCTGCTAAAGAACTTTCTTAAGAAAGTGATAAAACAAGACTTCGAGCTTTTTTTATTAAATCTTTAAGAGTTTGAAATTGGCAAGTTTTATCCACCTGCTTTTAGCAGAATTTCGTGTGAATCTACGAAAAACCAAGACCTCTGATTGTTGGTTGAACTGGTTGTTTGAAATCATTTACATTTCAGGTTTACTTTAATAATTGTCCATATTTCATTCGAGAGGATAGCAGTAATTACGTTTTCCGCACAAAACAGTGACGCTTGTCTTCTAAAATCAAAGTAACTAACGAAACTCGAGTCATGAACCCAACACTTTAAATCAACTCTTCCTGTATTGACTGACTGACTGAGAAAAGTATGTGTGATTGGTGAATCGCTTGACGTACAAACATTTGGGTAACCTACTGTACGCAGGACGCTGTAACTCGTTTGTGCTAACATTCAAAGAAGTAATCGTTAGAGAACTTGCAGTAAAATGATCTTCTGACGTCATGTAATAGTGCTTATCGTATAACATTAGCATTTTCCCATTCTTGCCAAGTGAGAATTCCATGAAAGATGCCAAACAATGATAAATGCTCACGCAGTTAAAGTCCTACTAATTTTTAACAGTTCCTAGTTTTCTTTCCTTCGAACAGTTCTAAAATGCTAAAATTAAATAACTAGAGGAAATACAAGAAAAAAAAACGAACTTTTTTTCACTGCGCAGGCGCAGCGTGCACCCGCCTACGTTGAGTCACCCAATCGCTCACTGAGGCTTAAAACGGCGACCACTGCCGTGTTTCACATGCATTCAACTGTCCTAGACTGTGAGCAAGGGTCAAATCCGGAATCTGTTCCAGCTAAACTTTCCTCTGCTTTGAACGTGAACCCGAGCGAACACACCTGGGTCAGCGCCATCTTAAAACTCTCTTTCTCCGTGAAGAAAATTCTTGGTAAGTCTTACGGATATCGAAGAAAAAATTTGTAGCATTTAGAGTTCGAACTTAAATTTCTAATATGCCAATACACACGAAGTAACCTAATTTTCCGCAAAGTCTTTCTTCGTTTCCATCATGCAACAAATAACTCTCTCTCAAAGCAACTCAATCACTTTGACACACCGTTTCTCAATGGTGTTCGTAACTTAGAATCAAAATATCTGTTTCCTTGGTTGACAGAGAAGAAGTTGATACATCATATGAACCAGTGAGATTACTCCACGTTTTTCAAATCTAGCTTCACTCAGAAGAAACACACGTCTGACAATGTAAAAATAAAAATAAGGTCGGTTACCCTAAAGTTTGTATCTTGTTCTTGTGATAACTTGTTTACACACGCACACAATATGCAATATTTCTCTTAGAATAATTAAGAATCAGAAAATTGTCACTACGAAACAAACTCGATAATGTGAGCTTTATTGAAAGGCAGGTATTCCTTCTTCGAACGTAATATGAGTAGGAACTCAATAACCTGAGTGTTTTTGGAAGGCAGACCATTTTTCCACTTGCATTGTCTACTAAAATACAATAAGTATTGTAAAGAAAAGGTAAATGAAGTAAGTATTACTTTGGAGCAGAATGAGGCTTAGTGATTGGTGTTGTGAACTGTAAATTTGAATTTCTTCAGTTATTCTAAAGTTGCTAGTAACAACAGCCGTGCTTCTCTGTTTGGAGCTTTGTGTGAATTATAAGAGTGACAATCAAATACTAGTATGTAATCTGACACGTGTAGCCCAGGGTTTAGGTTTTGTACAATTTTGTTTGTTTAATGTTTTCAAATGAAGGAAATATTTTTAACTGGTTTGTGCAGACCTATACCATTCTATAGTTTTCTTATCGGGTTCCTTTTATGGGAATTTGTTTCTTTGGTTAGCTTAGCAATACGTATAAAGATTTATGATGCTTATAATCGGGTTTCGGTACCCATTGTGGGGATAGAACAGATAGTCCAATGTAAAGTTTTTGAGCCAAACAACCATTCAACAATCTGTTTGACTGTGTGTGAGTTCTGTTTATTATTCTTAAATACTCATATTAGTAAGAAACAATTTTACTGTGCCAAATATATGGCACACGATCTGAGGTACCCGATCTTTGTCCGGGTTACGAACTTGAAAAAACGTGTTGGTGGATGCTCTCTTATAAATGGCAAAAGAATCCTAACTTCCACCCAATGTATGTTTAACATAACATTATTACAGTATTCATTGTTAAGTTTTGTTCAAGCTTTTAAGAACTCGGTATGTATATACTTTACGTGGTATACGCTGTACAATGGTCAGGGTGACTTTGTAGGAAGAGGTATGGGATAAAGTAGTGATGGTAGGGAGCTCTGTGTTATCCGCTTTAAATATCTAATTCCTAGTGTCCTTCCACAATGTTTGATATGATTAATCAATTGACGGTCATTGGTCATAGAAGTGTCTTACGGGTCGAAGGTGAAAGGTCACGGGTCAAATAGGAAGTGGGTATAATTCAAGAAACGGCTCTTTACATCACCCTGTAGATGGGGACTGTTGGAGTAGACGCTACAGTTTAGTTGATGTAGCACTGCAGTAATGGCGGCCAATACTTCATAGGGAGTACTATTTCACTCTTTGAGACTCATGAAATGTATGTCCCTCCCACAATGTGTGTTTGTGTTGTTTCTTAGAAAAGAATTGTCGTTTTTGGTGTAAGGATGTTGCGCCATCTGTGAATAAAGTTAACATTAACTTCCGTCAAAATAATAAATATCAATAACATCAGTAATGAACCATCATTAACATGTCTCTTGTTACAAATTATCATCTCGCAACATTTGGTTAAGATTAGGCCAGCCACCTACGAGTAGTTAGATCGCGGACCAACAGACAGACACAGCTCATTGTGCTTTGTATATATATATAAAATATTGCACAAATCTGATGTGAAACAAACAAAATTCAATGTATTCAATATATCTTTCTATATAACAAAGTATTTTTAACAATGAAAACAAGCTGTTTTAATTTTTTATTGTACGCATAAAGGTGCACAAATACCTGTCGGTCCTCTTCCATCGCGGGAATAGAATCATAAATTTATGCATTATAAGCCTACCAAATCATCGCCGAGCCACCAAAGAGGGATATTTTTTCAAATGCGTAACTGGTATGTTTAGCTAATTGTCATAAACTATCCTTGTAAAAAAAAATTTTATTAAAAAATATATCTGTAACTTTCTTGCACTGACGGGATGCTGCAAAGCAGGGGACATGACAAGTTTAGAACTTACTTCTCAGCAAGTTAACTGACCTCAACAAATTATGTATTGCTTCTAAATATAGCAGTGAAACTTACATTAAATACGTTCTTTACTTTGACCTTCGAATTTTCAATATCACTCCTTATACCAATTTCGATTGGATAAAAAGGGAAACATATAATTGAAGTTCAATTTGATCTCCGATTGGATGGGAAGGGGAAAAATAATTGAATTTTAATTTGATCTCCGATTGGATGGGAAGGGGAAAAATAATTGAATTTTAATTTGATCTCCGATTGGATGGGAAGGGGAAAAAATAATTGAATTTTAATTTGATCTCCGATTGGATAGAAAGGGGAAAAAATAATTGAATTTTAATTTGATCTCCGATTGGATAGAAAGGGGAAAAAATAATTGAATTTTAATTTGATCTCCGATTGGATAGAAAGGGGAAAAAATAATTGAATTTTAATTTGATCTCCGATTGGATAGGAAGAGAAAAAATAATTGAATTTTAATTTGATCTCCGATTGGACAAAAGTAAAAGGAACTGTAGTTTAATCTCAGATTGGATAAAAATACACAATTCATTGTAGTTTAATTCGATGTTCGTGCCATGGAAAGCAAACTGTATAGTGGCACCAAGAAGGCGCACTCCATTAATGAGAGCAAATATGTCTATACTGGTAATTACCTTGTCGTGATTGTGTGCTGATGAGAGCAAGTTTGTCTGCACTCGCATGTATGTTGTTGCGATTCCGTGGCTTATCCGTAAGTATGTTAATTGTGGAACAAGACCTCTTTCACGTATCATATATATCGTTTACTCAAGGAGATACAGTAACTAGGTTTAATTAGCAGTTACAGAATAATCTGGCTCAGTAGTAACAGATTGTAAAAGATATTTTTAACCCTAAATAAAGTACGACATAAATCTTCGAACAATTTTTCAGCGTTATGAGGCTAGCGGAGTCACGGAAAGTTACGACGTATTCAGTGGTATAACAACTTTTCATTCTGTCATTAGTTCTATTTTTACCCTACACAAAGTACGATCTACAAATCTTAGAGCAACGTTTCGGTGTTATGAAGTTTACAGAGTCACTGCTCTGCTTATTGAAAACGTCGGTTAGTTTAATGATACAACTTTCACTGTATCAGCTGGTTCAGTTCCAAACACTAATGATTCTGTCAAGTTCTGGGTCATTCTTCATATGGTACGTGAACAACACAGCTTGGTGAAGAGAGTACACACTTAATAAAACATGGTGAGTACATTGTTAAAAATATCATTTCTACGTTCAAGTTAGCGAGTTCAAGGCTAATGGAAACTAATCTGTACATTATAATGACCTGATGTGGACGTAAGTAAAAAAAACTTAGTACAAGGCTAATAGACACTAATCTTTACATAATTATGACTTGATGTGGACGTAAGTAAAAAAAACTTAGTACAAGGCTAATTGACACTAATCTTTACATAATTATGACTTGATGTGGACGTAAGTAAAAAAACTAAGAGAGTACAAGGCTAATAGACCCTAATCTTTACATAATTATGACTTGACGTGGATGTAAGTAAAAAACCTAAGAGAGTACAAGGCTAATAGACACTAATCTTTACATAATTATGACTTGATGTGGACGTAAGTAAAAAAACTAAGAGAGTACAAGGCTAATAGACACTAATCTTTACATAATTATGACTTGATGTGGACGTAAAAAAAAACTAAGAGAGTACAAGGCTAATGAAAACTAATCTGTACATAATAATGACTTGATGTGGATGCGGGTAATAAAAAACGGAAATTGCAGGATATACAGAGTCTGGTACAGTATTTACAATCAAGTTTTGGGCGAACACAAACCTTCAACTTAAAAGCAAATAAATTGAGATTGAAAGAGAAATAATCAAAAGAAGGAAAATGAATCGTTTTGATGAAGTCTTGTCTCGGAAATTTCAGTTTTATTTAGTTAACTCTCACGATGCTTACGATATAAGTAAAGTCCACGTGCCTTTATCAAGATATTACTTAAAATTATTATTTATAACCTATGGTATTTCGAATAGCAAAAAACTACCAATTGATTATGATACATTGAATAGAATTCCAATCAGATGTACGCTATAAATGTCTCTGGAATTTCAGTCATCTGTCATCCAGAAGACGACGAACTATATTACTCGAGTGGAGGTTTATTTTTGTGTCTTACACGTCCTTTAAGACTACGCGATCTTTGTTATAGTAGTGTGTGTGTGTGTTATAGTTCTAACGAGGTAAGTTTAGAACTGGACAAATTCCTTACCTTTAACCTTTATTTTTGACATGCTTTTTAGATTATTATTAAATCACATTACTTTGTCTTGCTACTATAGCGCCACTTGACTACTATAGCACATCATTTTGCCATGCTACTAAAACACGTGACAGTTTGCACGAGCTACAAAAACTTCTGTTTTTCACTCAACGAAGGCCAGGCATCGCCAGATAGTTAAGGCACTCGACTGGTTATCTGAGGGTTGTGGGTTGAATCCCTGTCACACCAAACATGCTCGCTCTTTCAGCCGTGGGGGCGTTATAATGTTACGGTCAAACTCACTATTCGTTGGTACAAGAGTAGCCCAAGAGTTGGCGGTGGGTGGTGATGACTAGCTGCATTCCCTCTAGTCTTACACTGCTAAATTAGGGACGGCTCGGGACACTGGGCTAACAACCTACTCACTTAAATATTTGTTGAAGAATCCGCAAGCGATTGCGGCCCTATATTCCTAGATGGAATGTAATGGTGATAACTAACTATTATATATTGTAAATTTCAACACTGTTGTAATGATTCACTGATCCCTGTTAACGGTTGAATGATAATACATATAATTCTTTAGAATTCTCATATTCTTGTACGAAGGGCACGTCATAAGAGTTCTGCTTGGATGAACTTACTGATCAAAGCTAGGGTCTGAAATAACTGTCATGGTATCCCATGCAATGTCTAACTATATAGAAAGAAGCTAGCAAAACTCTAGCATATAGTACCGGCATATGCTGGAAGAAATAAATTTAAGAGCATTCTACAAATAAACCTTGATGAAAACCTTAATACTATTTTTTTTTTTTTATCAGGTCACTGCTCACAAAGCGTTGAAAATTGTCGGTAGAGCAGATAGTTCTCATAAACGCTTTACGTGATTCTGGTTAGACTCTTTAACAAATTGCTACAGATTTGAAATGGTCCCTAAACACTGTCACGTACGTTCTAGATAGTGAGATAGAAAAGTGTCCACTTCTACGGTAGCAAGAAGACTGAACAGTTACTTCAGTCAAGAGACTGAAATTTGTTAAACAATGGACTGTTGATGATTGGAAAAGAGCGTTATGAAAGGATTAATCCAAGTTTGAAATATTTGGTTCACAGCATAGGTTGTACATCCAGCGGAAGAAAAGTGAAAGATACCTCAATAAATAACGCCTATCATAAAGTATGGGGGAAGAAGTGTAATGATTTGTTAGATATTTTTCTCTGCTGAGGCCACAGGAGATATTTGCAAAACAGATGGAATAATGAACCAGATGAATAATAATTATAATAATAATAATCAGTACCATTGGATACTGATCCGTCATGGTAAATCCACTGATTTGCGTTTTATTGGTTAAATGATTCTACCACCAAGAAAATAACTACTCCAAGCATCCAAACTCTGCAGAAATTACTTAGCTAAGAAAGAAGTTACTGGAATCATCCAATTGATGCAAAGGCCCCCACAGAGCCCTGATCTCAATCCAGTTCAACAGGTCTGGAATTTGATAGATCAAACACTTGACAAATGAAAAGTTACTTCCAAAGAAACTTTTTATGGGGGTGTATCAGACATTTGGAGTATCAGTTTGGTTTGAATTTCACGCCTTGCTACACGAGTGCTATCTGCGCTAGCTGTCCCTAGTTTTGCAGTGTAAGGCTAGAGGAAAGGCAGCTAGTTACAACCATAAACCGCCAACTATCGGACTACTCTTTTACCAACGAACAGTGAGATTGACCGTCACATTATCACGAAAATGCGAGCATGTTTGGTTTGACGGGGATTCAAACCCACGACCTTCGCATTACTAGTCGAATGCCTTGACCACCTGCCCATGCCGGGCCTCATTTGAAGTAAAAGCCAAAAGGATGTGTTGAATAAATATGTTACAATAATGTCCAAAAGACTCTCTCTGGAACAAGATCGTTACTTTAGAGAAGTTTCTGACTTGATGTCTTTCTGATAATTTAAATTTCGCTCTTCTAGTATAATCTAGTTTTGTTTAAAACCATCTTTATAATTTACGAAATAAAAAAAAAAACTGCTATTGTAGTGTAGACCCATTTTTTCAAGGCTACGAAAAGGAATGTGTCAACTGAATAACATCGCTGAAAACATTTATTACCTTAGTAACCCCACTAATTGGAGTGAAGATGGAATATCTTTAAATGTTAAAGGAGATTTCAGTTGGGTAGGAAAAATTCTGCCTTTCAAAAGTGGTTGGATTTTGGTGTGTTGTGGTTTGTTTTAAAAATCTTGTGATTTATTACTCCAATAACATGGTTTATTTTACGGCTATTTTACAATTTTATCAAGTACACAGGTATTTTGTTCAAGTCTAACATTTCTTTTGTATAGTAGAAAACTTATTTCAGGTTAAACAAATAATTTTTTTTCTGTAAGGCAATGCAATATTTCTGTATTGAATTCACTGTGAAATGGAAGGCATCTCACTGTTACAGAAATATTGGTTATCACCGTAGAGGGAGACGTTTCGGAAATCTTCCTGAAGAAAAACGGAAGACTTTCGAAACGCCCTCCTCTGTGCTTGGCCCGGCATGGCCAAGCGTGTTAAGGCGTGCGACTCCTAATCTGAGGGTCGCGGGTTTGCTTCCCGTCGTGCCAAACATGCTCGCCCTTTCAGCCGTGGGGGCGTTATAACGTTCAGTCAATCCCATTATTCGTTGGTAAAAGAGTAGCCCAAGAGTTGGCGGTGGGTGGTGATGACCAGCTGCCTTCCCTCTAGTCTTACTCTGCTAAATTAGGGACGGCTAGCACAGATAGCCCTCGAGTAGCTTTGTGCGAAATTCGAAAACAAACAAACAAACCTCTATGCTTGCTCTGTGTAAGTAGGTGGTGCAGTCAATAATATTTATACAACTTTACCTACTCAGACAGTCAATTTAATATGAACCTTCTGCCTATGAACCTCTACAAGCAATAGTTATAGTTGTTAGGTTACGGCTTTTTGTTGTTGTTGTTTTTTTTTTAATTCCAATCGTGTGAATAAGTGTTTAAATTGTGATTTTTATTGCACTAATTTGATATCGTATAAATAAATTCATGCAAGCGTTTATCGGTCAACGTCATTTCTTTACAACTCAGTTTACAAGCCCTCTAGTGGACAAATATTGCGAAAATAAATATCGCAGTCCTGTTAGAACATTTAACATTTAGTGGACTTAATATTCGTAATGGAAATTTTCAGTACTTTCTATAACTTCCATGCCTGTTAGAGAGATAAAATATAACGATCTGATATTGGTGTATTGCCTTATAAGACATATAAGGCTAATTAAGATACGTATTGGGGAAGTCTGGCCCGCTTGCATTGCACGTGTACATGTTTATCTGTACTATAATTTTACACGAGTTATAAGTTGCCTTTAATGACTAAAGTCGTGACTGGACTATTGATGTTGTTATAAAACGTCATTATTGCGTGTTTATATATATATATATATTAGCTAATTGCTTTATGTATTACACATATAATATATTTTAGCCCCACAAGGACAGTGGTTAGTGTGATACTGGATGCGACTGGATGGGATCATTCAGCCATCCGGTGGTGCACTCCATTTTATTTCCCGAGGTGTTATTAGATTTGGGAATACAAAACGTGGATATGTGTTATGGCTTGAAATGCATTGACCATTTACTGAAACAAACAGACGACCTTAGAATATAGCATCGCCAGCCAACCAAAAGCACAGCTCGAATTTAAAAATAAAGTCAAACAATAATACTGAAATCTCCAAGACGAAAAAGAACCAGCAGAGTGAGGAATGGTTTGCCATAGATCTGGAGATCTTGCCTGGAGTGATGGATGGGATAGAGAAAAGTTAGTTTTTAAATATCATTGAAGCAACTGAATAAAAACAATGTATTCTTAAATTAAAGCAAACAAAGTATGATGGGGAAACATTATAAATTAACATTATATATGTATATGTTGAAACTCGTTTTTTTGTTATCTCCATGACAACAAGTAGAAGATCGTTTTTTGTGTCATATCTCCATGACAACAAGCAAACCATTACAAAATAGCGAATCTTGCATATACAGATCTGTAACTTGATATAAAGGACTGAAATAATGAAGCAAATAATTCCGAAATATCTCTGTGACAAATGAACAAGACAATGTCTCCGTGGTAAGAAACACAAGTGACAGTATAGTGAACTCTTTAATTATATGGAGTCGTATTCGTTACGAGGGACTTAAACCAAAATGTAGCTTTAAAGAGATTGAAAACTAATTAAAATCTAAGTATATGTTCTGATTGGGAGGAATGGAAGATTTTCTTTAATGATCGTGATGGTGAAACAATATTAGCTTTTAACTTTTTTGAAACCCAGTTTTCATATCTTTACCGTCCTAGAATTAGAAACATATCTCCCGAAACAGAAAGCATCGAATATTAAAATGTAAAAGGAAAATTAAATACTTGTGTAATCTATTCAACATACTAATCCAGTAACTCCAACTGTGTTGCTTTCCTTTGTATTCTTCACTGTAATATTGTATCTATTGCAAACTCAGTTTTTTGTCTAAACATGTGAAAAGCTGTGCACGCAGGCAGCGCTAAACATTCACATTTGAAATGACGGTATAATAGATATGATTAATGTTGATGCCAATTTTTTTTTAATTTCACAAGCAGGATATTCTACACTAATTTATTCGGAGTTAAACACACTATCATTCACATTTCAAAATGCAACGTAAATTATTACAACGTAGATTCACCGTACGTTATCGTTGTGTGGCTGTCAGTGTTTACTGAAATGTTAACAATTACGTTCAAGGTGGGTGTTATAAGTAGCTCAGATTTTTGGTTCCGAGTGAGATCAGGAGTGGAACACAAAACCTTTCTCAAAGTCCAGAAAATAATTTAAATTGATAGATTAGTTTAAACTTTTGTGGTCACTGAGGAAGGGTACTTCTGCTTGTAAAAATACACGTCCAAATGCACTCGAATAGTGAGGTACTGTTTGCCTTCTGTTGAAGAAAGCTTAATTTACAGATTATAGTAAATCGTGAGAAGCAATATTAGAAATACTATGGAATAACAACAACATCCGATGACTAGCTGCCTTCCTCTAGTCTTACACTAGTAAATTAGGCACGGCTAGCACAGATAGCCCTCGAGTAGCTTTGTGCGAAATTCAAGAAACAAAAAAAACAACAACATCTAAGAAGAAATTGACTTGGTCTACACCTGTAAGTGTGCACGTGCTTGTCAACCGATAAAATTCTTTTTTAATGTAAACGTTGTCTGGTGTGCCAGAGACATTACTATTCGTTTAATTGTTTAAATTGTATCTGTTATGTCAATCTCGGAGGAATCAAACCCCCGATTTTAGCATTTGTAAATATGTAAACTTACCACTGTTCCACTGGAGAGAGGGAAATGAAACATTACATAAAGTTCTCATTATACAAGATAGCTTTTCAATACTAGTAATGTTACTTCACTAAGTGTATTAAATACAACTGACAATGTTGAGAATGAGCTACAGTTTGTATAACCTGTTTATGTATAACCTGTTTATGTATAACCTGCTATAACCGTGAAACCTGGTAATTTGGATTTTCTTTAATCCTGTTATCGTTAACTCAAATAATAATGTTATTCAAATGGGAGCTTTTATTACAGCCACCATCAGGTGGAATATTATGGCGTGTGTGTTTTTATATATATATATATATTTGGTAGCCAAAGGTACCCTACCTATCTCATGACTTTGGCCACATGTCTATAATTCCATTGTATTCGCAAATGAATGTATAAGAGAGAGAGAGCAATAGTCGTGTAAAGAATTTTTTTATTATTAAAAAATAAAACGTGCAGCTTCGATAAAAACATTGTTTGTTTTTGAATTTCGCACAAAGCTACACAAAGGCTGTGTGCTAGTCGTCCCTAATTTAGTAGTGTAAGACCAGAGAGAAGGCAACTAGTCATCACCACCTACCGCCAACTCTTGGGCTACTCTTTTACCAACAAACAGTGGAATTGACCGTTACATTATAACGCCATCACGGTTGAAAGGGCGAGTACGTTTCTTGAGACGGGGATTGGAACCCGCGACCCTCAGGTTACGAGTTGAACACCTTAACCAACCTGGCCATGCTGGACCCCACGATAAAAGTATTAGAGTAATAAGATTTTAATAATAGATCAATACTAATTGAGACACGAAAATCCTATTGAACGTAAACTCTGTTTAACTTGAATACGCATAACTTGTACACGAATATCGAAACGTGTGTGTGTGTGTGTGTGTGTATATATATATATGAAACAGCATCATAATGGAACAAAATAAGAAATCTTAACTCTGTTCAGATCGTGGCCACTCATTGATTTGTAACTTTGACCATGGCCAATATTACTAGGTTGTTTGTTCTGAGTGTAGTTTAGTCTATTTATCTGTGTTTTTTGGGGGTTTGCGCTGTACAAAATTTTTGGGGTGCATCTTCATAAGACATATCAGTCCACTGATTATCAGGATAAGTAGTTTTAAACTTTTTGTTATTACAGTTTTGACTGTTACTCTCTGAAATAGGCCCAGCATGTCCAGGTGGTTAAGACACCTGACTTGTAATCCAAGGGTCACAGGTTCGAATCCCCATCACATCAAATATGCTCGCCCTTAATAACCGGTTTACTACTGATTTTTTAAAGGCCCGGCAAGGCCAGGTGGGTTAAGGCGTTCGACTCATTATCCGAGGGTCGCGGGTTCGAATCCCCGTCGCACCAAACGTGCTCGCCCTTTCAGCCGTGGGGGCGTTATAATGTAACAATCAATCCTACTATTTGTTGGTAAAAGAGTAGTCCAAGAGTTGGCTTACACTGCTAAGTTAGGGACGGCTAGTGCAGATAGCCCTCTTGTAGCTTTGCGCGAAATTCAAAACAAACCAAACTCTCTCAAGTTGTCTAATGGCGGGGATCAGTCTAGTATTCTGAGTTTAACTGCGATGTTTCGTTCTTCTAAAAAGATTCGTGGGATGGTGAACTACAAAATAGAATCGATCTTCTGAAGTACAACATCTTAATTCGATGTCAGCTGTAGATTCCTGTTAAAAGAGCACTTCTCACGTTTGTACAGATTTTATTAGCTTTATAAAAAAAAGTGTTCATTGTAACTTTGTGCTTTCTGCCTCTCTATCAGATCAGACACATGGATCAGGCGCATTAGAAGCACTTTCTATCAAATATTTGTTTAGAATATGTGATATAATGAGCCCTAAAAATGTCGTACCTTTTAACCCTTTATTTTCACAGCATTCCTGAAAACCATTGTTTACACTTCATTAGCTAGTTCGAAACTAAAATCCAGCGTCAAATGAACAGATAATGAATGTCGTCGATCAAAGGCAACTGTCTTTAAAAAACATTTTATAGAATGTCACTCGTATTTTCGTGAAGTTAATTGAAAATTTAGAGGAAAACTCCAATCCACTTATTTACGACTTAGAGGTGTTCTTTTTTTATGTTGACAAACGCCACCTTGCGTTGAAAAGATTTATTAAAGTTCAAATTATGTAATTCTTAAGTGAATATTCACTTAAACATTAATATTATTTGATACTTTAAAAGCAAACACCATTAGAAAACCTATTTAAAATATCTGGATTGATTTCGTGAGAAACTGAATAATTATTGGCGTTGTTGATATAATACAATTTATTTGGTTTCACAGAGTACTGATAAACTGTGATATAATACACTCTGTAATTAGTAAATCGTCCCTTAAGCAACAGTGGAAATATTTACTCTTGACAATTAAATAATTAAACAGTGAACGAAATTATTAGATACCTTATTTTTTTTATAACGTTATTACGTATGTATTAAAGATGTATATTTAATTATATATTTGTCCCCCTCTAGTGGCACAGTGGTATGTGTACTGACTTCTGTTGCTAGAAACCAGGTTTCAGTACCCGTGATGGGTGGAGCACCGACACCTAAGTTAACAAAAAATTATATCTTTGTCTTTGGCCCAGCATGGCCAGCTAGTTGAGGCACTCGACTCGTGATCTGAAGGTCGCAGTTTCGAATCCTCGTCACACCAAACCTGCTCGCCCTTTCAGCTGTAAGGATGTTACAGTGTGATGGTCAATCCTCCTATTCGTTCGTAAAAGAGTAGCCCAGGCGTTCGTTGGCAGTGGATGGTGATGACTAGCTGCCTTCTCTCTAGTCTTACACTGCTAAATTAGGGACAGTTAACGCAGATAACCCTCGTGCAGCTTTGCGCGAAATTCAAGAAAACAAACATCTTTGAAATCCCCTGGTGGGTCAGTGGTAAGTTTTCATATTAACAACGTTAAAATCCAGGATTCGATTTCGTGGTGGAGTACACAGCATATTGTCTAATGTGACTTTGCTCTAAAATATATAAACATCTGACGTAAAATGTATTTCAAAATTATTTTCATCGTTTAATAATATGAAGTGTATTTTATGTAAACGTTGTACGTGCTGTCTCTAAGGCCTACAAATTTATTAAATTACTCATTTTACGCTAAACATGTACCTACTGTTTTAACGCGAAGTTTACTAAATTAAACATTGTGCTCTTAAGCGTACAGCAGCGAAATATCAGATCCATAATGTTATCTAGTGGGTCAGCAGTAACTTTTTGTACAGATTCGCAACTCTAAAATATGGTGTTTGATTCTCGCGGGAAATATAGCGCAAAATAGCTCATTTGCGCTAGACTGTGTAGTTCTAGTTTATATATTACTAAGTTAAACCAAATTATATGTCCTTTAGCCCCTACTGGTACAGCGATATATCTGCGGAGGTATACTGCTGGAAAACGGGTTTCGATATCCGTAGTAGGCACAGGACGGTTATCCCTTTGTGTAGCTTTATGCTTAATAATAAAGAGCAAACAATATTGTTTTAGTTTATAACGAGTCTAATCCAAACTATATTGTTCTAGTTTCTATGGGAGTTTTGAGTCCGGATTACTTCACCGAATGATGACCTACATTAACCTGTTGACTGCCAAGTATTTCAGCTGCTACAATACAACTCCAATGCTTTATTTTGTAACATTTTTTTCGTGACGCCATTTTGGATCGAAAGTGAAACAATTTGTAAGTAGGTCAAAGGCATGTATGGTGCTGATATCTAGCGTTGAAGTTAGGTATTATTGAGAACAAATTAACTCGTCCGTGGCACTGTGTTACCGATCAACTTGGACGAGTTATCTCGTCTACGGCCCTGAACAGGTTAATTCACAAAGAGTTGTTGTACTTTCTCATACAACAGTTTTAATTTCTTAACATAACTGCATGATTTAATTTTCAGCAACTAGTTGAGAAGTGGTTTTCGTTCCTAGGTTTGAAGTGGTATATTAGAGAAAAGACGACTAATAAAAACCAACCTTCAAGTAGACTAGTGGCATTGACCGTCACATAATAAAAATCCCTACTGCTGAAAGGGCGAACATATTCAATGGAGGGATTCGAACTTAGGACCCTCAGATTGCGAGTAGACCTCCATAATGGCCCGGCATGGCCAGGTGGGTTAAGCCGTTCGACTCGTAATCTGAAGGTCGCGGGTTCGAATTCCCGTCACACCAAACCTGCTCGCCCTTTCAGCTGTGGTGATGTTACAATGTGATAGTCAATCCTTCTGTTCGTTCGTAAAAGAGTAGCCCAAGCGTTCGTTGGCAGTGGATGGTGGTGATTAGCTGCCTTCTATCTAGTCTCACACTGCTAAATTAGCGACAGCTAGCGCAGATAGATCTCGAGTAGTTTTGTGCGAAATTCTAACATAAACAAACAAATAATTATTCATAATATCTGGCCCAAACTTTTGACACACATAACTTGAAACTTCAAGGAAAGTTAACCATTCGTTACCATCTATTCGTATTAAATTGTCAGCTACAATGATACGGTCTTGTTCCCTCCTTGACTGTTTTGATTTTTGTATCTCCGTTTAATGTTGAAATGACCATTTCAAGATTAAAATATATATACTGGTCTGACATAGCCAGGAAGTTTGGGCGCTCAACCGGCAATCTGAGGGTTAGAGGCTCGTCCCGCCAAATGTTTTCGCTCTTTGTGCTGTGGGGACGTTATAATGAAACGATCAATCCCACTATTCCTTGGTAGAAAGAGTAATCAAAGAATTGGCGGTGGGTGGTGATGATTAACTACCTTTACTCTAGTCTTTCATTGCTAAGTTAGGGTTGGCTAGTGCAGGTAGCCTTCGTGTAGTTTTGTGCGAAATTCAGAACAAGCCAAAACATGTAATAATAGTAAATATTCTGAGTTATGTCGATATTGATTGAATGTCACGTGCTCGGAGCTGCTACACCACTAAGAGAATCTCTTTCACACATCCTGAACAACAACAGCCGAGTTTATACGTCATGTCAGTACCTAAATCATCACAGTTGATCACTGATATGAAACTCGACTTTTTTGGCAAAGATTCCCGCCAGTTCGGAGCCTCGAGTCATCAGGCTTGTCTCGAATAGTCATTTAAGAAGACACTTTTAAGAATTTTCATGAATACAAAACTACTGCCATGTGTTTTCTTTCACAAATAATACTGGAAACTAGTTTTATATATATGTGTATATATATACACACACACCACGGAATGAAACTCATTTAAATTCCCTCAAGTTCCACTAACCCTAACCCTTATCACGTGACTAGAGGAAAAGCCTTTTTAGTAACCCCTGACATCACTAACTTTACTCCTGGAAGAAGGGGGGTGTAAAGATTTGCTATACTAATTTTTATTCCCCAACAATTATTCTGTATTATATAATTCTAGAATATCGGAAAGAAGAACTTGAATGCTGAGATACAAATAAAAGAAAGGTAGAGATAACAATCAGAAGTTATGTGCTTTAAATCATATAATAGATATAAACATATATACTGTGTTTTATGATTCACTTTTATTATATGAAGTCTTGTATCGTCTTCATTATATAATTTTCTCAAAGTCAATACATTAAGTGATGTCTTTGGACTTTTATAATTTTGTCATGTGTGTTTTTTTATAATGTTTTTTATCTTACATGAACCTATACTAATTAAAACATTGTTCCACTGAAAATAGTTGTTGATACAGGTATGGAAATAAAACAAATATCTCTGGGTAGAGAAAAAAAAATAGCAAAATCCAGTTTACTGTTGAAAAATAGACATTGTATTGTCAACTGTGATAATGGTTAACTCTCATGAATCTAACAAAACGTATTCAACAATTTGATTTTAAACCATTCTATTGATTAGTTCATGAAACAACATCAACAGTGAGTTTATCAATACGTCACAAAAATATATTGTTTGTTTATTTAATTTCGCGCAAAGCTACTCGAGGGCTACCTGTGCTAGCCGTCCCTAATTTAGCAGTGTAAGACTAGAGGGAAGGCAGCTAGTCATCACCGCTCACTGCCAACACTTGGGCTACTCTTTTACCAACGAATAGTGGGACTAACCGTCACATTATAACGCCGCCACGGCTGAAAGAGCGAGTGTGTATGGTGGAACGGAGATTCGAACTCGCGACTCTCAGGTCACGAATCGAACGTCTTAACCCACCTGGCCAGGCCGGGGCCTTTTTTTTTCCTTGTTAAGCTGGAAGTAAAATCCAGTCTCAGTTTCGTGATGTACCTAAAACAACTGACAGGTTGTATCAAAGACATTGTTTATAGTGATTGGTGTAAACCCGTTTATATTGAAGCTTATTCCATTCATTCACATGAAGAAAGCTATAGATAAAACTGTCATCCTTCGAGTTCATTGTGGTTACTGTAGAACGTTAGTTAAAGTTAGATAACTTTTTAGCTTATTTTAAAGTATTATGAAAATTCCAGTTTTTACTTTTTATTTTACCATCTCCAGTATTACTCTCCATTCAGATACGCGATGCTTGTGTCCCACGCATATAGATCCACTGTTTGCTTTTTTCTTTAGTGGACAATCTGTGGTACTACTCTCTATACCATAAACACTTTAAATTATAATACCATGCTATCTCGGTCTTTAAAATTTCACTTTCATATTAAGACCGTCATGGCCCTCCATACGCACTCCTAGTGCGTAGTATTATTTCTGCGACATGTTAGTTATCTCCCGATTTGCCATGGAAAGTCTTTCCTCAACAGACATTTGTGATAAGCTGGATTTTAAAGTGACGTTTCCTTCAAAATCATGGATTGCAAATATTAGAAGATACTTGTGTAGATGTGACAGTAATGATGACGCATGGTTCCTTCTGGTCTTCTCTGGAAGAAAATCTGTCAGATATTTCAAGTAAAGTAGCTTATGCGAAGTGAACATTTTTACATCACAAGCTTTGCTATTACCAGCGGGAGTGTAACTTTAAAACGGAATACACCTAGCCTACAACGTGTTACGAACATTTTCCACAGTTACTTGTTTATTTTGACAGTTAGAGTGAAAATACTGCTTTTACAGTATTGCCCAGATATCTAAATCTCTCTAGTATCAATTTTGAAAACCAAAAGAGTAGGAATTGTACTTTTCTAGTTGTTTATCTCCTGAGGTTCAATGCTCACATTTCACAAAGTTTCCTTTTTCGAGCGTTGTTGGGCCCGGCATAGCCAGGTGGTTAAGGCACTCGACTCGTAATCCGAGGTTCGCAGGTTCGCATCCCCGTCGCGCCAAACATGCTTTCAGCCGTGGGGGCGTTATAATGCGACGGTCAATCCCACTATTCGTTAGTGAAAGAGTAGCCCAAGAGTCGGCGGTGGGTGGTCATGACGAGCTGCCTTCTCTTTAGTCTTACACTACTAAATTAGGGACGGCTATCGCAGATAGCCCTCGTGTAGCTTTGCGCGAATTTCAAAAACAAACGAACAAACAAATCGAACGTTGTTAAAATAGGATTCCCCCCTAAAACCTATCGACACAGGCTACTTTATGTAGTTAATTTTGTTTCTAAATTTACAATAATAAAGGTAAAACTCTTAATGTTACAAGTACAATTCGTTTTCTTTACTTTAAATTACAGTGTACATCCCTAGACGACGACAGATCCAAAACATAGGTTTTACCATAGGCAACTAAAACGCCAATAAAATAACGAAACAGTTTGTTGATGTTCCATTCGGCGGTCTTCCTCGAGAGATTGGTTTAATTTGTTGAGTCTGTATCGCGGATATTCGAGCAAAGCTACACAAGAATTATGTGTGCACAGTTGTCTCTAGATTAGAGGGCAAGTTCTAATCATCGATACTTAATGTCCTTTGTTTTAATGTTACCTTCTACTTAAGTAATTAGTATTTGTTTATTGTTAAACGTAAAACTACACAAAAGAACATCGGTGGTATGCCCATAACGGGTATCGAAACCCGGTTTTTAGCGTTGTAACTCTTCAAACTTACCACTGAGCCGCGCAGAAGGTTTTATTCCCATTATTAGAAACAATGTATAACATAAGTTTGTTGTTTTTAAAGGAACTCTGTTGTTTCCATTAGTTTTTACTTTTATGCTGAGTTAGTAGTTCGATTATTAAATGTAATGGAAGGCTTAACCAAAAAAAAAAATTTTGCTTTTTTTGTAGAAATGTAGGCCTAACTTTAAAGACAACGTATCCTAGCAAACACTATCAAAAGCTATGGCGAGTATTAAGTTATAAGACAACATTAAAATTGTTTGTTCTTCGTATTTGGGCTCTCACTAGTGTAAAAACTGACACATTTCTCTGAAACTCGGCATGATCATTTATCGTGTCACTTTTCACATCTCTTAGAAATGTTTCAAATAAACTATGGCGCAGGCGCAATAACACAAACGTTACACTTAACTGAATCATTGTTGTTCGAATTTGATCAATATGTGTGTGTGTGTTATGTATTCGAACAATATTTCTTGGTTATAAAATTACACAAATTACACAAGTAAAAACATTTTTTATCTTTTAAAATTTCTTCTTGTTTTGCACAAAATTCGGACTTAAGCCTACATCAAATGACAGCATGTGTAATTGTGATTGATTATTAACTGCAATAGAATATTTCTTTACACCATATAATTTGTATTTGTACCTGTCTTATTATTAATCCCGGAGATTAAGATAATTTTGTCACTAGGTTGGGAAAACTATAAGACACAGTATGGTAAATAATTATTGTTCCGAAGTGTATTATTATCCGAAGGTGATGCACATTAACTTCAGAACTTATTAGTATCACACGTATTCCCTATGGCAACTGTATTTACGTCTTTTTTTTCAGTACAACTTTGTAACATTAACTGTTTTAGATGAATATTTAGCACTTGCTTGGTAAAGCATTTTAGCTGGAATTATTGCTGGGGGTTTGGATCTCATTGAATTTTGGAAGAAGTGTTCCATAAAATGTCTTCCTCCCACTGGCTCAGCAGTAAACCTGCGAGATCTCGACTCTCAAATCCTGGTTTCGATACCCACACAGCACAGACAACTGGGCACAGCACAGACAACCTATGTCGTAGATTTGAGCTCGACAACAAACGAATGAATCGCAGAACGGCTGGTATGGGTATTAACACCTTTTATTAATAAAATAGAGAACAACGTTTCGACGTTCCTGAAGATGACCTTTGAAGGTCAAAACATTGTTTTCTGCTTTATTAGTAAAAACGTTAATACCCGAACCAGCCGTTCTGAGATGCATTTTTATTTCAAGTGGGTTTATCCTCATCAAGAAACAAACGAATCTAAATTATGCACGAAAATTTATTGTGAATCCATAATTTTTAGGGTTAGACGGATCTTAATCTTGTATGTTGGTGTCTGTATCCCGTTTGAAAAGATGCGCACGCAAGTAAATTTCACTGTTCACTTTTGAAATGATGGAAGAACATTCAGTGAATTTGGAAGGGAATAACCTTAATAGTGCCATGAAAGAAAGGGATCTTGATATAATGGTTGACCAGTCTCTCAAGTCATCGAAGCAGGATGCTTTTGCTGGTAGTAGGGTATATAGCATTCTAGGCTGTGTCTACAGAAATATTGAATACAAGACTAAAGAAATTACAGTTTCATTGTATAGGTCATATTTGGAATATTGTGTTCAATCTTGGGTTATTTACCTCATGAAAGACATTGGATTTTTCGAAAGGATTTCTAGAATGGTGTCTGAGATGGAGTTACCATTCGAGGAGTGGCTGAAATCCCTCAAATTGTTTTATCTTGAGGAAAAAGAATAATTGGGATGGGTCTGATTGAGGTGTTTAAGATTGTAAAGGGTATTGATAAAATTGATGCATCATCCATTTTCATAACTAACAATGAAAATAGTAGGACTAGTGGACACAATTATAAATTTTGATAATGTAGGGGTCATCTTGAGCTAGGTCAATTTTGTTGTTCTGACTTTAGAATGTGTTGTCTTCGGATGTTGTGGAAGCAGTAAAGTTAAGTAAGCCTAAGAGTAAGTTTGGTAAGTACATGAATGACAAGGATTTACAAATGTATTCATTAACTGTTTAGTTTAGAAGATGAAACCAATAGGTTCCGTGGTATTCCAAAATGTTGTGTTAATAATGTTAGTACCAAGGTTTATTTCGCAAGTAGAATATTCTGAATTGTTAGGAATTGATCACGTGATGGTTTAGATTTATTCGTGTTTTTGTTTAGCGGTTCTAGGCATGACTGAAATGCTCAACAATTACTTACCGCAGTGGGTCGTATAAGTACTTCAAAGCTTTGGCCTTGAGTAAAACCAATAGTGCAACACAAGTAACCTTTTTAATGTAAATTTATCTGGTCACTGGGGACGGGTACTTTTGTTTCCAACATATAAATTACAAAAATAAAAATAAAATAAAATAAAATAAAATGCTGTTGTTGCCATATTATTCTCACTAGTTTCTGGCAAATTCTTCTATAAAATTTGTGATTTAACCTATTTGTATTATCAGTTCTTGACATTAAGTCTTCAAACAAAATTACAACCGCATAAGCCTACTCATTATGCAATATGTGAATCTCGCCTTTGCACAAATAATTATTTAATTTCACGATTAATTCCAAATCATTATTTATTAAAGTTGTCATCATTCGAAATCAGAAGTAAGTCGATGTATTGGCGAAGCTTTTAATTAATACTATTGTTCTTAAGCCTTGCACAGTAATAAGTTTAATCTTATAATAACTAGAAAAATAAAATACATTTTGATTATTATGTGCTTCTAAAAAGTTGCTGGGTGTAGATTTTATTTATCGGTCCATTAAAAAGTTGTTTATGCTTGTCTTTCGATCTAAATTTCATACTCAGAATTGTCGCCACCTAGTGACGAGTTAGTTGTAAAAGGAAAATATATAAATTGAGGGATATTACCTTTTATCATTTCTGGTTAGATGATGTCGCACCTGGGCTTGAGGTGAATTCTCAACTGGTTATTATATATATACGTGGGTGGGTGTTATACACACGCGCGCGCACACACACACACACACACACACACACATTACTGGCTGGAATCCGACTAATTTTCAAACTAACATGGTCTGCTAGAATTTTAAAAGAATGGGGAATTCATTGAAGTTTATTGTAACTAAAGAATGTGCATTACTTTTATTTAGGGACTGAGACTGAAAATACAATAAGTGAATAAACAATTTACATGTTTTTATAGTTCTATTTCGCAAGTACTTGTTTGGCCTTAATAGCGAAACGTCCTCCGGTTTAACTAGCGTTTTGCAGCGCATAAGTTGCTTTATTCGTGAAACACTTTAAAATATATGTTGCTAAGCAATACTCAAGTGTCGCCATTAATGGACTCCAGAGCAATTAACGTGAAAGTTTTACTTTTGTTAAATGTTTTATTTTCTCCAGTGGCGAATTATGAAAGCTTCCAAATAGAACTGTAAAACCAGGCTAAAATATAACACACGAACTTCTGCTGACTTCTAGAACAAAGTTGTTAGCTATGAGTAAAATAACACTTGAATCATCCGTGTTTTTTTGACAGCCAAAACGACTAAATACCATGGATTTACACTTTTAACTGTTCTGAAACTTGTATTGATTTTTTTAAAACGGTCTGTTTTTCCTTACGGTAAAAGGTATTTGTTAATAGATCAATGAATTGGTTTATTCCCAGTTGCTTTCTACAAAATATAAGTCTGTTTGTTGTTAATCTGAAATCTACACGATGGGCTAACAAAAATCGGTGTTAAGCCTTGAGACCTACCATTAACTTATTAGGGGGGGGGAGTTAGTTTTGTGGAGTGTTTTCTGCTTGTTAGGTTGTGTGTTATAATGATTTTGGACATACCTAATGGTCTGCCTTCCTAGTTTTCCCCAGATATTTATTATTAAAGACTTCTGCATGTTATTTGTTCTCAGACGTGTTCATTACAGTATGGTCTTTGTACTTCTTACTTAATGTCTCATTACAGTATGGTCTTTGTACTTCTTACTTAATGTCTCATTACAGTATGGTCTTTGTACTTCTTACTTAATGTCTCATTACAGTATGGTCTTTGTACTTCTTACTTAATGTCTCATTACAGTATGGTCTTTGTACTTCTTACTTAATGTCTCATTACAGTATGGTCTTTGTACTTCTTACTTAATGTCTCATTACAGTATGGTCTTTGTACTTCTTACTTAATGTCTCATTACAGTATGGTCTTTGTACTTCTTACTTAATGTCTCATTACAGTATGGTCTTTGTACTTCTTACTTAATGTCTCATTACAGTATGGTCTTTGTCTCACAGTATTCTTTGTACTTAATGTCTCATTTCAGTATGGTCTTTGTACTTCTTACTTAATGTCTCATTACAGTATGGTCTTTGTACTTCTTACTTAATGTCTCATTACAGTATGGTCTTTGTACTTCTTACTTAATGTCTCATTACAGTATGGTCTTTGTACTTCTTACTTAATGTCTCATTTCAGTATGGTCTTTGTACTTCTTACTTAATGTCTCATTACAGTATGGTCTTTGTACTTCTTACTTAATGTCTCATTACAGTATGGTCTTTGTACTTCTTACTTAATGTCTCATTACAGTATGGTCTTTGTACTTCTTACTTAATGTATCATTACAGTATGGTCTTTGTACTTCTTACTTAATGTCTCATTACAGTATGGTCTTTGTACTTCTTACTTAATGTCTCATTACAGTATGGTCTTTGTACTTCTTACTTAATGTCTCATTACAGTATGGTCTTTGTACTTCTTACTTAATGTCTCATTACAGTATGGTTCTTTGTACTTCTTACTTAATGTCTCATTACAGTATGGATTGTACTTCTTACTTAATGTCTCATTACAGTATGGTCTTTGTACTTCTTACTTAATGTCTCAGTACAGTATGGTCTTTGTACTTTTACTTAATGTCTCATTACAGTATGGTCTTTGTACTTCTTACTTAATTCTCATTACAGTATGGTCTTTGTACTTCTTACTTAATGTCTCATTACAGTATGGTCTTTGTACTTCTTACTTAATGTCTCATTACAGTATGGTCTTTGTACTTCTTACTTAATGTCTCATTACAGTATGGTCTTTGTACTTCTTACTTAATGTCTCATTACAGTATGGTCTTTGTACTTCTTACTTAATGTCTCATTACAGTATGGTCTTTGTACTTCTTACTTAATGTCTCATTACAGTATGGTCTTTGTACTTCTTACTTAATGTCTCATTACAGTATGGTCTTTGTACTTCTTACTTAATGTCTCATTACAGTATGGTCTTTGTACTTCTCTTACTTAATGTCTCATTACAGTATGGTCTTTGTACTTCTTACTTAATGTCTCATTACAGTATGGTCTTTGTACTTCTTACTTAATGTCTCATTACAGTATGGTCTTTGTACTTCTTACTTAATGTCTCATTACAGTATGGTCTTTGTACTTCTTACTTAATGTCTCATTACAGTATGGTCTTTGTACTTCTTACTTAATGTCTCATTACAGTACTTTGTAATGTCTCTTTGTACTTCTTACTTAATGTCTCATTACAGTATGGTCTTTGTACTTCTTACTTAATGTCTCATTACAGTATGGTCTTTGTACTTCTTACTTAATGTCTCATTACAGTATGCTCTTTGTACTTCTTACTTAATGTCTCATTACAGTATGGTCTTTGTACTTCTTACTTAATGTCTCATTACAGTATGGTCTTTGTACTTAATGTCTCATTACAGTATGGTCTTTGTACTTCTTACTTAATGTATGGTCATTACAGTATGTATCATTTGTCTTTGTACTTCTTACTTAATGTCTCATTACAGTATGGTCTTTTGTACTTACTTAATGTCTCATTACAGTATGGTCTTTGTACTTCTTACTTAATGTCTCATTACAGTATGGTCTTTGTACTTCTTACTTAATGTCTCATTACAGTATGGTCTTTGTACTTCTTACTTAATGTCTCATTACAGTATGGTCTTTGTACTTCTTACTTAATGTCTCATTACAGTATGGTCTTTGTACTTCTTACTTAATGTCTCATTACAGTATGGTCTTTGTACTTCTTACTTAATGTCTCATTACAGTATGGTCTTTGTACTTCTTTACTTAATGGTCTCATTACAGTATGGTCTCATTGTATGGTCTTGTACTTAATGTCTCATTACAGTATGGTCTTTGTACTTCTTACTTAATGTCTCATTACAGTATGGTCTTTGTACTTCTTACTTAATGTCTCATTACAGTATGGTCTTTGTACTTCTTACTTAATGTCTCATTACAGTATGGTCTTTGTACTTCTTACTTAATGTATCATTACAGTATGGTCTTTGTACTTCTTACTTAATGTCTCATTACAGTATGGTCTTTGTACTTCTTACTTAATGTCTCATTACAGTATGGTCTTTGTACTTCTTACTTAATGTCTCATTACAGTATGGTCTTTGTACTTCTTACTTAATGTATCATTACAGTATGGTCTTTGTACTTCTTACTTAATGTCTCATTACAGTATGGTCTTTGTACTTCTTACTTAATGTCTCATTACAGTATGGTCTTTGTACTTCTTACTTAATGTCTCATTACAGTATGGTCTTTGTACTTCTTACTTAATGTCTCATTACAGTATGGTCTTTGTATGGTCTTTACTTACTTAATGTCTCATTACAGTATGGTCTTTGTACTTCTTACTTAATGTCTCATTACAGTATGGTCTTTGTACTTCTTACTTAATGTCTCATTACAGTATGGTCTTTGTACTTCTTACTTAATGTCTCATTACAGTATGGTCTTTGTACTTTCTTACTTAATGTCTCATTACAGTATGGTCTTTGTACTTCTTACTTAATGTCTCATTACAGTATGGTCTTTGTACTTCTTACTTAATGTCTCATTACAGTATGGTCTTTGTACTTCTTACTTAATGTCTCATTACAGTATGGTCTTTGTACTTCTTACTTAATGTCTCATTACAGTATGGTCTTTGTACTTCTTACTTAATGTCTCATTACAGTATGGTCTTTGTACTTTTACTTAATGTCTCATTACAGTATGGTCTTTGTACTTACTTACTTAATGTCTCATTACAGTATGGTCTTTGTACTTCTTACTTAATGTCTCATTACAGTATGGTCATTACAGTTGTCTTTGTACTTCTTACTTAATGTCTCATTACAGTATGGTCTTTGTACTTCTTACTTAATGTCTCATTACAGTATGGTCTTTGTACTTCTTACTTAATGTCTCATTACAGTATGGTCTTTGTACTTCTTACTTAATGTCTCATTACAGTATGGTCTTTGTACTTCTTACTTAATGTCTCATTACAGTATGGGTTACTTAATGTTCATTACAGTATGGTCTTTGTACTTCTTACTTAATGTCTCATTACAGTATGGTCTTTGTACTTCTTACTTAATGTCTCATTACAGTATGGTCTTTGTACTTCTTACTTAATGTCTCATTACAGTATGGTCTTTGTACTTCTTACTTAATGTCTCATTACAGTATGGTCTTTGTACTTTACTTAATGTCTCATTATGGTCTTTGTACTTGGTCTTTGTACAGTATGGTCTTTGTACTTCTTACTTAATGTCTCATTACAGTATGGTCTTTGTACTTCTTACTTAATGTCTCATTACAGTATGGTCTTTGTACTTCTTACTTAATGTCTCATTACAGTATGGTCTTTGTACTTCTTACTTAATGTCTCATTACAGTATGGTCTTTGTACTTCTTACTTAATGTCTCATTACAGTATGGTCTTTGTACTCTCAGTTACTTAATGTCTCATTACAGTATGGTCTTTGTACTTCTTACTTAATGTCTCATTACAGTATGGTCTTTGTACTTCTTACTTAATGTCTCATTACAGTATTCTTTGTACTTCTTACTTAATGTCTCATTACAGTATGGTCTTTGTACTTCTTACTTAATGTCTCATTACAGTATGGTCTTTGTACTTCTTACTTAATGTCTCATTACAGTATGGTCTTTGTACTTCTTACTTAATGTCTCATTACAGTATTTCTTACTTAATGTCTCATTACAGTATGGTCTTTGTACTTCTTACTTAATGTCTCATTACAGTATGGTCTTTGTACTTCTTACTTAATGTCTCATTACAGTATGGTCTTTGTACTTCATTACAGTATGGTCTTTTACTTAATGTCTCATTACAGTAGTATGTACTTCTTAATGTCTTTGTATGGTCTTTGTACTTCTTACTTAATGTCTCATTACAGTATGGTCTCTTTGTACTTCTTACTTAATGTCTCATTACAGTATGGTCTTTTACTTCTTACTTAATGTACAGTATGGTCTTTGTACTTCTTACTTAATGTCTCATTACAGTATGGTCTTTGGTACTTAATGTCTCATTACAGTATGGATTGTACTTCTTACTTAATGTCTCATTACAGTATGGTCTTTGTACTTCTTACTTAATGTCTCATTACAGTATGGTCTTTGTACTTCTTACTTAATGTCTCATTACAGTATGGTCTTTGTACTTCTTACTTAATGTCTCATTACAGTATGGTCTTTGTACTTCTTACTTAATGTCTCTCATTACAGTATGGTCTTTGTACTTCTTACTTAATGTCTCATTACAGTATGGTCTTTGTACTTCTTACTTAATGTCTCATTCAGTATTTGTACTTCTTACTTAATGTCTCATTACAGTCATTACAGTATGGTCTTTGTACTTCTTACTTAATGTCTCATTACAGTATGGTCTTTGTACTTCTTACTTAATGTCTCATTACAGTATGGTCTTTGTACTTCTTACTTAATGTCTCATTACAGTATGGTCTTTGTACTTAATGTACTTAATGTCTTAATGTCTCATTACAGTATGGTCTTTGTACTTCTTACTTAATGTCTCATTACAGTATGGTCTTTGTACTTCTTACTTAATGTCTCATTACAGTATGGTCTTTGTACTTCTTACTTAATGTCTCATTACAGTATGGTCTTTGTACTTCTTACTTAATGTCTCATTACAGTATGGTCTTTGTACTTCTTACTTAATGTCTCATTACAGTATGGTCTTTGTACTTCTTACTTAATGTCTCATTACAGTATGGTCTTTGTCTTACTTAATGTCTCATTACAGTATGGTCTTTGTACTTCTTACTTAATGTCTCATTACAGTATGGTCATTTTGTACTTCTCTTACTTAATGTCTCATTACAGTATGGTCTTTGTACTTCTACTTAATGTCTCATTACAGTATGTCTTTGTCATTACTTAATGTATCATTACAGTATGGTCTTTGTACTTCTTACTTAATGTCTCATTACAGTATGGTCTTTGTACTTCTTACTTAATGTCTCATTACAGTATGGTCTTTGTACTTCTTACTTAATGTCTCATTACAGTATGGATTGTACTTCTTACTTAATGTCTCATTACAGTATGGTCTTTGTACTTCTTACTTAATGTCTCATTACAGTATGGTCTTTGTACTTCTTACTTAATGTCTCATTACAGTATGGTCTTTGTACTTCTTACTTAATGTCTCATTACAGTATGGTCTTTGTACTTCTTACTTAATGTCTCATTACAGTATGGTCTTTGTACTTCTTACTTAATGTCTCATTACAGTATGGTCTTTGTACTTAATGTCTCATTACTTGGTCTTTGTACTCATTACATGTTCATTACAGTATGGTCTTTGTACTTACTTAATATCTCATTACAGTATGGTCTTTGTACTTCTTACTTAATGTCTCATTACAGTATGGTCTTTGTACTTAATGTATCATTACAGTATGGTCTTTTACTTCTTACTTGTCTCATTACAGTATGGTCTTTGTACTTCTTACTTAATGTCTCATTACAGTATGGTCTTTGTACTTAATGTCTCATTACAGTATGGTCTTTGTACTTCTTACTTAATGTCTCATTACAGTATGGTCTTTGTACTTAATGTCTCATTACAGTATGGTCTTTGTACTTAATGTCTCATTACAGTATGGTCTTTGTACTTAATGTCTCATTACAGTATGGTCTTTGTACTTAATGTCTCATTACAGTATGGTCTTTGTACTTAATGTCTCATTACAGTATGGTCTTTGTACTTAATGTCTCATTACAGTATGGTCTTTGTACTTAATGTCTCATTACAGTATGGTCTCTTTGTCTCATTACAGTATGGTCTTTGTACTTCTTACTTAATGTCTCATTACAGTATGGTCTTTGTACTTCTTACTTAATGTCTCATTACAGTATGGTCTTTGTACTTCTTACTTAATGTCTCATTACAGTATGGTCTTTGTGGATTGTACTTAATGTCTCATTACAGTATGGTCTTCTTACTTAATGTCTCATTACAGTATGGTCTTTGTACTTCTTACTTAATGTCTCATTACAGTATGGTCTTTGTACTTCTTACTTAATGTCTCATTACAGTATGGTCTTTGTACTTAATGTCTCATTACAGTATGGTCTTTGTACTTAATGTCTCATTACAGTATGGTCTTTGTACTTAATGTCTCATTACAGTATGGTCTTTGTACTTAATGTCTCATTACAGTATGGTCTTTGTACTTAATGTCTCATTACAGTATGGTCTTTGTACTTCTTACTGTACTTAATGTCTCATTACAGTATGGTCTTTGTACTTCTTACTTAATGTCTCATTACAGTATGGTCTTTGTACTTACTTAATGTCTCATTACAGTATGGTCTTTGTACTTCTTACTTAATGTCTCATTACAGTATGGTCTTTGTACTTCTTACTTAATGTCTCATTACAGTATGGTCTTTGTACTTCTTACTTAATGTCTCATTACAGTATGGTCTTTGTACTTCTTACTTAATGTCTCATTACAGTATGGTCTTTGTACTTCTTACTTAATGTCTCATTACAGTATGGTCTTTGTACTTACTTAATATCTCATTACAGTATGGTCTTTGTACTTCTTACTTAATGTCTCATTACAGTATGGTCTTTGTACTTACTTAATGTCTCATTACAGTATGGTCTTTGTACTTACTTAATGTCTCATTACAGTATGGTCTTTGTACTTACTTAATGTCTCATTACAGTATGGTCTTTGTACTTACTTAATGTCTCATTACAGTATGGTCTTTGTACTTACTTAATGTCTCATTACAGTATGGTCTTTGTACTTACTTAATGTCTCATTACAGTATGGTTTTGTACTTCTTACTTAATGTCTCATTACAGTATGGTTTTTGTACTTGTTACTTAATGTCTCATTACAGTATGGTTTTTGTACTTGTTACTTAATGTCTCATTACAGTATGGTTTTTGTACTTCTTACTTAATGTCTCATTACAGTATGGTCTTTGTACTTCTTACTTAATGTCTCATTACAGTATGGTCTTTGTACTTACTTAATGTCTCATTACAGTATGGTCTTTGTTCTTACTTAATGTCTCATTACAGTATGGTCTTTGTACTTACTTAATGTCTCATTACAGTATGGTCTTTGTACTTCTTACTTAATGTCTCATTACAGTATGGTCTTTGTACTTCTTACTTAATGCCACTGAAACAAGATGGCAAACTATTAATTTGAAAGACATGGTTTAGTTTCAGGCTTAAAATTTTACTTACGTATGACCGACCGCAGTGTCTTTTGTAATAAGTACAAAAAGAAAGATCGAGGAGTTATTTGTCGTTTTTCCTAGAATTAACTGCCTTCATTTACCTGGATTGTCCAAAATGCCATCCGAACATCCTTGTTACATCTTGGCGTTATTGCAACAACGTACTTCTGCCAGTTTTGTTACATCTTAGCGTTATTGCAACAATGCATATATGCCATCTTTTTTACATGATGGCATTATTGTAATAATGTACACATGTCATAAGCGTTACGTTATTCATGCGTTGCTGATACAGTTCAATAAACCTACATGAGCCCAATAGGGTGCCACCTGTAATTCTGTAGAAATGACAGTTCCAGTCACTCGATTGTAGACAAACCCTGAGAAGTCTGGAGATGTTTTCGACTTGAAGTTGCGTCTTGCTGCGAATCAGAGAGTCCTCCTGGTACCACTAAAATGATTTTTCCCAAAACTAAATGTTATACCAGAAACCACTTGAATATTCTTACCTCAGATAACATCTGCTATTTTCCTAACTTATTATTTTACCTGACTGACGTTGTTTAATTATATTTTTAACAAATGAATTTGTTGGATATTGACTTGCAAATTTCATCTTATCCACAAAGCTGACTCCACTCTTCAAATTCCTCCATTTTCTGTTGCTAAGACTAGCGACAGCTTATTTCATAGCAATAGATGTTAAAGAATCTTACAAGTTTCTCTAACTGATTGTTTAAACTCGTTAATTTGCAGTCGTTTTATAGTTTTAAAATTGTTAATTTAATAGTAATTACACAACGTTACTAAATTTAGAAACTAAAAACTTGACAAACTTGCCAGTTTTTGATGTTATTTACTAAAACCATAGTATACTAAGTAATTTAATTACATGTACTAAAACTTTATCAATTTCTTGATGTTATTTACAAAGACTATAACATACTTAACAGTTTTTGTTAATGTTTATTCAAGAAAAACCTGATTTACTAGTTTATTATCGTTTTGTAATAAACCCTGATCTATTCACTAGTTTATTATCGTTTTGTAATAAACCCTGATCTATTCACTAGTTTATTATCGTTTTGTAATAAACCCTGATCTATTCACTAGTTTATTATCGTTTTGTAATAAACCCTGATTATTTACTAGTTTATTACTGTTCTGTAATAAACCCTGATCTATTTACTAGTTTATTACTGTTCTGTAATAAACCCTGATCTATTTACTAGTTTATTATCGTTCTGTTATAAACCCTGATCTGTTTACCAGTTTATTATCGTTCCGTTATAAACCCTGATCTGTTTACCAGTTTATTATCGTTCCGTTATAAACCCTGATCTGTTTACCAGTTTATTATCGTTCCGTTATAAACCCTGATCTGTTTACCAGTTTATTATCGTTCCGTTATAAACCCTGATCTGTTTACCAGTTTATTATCGTTCCGTTATAAACCCTGATCTGTTTACCAGTTTATTATCGTTCCGTTATAAACCCTGATCTGTTTACCAGTTTATTATCGTTCCGTTATAAACCCTGATCTGTTTACCAGTTTATTATCGTTCCGTTATAAACCCTGATCTGTTTACCAGTTTATTATCGTTCCGTTATAAACCCTGATCTGTTTACCAGTTTATTATCGTTCCGTTATAAACCCTGATCTGTTTACCAGTTTATTATCGTTCCGTTATAAACCCTGATCTGTTTACCAGTTTATTATCGTTCCGTTATAAACCCTGATCTGTTTACCAGTTTATTATCGTTCCGTTATAAACCCTGATCTGTTTACCAGTTTATTATCGTTCCGTTATAAACCCTGATCTGTTTACCAGTTTATTATCGTTCCGTTATAAACCCTGATCTGTTTACCAGTTTATTATCGTTCCGTTATAAACCCTGATCTGTTTACCAGTTTATTATTGTTCTGTAATAAACCCTCATCTATTTACTAGTTTATTATTGTTCTGTAATAAACCCTCATCTATTTACTAGTTTATTATTGTTCTGTAATAAACCCTGATCTATTTACTAGTTTATTATTGTTCTGTAATAAACCCTGATCTATTTACTAGTTTATTATCGTTTTGTAATAAACCCTGATCTATTTACTAGTTTATTATTGTTCTGTAATAAACCCTGATCTATTTACTAGTTTATTATTGTTCTGTAATAAACCCTGATCTATTTACTAGTTTATTATTGTTCTGTAATAAACCCTGATCTATTTACTAGTTTATTATTGTTCTGTAATAAACCCTGATCTATTTACTAGTTTATTATTGTTCTGTAATAAACCCTGATCTATTTACTAGTTTATTATTGTTCTGTAATAAACCCTGATCTATTTACTAGTTTATTATTGTTCTGTAATAAACCCTGATCTATTTACTAGTTTATTATCGTTTTGTAATAAACCCTGATCTATTTACTAGTTTCTTACTGTTCTGTAATAAACCCTGATCTATTTACTAGTTTCTTACTGTTCTGTAATAAACCCTGATCTGTTTACCAGTTTATTATCGTTCTGTAATAAACCCTGATCTGTTTACCAGTTTATTATCGTTCTGTAATAAACCCTGATCTATTTACTAGTTTATTATCGTTCTGTAATAAACCCTGATCTATTTACTAGTTTATTATTGTTCTGTAATAAACCCTGATCTATTTACTAGTTTATTATTGTTCTGTAATAAACCCTGATCTATTTACTAGTTTATTATTGTTCTGTAATAAACCCTGATCTATTTACTAGTTTATTATTGTTCTGTAATAAACCCTGATCTATTTACTAGTTTATTATTGTTCTGTAATAAACCCTGATCTATTTACTAGTTTATTATCGTTTTGTAATAAACCCTGATCTATTTACTAGTTTCTTACTGTTCTGTAATAAACCCTGATCTATTTACTAGTTTCTTACTGTTCTGTAATAAACCCTGATCTGTTTACCAGTTTATTATCGTTCTGTAATAAACCCTGATCTGTTTACCAGTTTATTATCGTTCTGTTATAAACCCTGATCTGTTTACCAGTTTATTATCGTTCTGTTATAAACCCTGATCTGTTTACCAGTTTATTATCGTTCTGTTATAAACCCTGATCTGTTTACCAGTTTATTATCGTTCTGTTATAAACTCTGATCTGTTTACCAGTTTATTATCGTTCTGTTATAAACCCTGAACTGTTTACCAGTTTATTATCGTTCTGTTATAAACCCTGATCTGTTTACCAGTTTATTATCGTTCTGTTATAAACCCTGATCTGTTTACCAGTTTATTATCGTTCTGTTATAAACCCTGATCTGTTTACCAGTTTATTATCGTTCTGTTATAAAACCTGATCTGTTTACCAGTTTATTATCGTTCTGTTATAAACCCTGATCTGTTTACCAGTTTATTATCGTTCTGTTATAAACCCTGATCTGTTTACCAGTTTATTATCGTTCTGTTATAAACCCTTATCTATTTACTAGTTTATTATCGTTCTATAATAAACCCTCATCTATTTAGTAGTTTATTTTTCTTTATGAAAACCTTGATGTATATACCATCATATATGTAAAAACGGCTCAGTTTAGGTTGAGAAAATATTTTATGTAGAGGATCGAACAACGTCTCGACCTTCTTCGGTCATTGTCACGTTCACAAAGAAAGAAAGAGGTAACTGACCGGTAGCTGACCACATGTTTGAAGGGGTTTGTGTAACTAAGCGTAGGAATGTAGAGGGCATGCTTAATGTTTGAATATATATATATACACACACATACGTATATAAATATAGGTATAAAGGTGCTCCTTTCTATTGGTTTATTTTGAGCTTGAGTTGTTGTATAAGTAAGGCTTCTTTAATTTTGCGTTTGTTTATGTTTGTTTCTTTATTTAGTATTTGAGTGTTTTAAAGAAGCCTTACTTATACAACAACTCAAGCCCAAAATAAACCAATTCAAAGGAACACCTTTATACCTATATAAATAAATATATTCAAACATCTGAGCACGCCTTCTACATTCCTACACTCAGTTACACAACCCCTTCAAACATGTCAGCTATCGGTCAGTTAATTCTTTCTTTGTGAACCTGATGATGACCGAAGAAGGTCGAGACGTTATTCGCTCCTCTACATACAAATTTTTCTTAACCCACCGAACCGTTTCTACACACATCTTTCTCTAAAAGTTCGTTTTCTCGTCACCACTGATTATATACCATTTTTCATGATGATTACCTAATACTTTCCGGTTCGAATCCCCGTCGCACCAAACATGCTCGCCCTTTCAGCTGAGGGGGCGTTATAATGTGACGGTCAATCCCACTATTCGTTGATAAAAGAGTAGGCCAACAGTTGGCGGTAGGTGGTTATGACTTGCTGCCTTCCCTCTAGTCTTACACTGCTACATTAGGGACGGCTAGCGCAGATAGCCCTCGAGTAGCTTTGTGCGAAATTCCAAAACAAACAAACAAACAAACCCTCTAGTCTTACACTGCTACGTTAGGGACGGCTAGCGCAGATAGCCATCGAGTAGTTTTGCGCGAAATTTCAAACAAACCAAAATTAATACTTTCTAGAACTACCAGTATCTTGTGGTTTTACCAAACACTTGCTGTACTTACTGGTTTATAATACTCTTTATTCGAATTCTATATACACATATATTATTTCTTTCGTTGGACGATATACTTGTATAAATGTAAAGCATAGATCTGTGATTTCACCTGAAACCTACTAAACAAAGACTATCAAATTGTGAATAAACTGACACACTGCTTTCAGATCGTGAATTCTTATAACGACAGCGTGATAAAAGCTTCTGAGATCTGCTGATAACAGACGAACAAATCCTTTACGAGATATTCAGCAGCTTTCTCAAATACTCAAGTACTGTGGCTCCTAAGTACGTAAAGCGCCTCCCCCAATTGGCTAAAATCCGGGTTTCGATTCCCGTAGTGGGCAGAGCATAGGTAGCCCATTGTGTAGCTTTGTGCTTAATTCAAAACAACAACAAAAGCAACAACTACATGAAGTTATAGTGAACCAACTAGAAGTCGGACATGACGAATGTGGCGCTTCTATTACAAGACCCCCCCCCGACAGAAGAACGGTAAGTGTTCCGATTTACAACACTAAATTTAGGGTCTCTAGTCTTATCAGTAAACATAGCAGATAGCTCGATGTGGCTTTGCTGCAAGAACACACTCGCATGCTCTACTACATGAAAGTTGAAAGGCCATATCCTTGGACACCGTACAGTACTTTCTTACCGTTTCGCCAATCTTTTGGTAAAAGTACCGTGTCAAGGGATGTAGATGAATGTCATTGAAGTTGAGCAGTTTTGGTCAAAACGTTTGAATTATGTTTCTCGCCTTTAAAAACCATTACAAAATTATTTTTGAACAATGTATAGTCGGAGCTATAAATAATGTGGCTCGAACTTATAAAATGAATTAAAGTTTTAAGTACGTTATTTTACGGATTTTCCGACTCGACAAGAAACTCGATTCATTTTCTTGATCAAATTTGCTCTTATGACTTTGTTATGGAGTTCTTTTTGCAGTCTGCAGATTCCGAGTTCGTATATATTCACCCTTTCAACTGAGAGGACGCTATCACGTTACGGTAAATCCCACTTTACTTTGGTAAATAAGTAGCCCAAGAGTTAGCGGCGAGAGGTGCTGACTAGCTATTTTCCTTTAAGTCAGGTCCGGCATAGCCAAGTAGTTAGGGCGCTCGATTCGTAATTCGAGAGTCACGGGTTCGAATCCCCGTCACTACTAAATTAGAGACGACTAGTCAAATAGCCCTTGTATAACTTTGCGCGAAATTCGAAAACAAACAACAAATAGTACACTGTTTGTCTTCCCTTGACAAAGATCTAACAAGAATAATGGCTTTGACTGGCGGTTTATTATCCACCAGGACGGTACAAAGAATTCTAATTACTAAGCTGGTTTATATTCTACATTTCAGCGGCTAGTTAACTACTGTCTAGAGGGAAGTCCAGGGTAGTAAAATACTTGGAATCAGGATTGTATCCATGACCTTCTTGATAGAAGGACCACTGTTCATTCCACTCTTCTGTTAGGAAATGCAACAACTAATTGTTTTATTATTTCAAAAAGGGGTATCCAAATTTTGTTCAGGGTTGATTAACTGTATTGTCCGTCAGGTGTACATAGAACTCTTCTTTTACGTTTCTTTTTCTCGTATGGGGCTCGCATGTATTTTATTTAGTATTTCAATTAATTAAATAATAGTGTTTGAGAAATTTTACAAAAGTCCTAACAATGGGCTCACCTTTATCTCCATCATTCGCTACCCAGCCGTTTGAAGCTAGGGCTGAGCCACGTTAACAATACATTCGTAATATCAGCACACACAACACTGAAGGTGCTGAGTTGTATGGGCATTGGAACTGCCATTTCTACAGAATGACAGAAGGCGCACCCTATTGGGCTCACGTGGTAGCTGTCAGGAACCAATGAACACCTGATCAAACTATCCACTGATAAAGTTTTGTTTATCTGAAGTCGAGCACAGAGCCACACAAGGAGATATCTGTGCACAGTTCACCACGGGTATTGAAGGAGTCATAGGAGACTGTAGTATTGATCTACTTACAATAGCATGTGAAGCTAGAGCAGAAAAACAATACAATAAAAGAGAATGTTGGTACATGAACCAAGTACAACAAAATGTAAAACATTCCTCGTACAGCCACCTAACACAGTCAATCAACCTAGTGTAGATGTCAACATGTACAGCCGCCTAACACAGTCAATCAACCTAGTGTAGATGTCAACATGTACAGCCGCCTAACAGTCAGTCAACCTAGTGTAGATGTCAGCATGTACAGCCGCCTAACAGTCAATCAACCTAGTGTAGATGTCAGCATGTACAGCCGCCTAACACAGTCAATCAACCTAGTGTAGATGTCAGCATGTACAGCCGCCTAACACAGTCAATCAACCTAGTGTAGATGTCAGCATGTACAGCCGCCTAACACAGTCAAACAACCTAGTGTAGATGTCAACATGTATATTCGCGTAACACAGTCAAACAACCTAGTGTAGATGTCAACATGTACAGCCGCC
Source organism: Tachypleus tridentatus (assembly GCF_004210375.1). Lineage (NCBI taxonomy): Eukaryota > Metazoa > Arthropoda > Merostomata > Xiphosura > Limulidae > Tachypleus > Tachypleus tridentatus. The sequence continues at coordinate 31,669,699 of NC_134827.1, forward strand.
TAACACAGTCAATCAACCTAGTGTAGATGTCAACATGTACAGCCGCCTAACACAGTCAATCAACCTAGTGTAGATGTCAACATGTACAGCCGCCTAACACAGTCAATCAACCGAGTGTAGATGTCAACATGTACAGCCGCCTAACACAGTCAATCAACCGAGTGTAGATGTCAGCATGTACAGCCGTCTAACACAGTCAGTAAACCTAGTGTAGATGTCAGCATGCACAGCCGCGTAACACAGTCAGTCAACCTAGTGTAGATGTCAGCATGCACAGCCGCCTAACACAGTCAGTCAACCTAGTGTAGATGTCAGCATGTACGGCCGCCTAACACAGTCAGTCAACCTAGTGTAGATGTCAGCAACACATGGATACTGCACCTGAAACCATGCGTGTGGTTGATTGCTACAATTCTCAAAGGGTAAGTCATTAGACGAGTGCCTTTATGTTGAGAAAACTCAGGATCGAATGTTGGTCAGTTACAGCAGATTAGCAGCATAAGCGATGGATAGACAGCCAATCGATACTGGTGTGACTGTAATTAACTAACCAGTTATACTCAAGTCACGAGTTTGAAATTTCATTTCTGTAAGTTACTGAATTGTGGTTATTTGGTGTCTCGGAGTTAGTAACGGTTAAAATGACTTTTTTTTACTAGAAGAAATTAATACTAAAATGTAATCGCTAATGAGCTAACCTTTAGTTCGTAGTTCGACTTCACTGTATTAACGTATTTGATAAAAATTACGAACACACCGTAGCCGTGGTTTGTAAAAGATTATTAAATATACTGAGTTAAACAATTCAGCTGAATTATCGTACTCGGAGTAACATAAATTCGATGAATGTTTTTTAGAATTATGAGTATGACAAAATCCGAGAATTGTTTATCAAGACAGAATTTAGTTCTAGATAGATGGTACCACAGGTTTACCAGATCCCACTGCTATCAGCAGATGTACCACAGGTTTACCAGATCCCACTGCTATCAGCAGATGTACCACAGGTTTACTAGATCCCACAGCTATCAGCAGATGTACCACAGGCTTAGCTGATTAATAGATCCAGCAAATGTACCACAGGCTCAGCTGATTAACAGATCCAGCAGATGTACTACAGGCTCAGCTGATTAACAGATCCAGCTGTACAACAGCTGTCAGTCGATATACCAAAGATTACAGTTTTTATACAAGGTCCAATGGAGCCATTATGCTAGGTTATATCTTCACTAATAAAATAGTTATTGATTAAAACCTCAATGCTGAGAAGATAATTGAACGAATCAAAATATACGTCAAACTGAAAACTTGCTAAATAGAAAATATTAACACAGAAGTAGCGAAGAATGAAACTAGGGTTGTTATTATCGCATTTGGTATTATATCAACACTAGCTGTGTTATGCAGAGTCGTGAATAACAAACTCTAGTCACCATAACAGATTACTGCTGGAACGAAGAAACTTGAAATCTTTCCTTGAGTGTTATGTGCAAAGATACGAATTATAGAAATATAATTAAATCTGTTCTGAATATGCATATGTTGTTCTGGACATGTATTCTAAAGGAAGAGGATTCTAGTAACTTTCAACATGGCGTATCAATTTCCTTGATTTCAGCCATCATTGTAATTCTGTTTATGTACATCAGTAGCCCAGCATCAGCCAGTTTTATGAATATGCACACGCATTACGAATGAACAAAGGCCAGGTGGTTAAAGCGCTCAACTCGTAATCCGAGAGTCGCGGGTTCGAATCCCAGTCGCACCAAACATGCTCGCCCTTTCAGCCGTGGTAGCGTTATAATGTGACGGTGAATCTCACTATTCGTTGGTAAAAGAGTAGTTGGCGGTGGATGGTGATGACTAGGAGTCTTCCCTTTAGTCTTACACTGCTAAATTAGGGACGGCTGGCGCAAATAGCCCTCGTGTAGCTTTGCACGAAATTCAAAAACAAAGTTGTGGAGGTGTTACAATAAAAAATATATACCTTTGTAGCTATATCACTTCAGAAAAACTATGGTCGTGTTTTAGTTTGTTGGTGACCATATTTTTAAGATGATTTTTTTGCAGAAGTTTAATGTAACCAATACAAAAGCTAGAGTGTGTTACGTCACACTTGATTTCTTGAAATGGGAGGAGTCATAGAAGCCAAAGTGAACTTATCCAGATACAACAGTTCGATTACTCTCTGCCCACTGCAATTTTGGTGAGGGGGTGCAAGGTGGTCGTGAGGGGAATAGTTGTGAAACCTTATAAGTGCAGTGAATGTTGGTATAATAAAACTCGTGTAAAGACGTAATGTGGGATCACCTTGCCTAGATCCAAGTGCATAAAATTGATCATGAAACTAAAAATTTCAATTGAATATTGAACTTAAATCGTTTCTGAAGTAAACTATTTTCTGTTATTAATAGAAAAAATAAATCTCCTTAATCGACGGAGACTTTCAGTTAAGAAATCAACAAATAATTTTCCAGTTATATTGTCTTTACCTTTCGGTAGAAAAACTAAACAATATTAGGTTATACTTTTGTTGTTAAGCAATATGACATAAGAACCATTGTTGTAACGTGGTACTACAAGTACGTTTTGTATTTATTGAAATGTTAATCTAATAGATTTTAACCAATAATTAAGTAAATATGTCACGAATTCATTTCGTGAATTATCTTGATTTTGATTGACTCACAAAGAAATTTAACAACGTTTGACTGCCTTGACTGAACGTTTCTGCCTCAGTACTAAAGGTCAAGTTATTTCAGAATATCATCTAATTTATACAGTGCGAGATCATTAAAATAATTACCTAATGTACTTATCAGCCTAGCCTCGTCACCTGAAAGTGAAGTCTTCCAATTACCCATATGTTGATTTCAGTTGTCATGTGATCTTTGTTGAGTCAGTATAACAGTATCTGCAAATTACATATAATTCTGTCTAGACAGGGCTTATGTGACCGTGGTCTTCCACAAATTTCTCCCTGCATAGATAGCATTTCCAAACAGAACGTTAGTGACCATGGTCTTCCACAAATTTCTACCTGTCTATATAGCATGTCCAAACAAAACGTTGGTGACCATGGTCTTTTACAGCTTTATCCCTGTCTATATAGCATGTCCAAACAGAACGTTGGTGACCATGGTCTTCCACAGATTTCTCCCTGCTTAGATAGCATGTCCAAACAGCATGGTCTTCCACAGATTTCTCCCTATTTGGATACCATGCTCAAACAGGACGTTGATGACCATGGTCTTCTACACAGATTTTTTCTTGAGGTACAAAAAACCTCTAATGTCGATAAATTCATCGATTCACATAGACTATAGATAGAAGGCAATCTCGCAGCTCCTACGATCTCACCCTTCTTTGATGTTTCCACTGAATCATTTCCAAATAAATCATACTTCGTGTACTTAATTAGAAACTATTTCCACTTGTGAGCCTAAGTTTCCGTCAAGAGATCTGGAATATCAGATTGAAATGTCATATCCAACCAGTTAGTTGAAATCCTCCATTTAATATGCATTCCTTTCATTTGTTGTTAATATCAAGAGATGTCATTTATATTTGTGTGATTAAATATAACTTCATTTCCTCTGTTCTAGAGTAATTACCACATACTACGATGCCATATAAAGACGGCTGGCTACCTTCTAAAAAAAAAAAAAGCAACTGAAGACTTTTTAGTAAGGCTTAAGACTCTCGTTCTAACTACAGCAGAAAGCACAAGACAAAATTAGTAATTTTGAGTAATTAGTAACCACTTAATTCAGTTGTTAAATTATGTTTGTATTTAAGCAAACTACGAAATGCCATCTTTGCTCTGCCAACCGTGGGTTATCGAAACCTTTTCCAGCGTTGTAAGTCTCTAAAGACAAACTACTACTGTGTCAATCTTAAAACCTTTTCATTTGTCATTTCTTATAGCGATGGTTGTTCGCTGTTGCTCAACATCGTAATTTTTATTTTAAAAAAGTTTCTGAACATGTTTTATTTTACTCCTCTAGATGAATTTTCCACAGGCGTCTTATTTAAAGTACATATAAGTCAATTAATAGAACCACTTTAAAGTATTCCAGTACTATTGGCGCTACAGAGAGATGCAACTGATTCAAGAACGTTGTTCTGATTCCGAAATTTTAACTGATCCTTGCCATGCAAACAGCTATTTATTACAAGGTATTGCTGCAACTCTATGAACCTTTAATAACTGAGTCATCGTCAACTTGCAATTCTTTAGTACTATCTTGTTAATGGTACCAAGAAATAATTCCACTTTTATCGCAAAGTATTCTTAGGCCTAATATGAGTCTAAAATATTTTGGCGTCTCAAATACTGTGCTTTAATATTTTCCCCCATGTTAAAGAATCCTTTCATAATAGTGAGCCCTTTGACTCGATATCGTTTAACAGTTTCACAATATGAATATTACTATTGTGGAAGGATTGAACTAGATATAAATCTTATAACCATAAGATACCTATGGCGTCGTGGAATTCATTGATAGTCATGAAAGGTGACAAGAAACCAACTTGAAGTAAAAATGTATTCTAAAGACGGGTGATATGGGTATTAAAACTTTAATTGAAATAAAATATTTAACAACGTTTCGACCTTTTTAGATCATCTTCAGGTTAACGAAGAAGATCTAAACGTTGTTCTGTACTTTATTTTAATTAAGGTTCTAATACCAATATCAGCCGTTTTTATAATACATCATTAGCAGCCTTATACATATTGACGACAATGGTGCCATCTATAGCACCATGACTGGAACCTGCGGTGTGTCTTCTTGTGAAGCTGTTTTGGCAGTGTGGATTTAGAACTAGTATGATTTTTTTTTTCAGGTATATTGTTTCTCATTTAATATAGTGCAAGTAAAAACATATAATTTACTGAGGTAACACGGTGCGTTTGTGTTATATACACATACATACTAAAACAAATCCATTTGAAAATATTTGTTCAAAGCTACACAGTGGGTCATATGTGCTCCAACCGCGCGTATCAAAAGCTAATTTATAACGTATTTACAACTGGATCACCAGGGTCGACTCAATGAGGAAACATGTAAGTAATACTTATGCATACATTTGTGTCTGATTGTTTGAAAACAACAAAATTAGCCGGATCCAGTTATTACTCATTCTTTGATTTTAGGATGCATTCCTCTGTCTCCTACAGACGGCGTTCCCCATAATAATGTGCGTTACAACTGAATAGGTAGAGACTTCATCACTTGTAAGAACTTCAAGAGAACATCTCACACCATGGACTAAAACATCTTCTCTTGTGACGTGACTATTTAAAGAACATTAGAAAATCAAAAACATTCTGCATCGGCAGAAAGTACAATTATAGGGATTCATATTTACGGCTGGTTCGGGTTATAATTATCAACGGAATAGTTATTCATCGCTACAAGACTGGTTAAAATTAATCAGCAGCTTTTTAGGGAAAATAATTTTGCATTTTTGTCGTTTCATATAATGTATTTTACATAAGGCCCCTTATAACCATCTCCTCTAGTGGCTGAGCAGAAAAGCTGGAAACTTATAAAGGTTAAAATCAGATGTAGATATACGTGATTTGGAGGGCACTCTTAATGGTAAATGTGGATCATTCTGCTAAACAATAAACAGAACTAAACAAACCTGATCAACGAACCAGTCTACTAATGAGAACTAATATGCCTCGAGGTTCTAGTTCTCGGCTGGTCAAGGTATGGGATTTATTTTTCACTTATTGAAAAAGTTTCAATAAGTTGGTTTAGCTATGTTTTCAGTCAAATTAGTATATTTATTATACTTCTTGATGCACCAGATCTCTATAATAATATAGTAATTCAAATCCCAAACGCCGAAATCTCATAAGCCCACTTGTCGTAGGCCTAACATTAGTTAAGCCTTAATAACGTATGGCATATATTTGATAATTGGGTAAATTAACAATAACTTTTGTACTCCTTTTGTTTTAGTTTATTTTAGGCTATACTGTACCTTATTTAATACTATCAATAAATAAATTTAATGCTATTCCTGGACTTAACAATAGGACCTTTTTTTGAAAGTTTTGATAATCTTATAACACGTTGTTGATATCCAGTAAAATAAAGTGTACGTGTATGCACAATTACGTAACAAGGTGCGCGCGCAATCATGAGATAACCAAAAAATCAGTTTTATTATAACAGATGCTGCAAAGGAAGATTATAATTATTTTCTAAACCATGTCGTTTTCAGTTGGCTATTTAAGTGTCCACGTTCTCCACAGTTCTCTACAAGACATCCCTGAGATTTGTTTATTTCAAAACGTAAACGAATTCACCGCTTTTAGCCCCACCTTTGGCATCAAACTATTTCAAACATTATTATTTGTAAAACGATAGAGAGCATTTAAGTAATACTTGTTGTATAAGGAAGAAAATAACCACACGTGTTCTCCGCCTTAAATCAAGAAAGTATTAATCCCCGCTTGTACAGCGGTAACTCTACGGATTTATAACACTAAAATGAGGGGTTCGATTCCCTCGGTGGGCTCAGCAGATAGTCTGATGTAGCTTTGCTATAAGAAAACACACACAAGAAAGTCTTAAAATTTACACGTGCAGCGTGTGTAAACACCTATATATCGATATGAGAATACTAGAAATGACCTCTTGCCATTAATTGTACTCTGCTTTTAGGATAAGAGCTTTCTATTAGGTTTACTTCTTTCTCCGTTTTCTGTTTTTTTTTATTCCTCCTTACTTAGAGATTCCACGTATAACTTTATAGCTAGCGACAACAGAGCTAATGATCATTTTTCGTCTTCTATCCTGAAGATAAATGATCACAACGCATCATATTTCGAGATGTATCTTTCCTTGATCATTATTTTTATAACGTATTTGTGTTTTCTCGGGAGTAAAATGTCTTAATATTAGCTCGATTTTTCGTAACTTTAAGCCTCTGATATATGTGGAACTAGCTGCGCGAATATGAACTATGCCATACCGGTGGACTCAACAGATAGCCAGATGTGACTGTGGTGTAAGGAAATACACTATACTATACTGTTAAAATATTTAATCGAAACAATGGATTTATAGGTACTCACATGTTTTTTGTGAACATTTCAACAATTTTGGTACACATTTGTGTGATGATAAAGTTAAACATTGTGTTTCTTGATTCATATTTTTGATTTAGTCAAATATTTTCTAACTTTCAATATCTAAAATTCGCGCAAAGAAAGAGTATCGAACGTTCTTGTGTATTTTCATTTGAAAAAAATTCTAACGTTCAGCAGATATTTTCACATAAGTTTCTAATTTTGTACAGCTATTGTCGCATAAAACTGGGCCCGGC